>NC_058130.1:487875977-488019940 GCF_016433145.1 Gracilinanus agilis | reverse complement strand
TTAAAAAATCCTAGAGAATCAACTAAGAAGCTTGTAGAAATAATCAACAACTTTAGCAAAGTGGCAGGATACAAAATAAATGCACATAAATCATCAGCATTTCTATACATTTCCAACACACTAGAGCAGCAAAAAGCAGAAAGAGTAACACCATTTAAAATCACCCTAGACAATATAAAATACTTAGGAATCTACCTACCAAAACAAACACAGCAATTATATGAAAACAACTACAAAACACTTTCCAAACAAATAAAACTGGATCTAAACAATTGGAAAGCCATTGATTGCTCATGGGTAGGTCGAGCTAACATAATAAAAATGACAATTCTATCCAAATTAATTTACCTATTTAGCGCCATACCTATCAAGCTACCAAAAAACTTCTTTACTGAATTAGAAAAAACTATAACAAATTTCATTTGGAATAACAAAAGATCAAGAATATCAAGGGAAATAATGAAAAAAAAATGTGAAGGAAGGGGGCCTAGCAGTACCAGATATTAAACTATACTATAAAGCAGCAATCATCAAAACAATATTGTACTGGCTAAGAGACAGAGAGGAGGATCAGTGGAATAGACTTGGGATAAATGACATCAGCAAGACAGTGTATGATAAACCCAAAGAGCCCAACTTTTGGGATAAAAATCCACTATTTGACAAAAAGTGCTGGGAAATTTGGAAAACAATATGGGAGAGATTAGATCTAGATCAACATCTCACACCCTACACCAAGATAAATTGAGAATGGGTGAAGGACTTGAATATAAAGAGGGAAACTATAAACAAGTTAAGTGAACACAGAATAGTTTACTTGTCAGATCTGTGGGAAAGTGAAGACTTTAAAACCAAGCAAGCATTAGAGAAAATTACAAAATGTAAATTAAATGGTTTTGATTATATGAAACTAAAAAGGTTTTGTACAAACAAAACAATGTAGTCAAAATCAGAAGGGAAACAACAAATTGGGAAAAAATCTTTATCACGAAAAACTCTGACAGGGGTCTAATTACTCAAATATACAAGGAGTTAAAGCAATTGTATAAAAAAATCAAGCCATTCCCCAATTGATAAATGGGCAAGAGACATGAATAGGCAATTTTCAGGTAAAGAAATCAAAAGTACCAATAAGCACATGAGAAAGTGTTCCAAATCTCTAATAATTAGAGAAATGCAAATCAAAACAACTCTGAGGTATCACCTCACACCTAGCAGAGTGGCTAAAATGAATGAAAGGGAGAGTAATGAATGTTGGAGGGGATGTGGCAAAACTGGGACATTAATGCATTGCTGGTGGAGCTGTGAACTGATCCAGCCATTCTGGCTGGCAATTTGGAATCATGCTCAAAGGGCTATAAAAGAATGCCTGCCCTTTGATCCAGCCATACCATTGCTGGGTTTGTACCCCAAAGAGATCATAGATAAACAGACTTGTACAAAAATATTTATAGCTGCACTTTTTGTGGTGGCAACAAATTGGAAAAGGAGGGTATGTCCTTCAATTGGGGAATGGCTGAACAAACTGTGGTATATGTGGGTGATGGAATACTATTGTGCTAAAAGGAATAGTAAACTGGAGGAGTTCCAGGTGAACTGGAGAGACCTCCGGGAACAGATGAAGAGTGAAAGGAGCAGAGCCAGAAGAACATTGTACACAGAGACTGATATACTATGGTAAAATTGAATGTAATGGACCTCTGTACCAGTAGCAATACAATGACCCAGGACAGCTCTGAGGTATTTATTGTAAAGACGCTACCCACATTCAGAGGAAGGACTGCAGGAGAGGAAACATATAAGAAAAACAACTGCTTGAACGCATGGGTCGGGGTGGACATGATTGAGGGTGTGGACTTGAAACTACCACACCAATGCAACTACCAACAATTTGGAAATTGGTCTTGATCAAGGACACATGACAAAACTAGTGGAAATGTGCATTGGCCATGGGTGGAGGGAGTGCGGGGGGCGAAGGGGAAAGGAGGAGCATGAATCATGTAACCATGTTAAAAATGAATATTAATAAATGTTTGAAAAAAAATAAAGTAAGTTGGAGAGGATTCTCATAGTGGTTCAAGATTTACCTGATCCTATACTATCATTGTGGCTCTACCCACCAATATGACTTCTTGATAAAAAATACCACAGGCAATGAAGAAATATCAATATTAAATATATATGCACCAAGTGGATAACCTCCAATTTTTTAAAGGAGAAATTAAATAAGATAAAAAATGAAATAGTAAAACTAAACTAGTGGGTATTTTAATTTTCCCCTCTCAGGACTAGGTAACCAAAACTAAATAAATAAATAAACAAGAAAGAAGTTAAGGAAGTTAATGGAATTTTAGAAATATTTAATTTAATAAAATATTGAATGAGAATAAAAAAGTTTATATCTTCTTAGTGGTACATGTCCACATAAAAACTCAAAACTCAATGCATAAAAGAAAAATTAATAAATATATCTTTTTTAGATCATAGTGCAATAAACTTTACAATCAATAAGAAGTCATTGAAAGATAGATTAAAATTAATTAGAAACTAAATGCTCTAGTTCTAGAACAGGGGTATTTCAAAGAACAAATATAAATTTTTCTCTAAGCATTGCTTTGGCTTCATTCCACAAATTTTGAAAAGTTGTCTGGTTATCAATCTCTTTAAAGAAATTATTGATTGTATATCTGTAAAGGTTAACATCAATAAAATAGAGGAAAAGCAGATCAATAAATTAAGCATGCTGATAAAATATTAGCAAGAGAAAAAATTAAAAATCTCCAGTTAAAATTTGGAAACCCTGAAAATCAAAGGAGAAATGAATAATATTCAAAGAAAACCATTGATCTAACAAATAAGACTAGGTGTTTATTTTATGAAAAAATGAAAAAAATAGTAGATTGGTTTATTTGATTAAAAAAAAGAAAAAATCAAAATTTTAGTTTCATGAATGAAAAGGTTGAACTCACCACAGAGAAAGAAGAAATTAGAACAATCTTTAGGAGCTATTTTACTTAAACATATGCCTACAAATTTGAACTACTACATGAAATGGATGAATATTTACAAACACATAAATTGCCTAGATTAATAAAAGAAGAAAGAGAAAATTAAGAAAAAAATTCATCTAGAAAAGGTATTTGAACAAGCCATCAATGAACTCTTTAAGGAAATCCCCCAGGGTCAGATGGATTCACAAGTGAATTCTACTAAACATTTAAAGAATAATTATTTCCAATACTATATAAATTATTTTCAAAAAAGACAAAAGAGGAGCCCTGGCAAATTTGCCTTCATAACTCTACACAAAATAAAATACCTGGGAGTCTGCTTATTAAGGAATATAGAGGAATTATATGCAGACAATTATAAAACAATTTTAACACAAATAAAGTCATACCTAAACAACCAGAAAAAAGTCCATTCTGATGAGTAGATAAAGGTAGCATAATAAAAAGTACCAACTTTAAATTAACTTACTTATTCAGTGCCATAACAAAGTACCAAAAATATTTTATAGAGCTAGAAAAAAAAAACAACAAAATTCATCTGTTAGAACAAAAAGTCAAGAATATCAAGAAATTTCATTAAAAATGTGAAGGAAGATGGTCTCTATTTATCAGATATTAAAATGTAGTATAAAGCAGTAATCATCAAAACAATCTCATATGGCTAAGGAATAGATTAGTGGATCACTGGAATAGAGTAGATATATGATATACAGTTGTAAATGACCATAGTCATCTAGGATTTTATAAAACCCTAGCTTTTTTCAAAAGAACTCTCATTTTGACAAAAACTGATGTAAAAACTAGAAAAAGGCAAGGCAGAAACCAGGTATAGACCAGTATCTCACACTATATACTAAGATAAAGTTAAAGTGGATATATGATTTAGACATAAAGAATGATACCAAAAGCAAACTAGGAAAGCAATGAATAGTTTATCTGTCAGAACTATGGATGAGGGAAGAATTTATGACCAAAGAAGAGAGATAGAACATTATTGGATATAAGATGAATTATTTTGATTATATTAAATTAAAAGGCTTTTGTACTGACCAAATCAATGTAACCAAGATGAGAAAGGAAACAAAAAACTGAAGGGGGGGATGATTATAACACAGTTCTCTGATAAAAGCTTTATTTTTGATATATAGAGAGAATTGAGTCAAATTTATGAATATAAATCATACCCTAATTGACAAATTGTCTAAAGATTTGAATAGTTTTCAGAAAAAGAAATAAAAACTATCTACAATCATATGAAAAAGTGTTCTAAATTACTATTGATTATAGTTACGGTGTGTGTGTATGTTTATACATTATATACATGGTATAGAGAAATGCAAATACAACTCTGAGGTACTACCTTAAAACCATTAGATTGACTAATACATCAGTAAAGGAAAGTGATAAATGTTGGAGGGGATGTGGCAAGATTTGGAAATTAATGCATTGTTAGTGGAGTTTTAAATTGATCTGACCATTCCAGACAACAATTTGGAACTATAGAATACTATTGTGCTATAGGAAACGATAAACAGGATGTTTTCAGAAAAAACTGAAGAGACCTAAATGAACTCAAACAGACTATATTTAATATAACCAGAAGAACAGTATATACAGTAAAAGCAATATGATGGAATGATTAACTATGAAAGACAGCTGTTCTCAGTAATACAATGATTCAAGACAATTCTGAAGGACTTATGACAAAGAATGCTATCTAGAGGAAAGAATTGTTGAAGTCTGAATGCAGATCAATACTTACTATTTTTCATCACTTAATTTGTGTTCATATTTACATTTTATATGAGTTTTCTCTTATAACATTGGCCAATCTGGAAATATGTTTTTCATGATCATACATGTATTGCCCAGATCAAATTGCTTACTCTTCCAGGGAGGGGAGAAGAAAGGGAAGGAGGGAGACAATTTGAATGTTATAATTTAGAAAAACATCTCTTGGAAATTGTTATTACATGTAATTGAGAACATAATATATACATAAGCATATATTAATGAGATATGATTAAGAAAAAAATGTTAAATAAATTGTAATATATTATGATATGTATAATTTTATGATATAATATTATATATGTTATAATTTTATATTATAATCCATATATATGGATTGAAATATTGTTGAGGGGAGAGAAATAAAGTCCTTATTATAGAAGAAAAAAGAAAGAACAAAAATAATACCTACATGTAATCTGGAAATTTTTTCTTAAATTTTTAAATAAATATATATATATAAGTAAAAAATCCTTTAGGTCTTTCTCAAATCCACTCTTAATTGGCCTCTCTAAATATGTCTTCCAGGACTCCAGTGTCTTCCATCCTGGAAGATAACTCCATTCTGTTGGCTCCTTTTTCTGCTCAGTAAGTTCCTCCAGGAATCTCCATTTTGAGGAAATGTCCAGGTGATTCTCTTCTCCAAGATGCCCTCAACCACATGTTACCTCCCTTTTTGGTTTTGTCTCTCTCCCTTTAGAATATAATCTTTCTAGGTTTAGAGACTCTCATTTTTTTTGTATTTATATTCTCAGAACTCGCCATAGTGCTTCATGAATGTTAAGTTCTGAAAAAATGTTTTTTGTCTTGATTAAAGAGCTTATATGGCTACATAAATATTAGTTGTTGCTAAAAATAAAAGGAAATTAACAGAAAGTAAAATTAAAGAAAGAAGAAAGAAAAGATATAGTCTCAAATATTTGTGTACAAATATACAATGACTAATATACAAGGTAAACTAGGCATCCTAAAATAAAGAGGTAAATTCAGCATTTTAGATAACATTGAGATAGGTTAAATTTTAAAATGTGCCTGGTAGATGGATCTTAAAATGTGTACATACATGTGAGTATATGTGTGTGTTTTACACAAAAGGAAGAGAATTGCCTACAAAGGACTTGGACATAAGTGAACAAATCTTGGAATGTTGTTGAGGAATAGTAAGATAAAAATATTTGGATAAACATCAAAGGCGGGAGAAGTAGAAGTGAATATCAACAATAAAAGATAAGGATGATAAGGAAGAGCAGGAGAAAAAAAGGAGGAGGAAAATGAGTAAATAAAGAGAACAGTGAGGAGGAGGTAAAGGAGGAAGAAGTTTTGTGATGATTTTTGAATAAGGGAACAACTAGTTAAGATCTATCTTTTAAGAATTTTATTTTGCCAAATATATGAAAGAGCGATTAAAGAAGAAAGAAACTGGATACACAATTCTAAAATGTTATTGTTTCAACAGAACATAGTCAAAGTTAATTCTTTACTTTAGACAGTTTCTTTGTCTTTCTTTTTTTATTTTCTCTTTATGTTTATTCTAGTGTTGCATTATTTAATTTATGACATTTATATTCATTGTTGCTTTTTCTACCTCTGTATTTCTCATGGAATTAAATCTTCTAAGGTTCCTATTTTGCAGTGTCTCTTCTAAATATGTTGGTCTACTTCTTTTTTTAAAAATTTATTTATTTATTTAGAATATTTTTCTCATGGCTACATGATTCATGTTCTTTCCCTCTCCTTTTCCCTCCCTCCTCCTGGAGGTGACAAGCAATTCCACTGCATTATATGTGAATCATTGTTCAAAACCTATTTCCATATTATTTATATTTGCAATAGAGTGATCTTTTAACTTCCGTCTACCTTCCTAATTGTAAATAAACTACCATAAAACCCATCCTGACTTGGGTCTATTTTAATTATGAAATCAATCTGAATTATTGATTCCCAGTGACCACACCTTAAAATATATATCTATATAATATCTAATATCTAAATATTACAGATTCTGGTTTTTAATCCAATCTGCTATCTACTCCCATTTTATGGGTGACTTCATTCCATTCACATTTAGCATTATGATTACTGTGTATTGACCTTTAAATCCTGCTCTTTTCTCTTTCATTCTGTTCCTCCTTACCAGTATTTTGCTTTTTGTCACCCTCCCACTTTCCCCTCCCTTCAATTAGCTTCCCTCCCTTGTCTAATTTCCCTTATGCTTCTCTGTAGAGTGATAGAATTCTATACCCTACTGAGTATACTCATTTTTCCCTCTCTGAGCCAGTTAAGATTAGAATAAAGTTCAAGCATTGCCTGTCACCACCCTTATTCTCCCCTCTCTATAATGATTTTTTCATGCCTCTTTATGTTATGTGATTTACCTCATTCTATCTCTCCCTTCCCCTTTCTCTCAATGCAATCTTCTCTTTCAGCCCTTGACTTTTTTACATATCATTCATATTCATACATACATATTATTTTATATCATCACATTTTACACATAATATCATCTTATATTACCATACACATCATATTATCATAATCAGCTTATTTCTCCACCCTCATTTTGAGTAAATTCCTTCGATCTTCAACACTACTAAGAGTAATTTTTGAGAGTTACAGATATCCTCATTCCATGTAGACATATAAACATTTTTATCTTAATGAGTCCCTTAAGTTTTCTCTTTCTTATTTACCTTCTTGACCTTCTCCTGGGTCTTGTGTTTGGACTTCAATTTTTTTTTGTTTAGGTCTGACATTCCTCAGGAATGCTTGGAAATCTTCTATCTTATTGAATGTCCATTTTTCCCCTGAAAGAATATACTTGGTTTTGCAGAAGTAAAGGCTCAGTGGTCTGTAGGGTAGAGATTTTTGAAAATTACATTATTTCCCTTATTTCTTATTATGTCTGGAACTTCTTTTATTGTTATTTCCCATTCCTGGGGTGGTCTAGGCTACCTCTTAGGCCCCTTTGCAAAGGGGAGCTGACTATCCTGCTCTGGAAAGATTTGCAACTTTTCTGTCCAAATGCCATCTCCTCTTGATCACATTGGGTTATACCCTCTCCTGCTGTGGCTGGATCTTGTTGGGCTGAGTTCTTCCCATTTCTATCTACTGTTTATCATGTTGGTTTCTAATATCCCTCCTTTAAGGCTGGAAGGAACCCAGTATGCTCCTTCTCCTGATGATTTTGCCATATCCAGCTGCTTGAGGTCCACACCCTGTGCTAGACTATGTTCTTACCTCCTACCTCAGTGAACCCTTCTTGTTTTTCCTCCAAACTTTTCTGAGCAGGAACATTGCTTCACTCTCTTTTCTCTTGGTTCTGTCACTCCAGGATTCTTCTGGAGGAAGTTTCTTTTTTTTTCATTTTTTTTGTGGGCCTCTGGAGAAGGATGTAGCCATCTTACCTCCTAGAAGAGAGGTTCTTCTTTACATTTAATTGGAAGTTGGAATCTGATATATATGTCATTTACCCGTATAAAATGTATATTCCTTGAAGGCAAAGACTCAATTTTTACTTTTAAATCTCTAGTGATTAGCACAGTGCTTTGCACATTGTAAGGACTTAACAAATTTTTCTTCATTCAACAATTTATTCATTAACTTGTCTTAAATTTAGCAGCAGAGATTCTACTTTATGTAGAGATTTGACTCAATGATAGCCTTCAATGATACGTCTGAGATTCTTTGGCTGGGAATTCCTGCTGAGTCCAATAATGTCTTTTCCATTTAAGTCACAAATTATTTAGTAATATGTTAGTTATATGCATAGAATCTATTAATGGGTTCCTTGTACCCCACTCAAAGAGACATCTCTCTCTCCTCCTAGCTTTTATCCTGAGTCTGATCAGATAATTAGGATTAACACTTTTATCTAGTGGGTGCCAAATTTAATAAGCCTCATTTTCTTTAATGCTCTCTAGACTAGTGGGGTCAAACTCAAACAGAAAAGTATTCCTGTGGGACCACATTGATTTAGAAAACATCAAATAAAGAATGCTTTGCATTTTGTTTACTTTGTTAAACATCCCAATTGCAATTTAATGTGGTTTCAGCCACACCTGAATTTTGCCAACTATGAATTTGATATATCTGCTCTTAAACTATGAAGTCAATCCTTTTTGGTAGAGAGAAATCCTAATTTCCCAGGGTCATTAAGCTAAGTAAATAATGTCTTAGTATTCACATATCGATCTGTGATAATAATAATAAGAATAGAAATATCTAGCATTTATACAGTGTTTTAGACTTTACAAAATAATTTAATATCCTCTCATTTTATTATTTGAAACATTTGACAATTAATCTACTTTCAAGGTAAAGCTGAAATTTAATCCTGAATTCAAGTGGTCTTCAGTGTGAGCATGAGTTTACCTTTAAAAATTAATATTTTACAGATATTGTAAGAGGAGTCATAAAAGAATCAAATATTTTATCCCTTCTCAAAACAATGGTGCTATTGATATAATTAATGTTGTCAGAACAAAAGATGCATTTGTGGCATGGACTGTGAGAGAGAGAGTATATGCAATACTGTAGAACTGTGTGCAAGTAGATTTCCATTGTAGAAGATCAGGTGGAATGTAAAACATGAATTGAAATGAATATCTAGATGTAATAAGTCATATGTATTTGCTCTGGCTGATTCACTAATTAGAACAGTATGGTCCCAGAGCAGAGCTTCAAAGGGTAAGTGGATTAAGACACACAGGGTATTATTTGAGAAGGGCACAAAAGAAATGACAAAAATATTTAATGGGTTTTATTGCCTTGAATTAGATTTTTAGAGATAAATAGATCAGAATTTTAGAGATAGATAGACTTAACTTCTTGAGAAGACTTTTTTTGGGGGGAACAAGTTTATTTTTCTTCTTATCTTCAGAACTTAGCCCAGTGCATGATTAGTAGGAGCTTAATAAAAGTTTATTGATTTAGTGGAATCAGCAACAATACAATAATATATTCTATCTTTTTGTTTTATAGATGATGAGTAACCTGAGACACAGAGTAGCAAATTAGCTTTTCCAACATAACACAGATAATCAAAAGTACAAATAAAACTTGAAGTGTTTTCCTGTTGCTCAACCTAGTTCTCTTTTATAGGATCATAGATCTAGATTTGATTCAACACTTTGATTTTCAGATGAGGAAAAACTCTAGAGAAGTTAAGGGGCCTTCCAGAGGTCAAGGAAGTGTTAAGCATCAGAAACAAGATATTAGAACCTAGGGTCCTCTGACACTAAGGTCAATGTTCTATATATTGTACTTATACTGCTTCCAGTGATAGAGTGCCAAATTGGTTGCCAACAACTGAGCTGATGGCTATGCACTTCCCTCTTCTTTTGACCATCCTTGCTACTTGGACAAGTCCTTAGCAGTTTGTCTGTTTGGTTTTCAACAAGCCTGTCTTTTATGAGGACTATTCAATCCTCTGCTATGTTTTTCATTTCATTTCAGAAACCTTTCTACTAGATGAAGATATTTCCTACCACTGCTTGAGCAGAAAGAAGAAAATGTTTGGGAATTAGGTGTTCTGCTTTAACTCCCAAGAGATGATTCTGTTTGTCTAAAAGCATTTAGAGACACAGAAAATAAACCAAGGTCACAATATCCTTTTTAGTTCTCATTATTCACTTCTATTTTTCCCAGAGAAGTTGACTTAAGGAGCCAACTCTGAAAAATCTTTGAAAACTGGCAAGGGAGATAGCATGAGTAACAAAACCAAATTGTCAACCTAATAATCTATTTAACAAAAACGTTCAACTTCTCTCTTCACCAAATCTTTTATCAAGTTTAACAAGTAGCATGCTGATTTGGCTTGCGCTCTAGATTCTCTGCCTGTCTTTTGCCCAACAACTGATATAGGTGTTAACACATTGATGGCCTCTGAAGAAGTAGCAGCTGCACAGCAGAGTTCAGAGCTGTCAGCAGTGATTGATTATCCCTGACATAACCCAGTCTTTGATAGAGGGTCAAGATATTCTCCTAACACAGGTCCAATCACATACATACTCCAATGTTCTGGTTTCACTCACATCACTCCCAAGTGCTTTCTTTTTTTCTAGGTGGAAACTACTGGGTGCTCAGATAATTCATATTTCCTGTAAAGATGCATCATTATCCCTAGTTACTACAACTGCTTCCAATCTCCTTTCTCCAAAACATTAGACACAGGCTGTCCCCAAGCACTGGAATACACTCTTTTTTCACTTCCACTCCTTTTATAGAATATTTGATCACATTAAAGGGCAACTCATGTCATTACAAAGTGGAAGTCTTTCCTGACAACTACTATTTTTCAAATAATTCTCTATATACTTATCTGTCACTATGCATACACCAAGTGGAACATAAACTGAAAGAGAACTTTTTTTTTAATTTGGAATCTATATTCCCAATGTCTAGTACTGTGCCTTGTGTAGCAAAGGAATGGCTTAAGCATCTCTTGCATCCAATTGGTATACATTAAAGACTAGGCCATAGGGTGAACTTAAAGTATACACAGAAGAAAGAATAAATAGGGGGTGCTTGCATCTAAGAGATTCATCTTCATTTTAAAGATAAGGAAACTGATGGCCAAATAAGAAAATTGGCTTGCTCAAAGTCACATATATAGCTAGTTGTAGAATTCCAAGTGGTACCAGAATCGTGCTTCTCAACCTCAGTTTCTTGGTCTCTTCTAAAGCTCAAGCTTAAAGAGACTTCAGTGACCATCTAGTTTAGGGATTCTTTTTATTGCTGCCTTTTCAGAATAAAGATTTCAAATGCATAAGATAAGTGACTAAAATGAAAATCAAATAAAATGAAATATAATTACACATATATGCAATATATATTTTATAGGTATATATGTTTGTGTATATAGATTGAAACAAAGAAATAGAAACAGAGAATGAAAGAGACACAGAGACAAAGACAAGAGACAGAGACAAAGAGAAAGCAACAGAGACACAGACACAGAGACAAATTGACAATCTCACACAGAGAGAGTAAAAGATGCTGAAACACAGACAGAGATAAAGGGATAGAGGGAGGAAGAGAAGCAGACACAGATATAGAACAAAAAGACAGAACGTGAGAAGAGAATGAGACAGGCAAAGTTGAAACACCTATAGATAGGGACAGAAAGATAAAGGGAGAAGAGAGTGAAAAGAGAAAGACAGAGGCAAAGGGGGAAGAGATAAAGTAATGGACAAAGGTGCAGAGACACACAAAAAGGGGAGAGTGGGAGAAACACACACAGAGATGCAGACAGACAGATAGAAAGAGATAGGAGCCAGAAAAAGAGACAAAGAGACAGAAAGGAACAAAAGGGAAAAAGGCTGAGTGATGGGAACAGGCAACAAAGTCAGAGAGATGCAGAAAAGGAGACAGTGAGACAGGGACAGAGACAGAGTATTTCACATTCTTCCATTAGGGTTCTGGCATGCTAAGCTCCATTAACTTAAAACTATAATAAGACTTTTCAAATACTCTATACATGTACATAAACAAGTTTCCATGCTTCAGATTAAAAACTGGTGATTATCTAAACAAATATTCTTTTATTTTAAAGATAATTAATAAAAGGTTGAAGGAGATAAAGTGATTCATCAGAGGAGGCAAAGGTACAAAGAAGGGTTGGTAGGGATGGAGCCGGGATGTGTGTCGATTTTGATTTTATGGTGCAATAGAGTGGAAGGTGTTAGTTAACCCTTAATTTCTTTCAGAGTGATAATTTATTTCCCCAAAAGTTCTTATCAAATCCAGAATTATTTACATAGTAACTTAGATTTGGTAGTAATTTAGTTACATTTTTAAAACTCCTTTGTCAAATCTGTTTTTATTATCATACTATTACGATTTTAACAAATAACAAAAGTTATTAATTACAGAAAACTTAAAGAATAGACTGAGGCCTGTAAATGCTGTTCTCATTTATTCTTACATACCCCTTTATTTTCCTTCCCTTGAGATTCCAGATGAATTTTCCTCCAAGTAAAGTGTTACTTTTTTTTTACTGTGCTCTATAAAGTATCCCTTTGATGGTTTGATGGGTATAACATTTAAATTGTGTATTAACTTTGGTAGTATTATGATTTCTATCATATTTAAATGGCTTAGTCATCATTGTGAATGTTCCTTCAGGTACTTCAGTTGCTTTTTTATTTCTTTAACTGTAAACTAATCTATGCAAGGTCTTTATTCATGTTGATAAATTTATACCCATATATTTTATGGAATTTTTATGTATATTCCATTCAATTTTATTTTTCTAACATTGAATCATTCTATCATTGAATTGACTTTTTAATTATTAAATATAGAAATACCATTTATTTCTCTAAGTTTATTTTGTATTCTCTAATGTAGCTAAAGGGCAGTGAAGAGGCACAGGGGATAGATAGAAAGGGCTAGAGTAAAAAAAGACCAGAGTTCAAATATGGCCTCTGACACTTAATAGCTATGTAACCTTGGGCAAGACACTTAATCACCTTTTTTCTTCTATCTGTAAAATTAATTGGAGCAGGAAATGGTGAGCCATTCCAGTTTCTTTGCCAAAAATCCCAAATGGCGTAACAAGAATAGGATTATTTTGGGGGTATGGGCCAACTTGTTCTCCAGAACAGCTCTATTAACAGTGTGTTAGTATTCCAGTTTTTTTTTTCATATCACCTCCAATATTTATCACTTTCCATTTTTTGTCATATCATCCAGACTGATAGGTTGGTACCTCAGAGTTGTTCTAATTTTCATATCTCTGATTAATAGTGTTTTGGAGGATTTTTTTCATATGACTAAAGAAAATTTTAACTTCTTCATCTGTCTATTCATATCTTTTGTCCACTTTTCAATTTAAGAATAATTTGTGTTCTTATAAATTTGACTCAGTTCCTGATATATTTGAGAAGGAGGTCCTTGTCAGAAAGTCAATTGCCATAACATTTTCCCCAGTTTTTTTTCCCCTTCTAAATTTCGTTGCATTTATTTGTGGAAAAATTTTGTAATTTAATATAGTCAAAACTATCTATTTTATATAACATAATTTTCTCTATGTTTTATTGGAAATTGAACATTTTTTCTATTACCATATGTATTGATAAACCTTCTAGTGAAGTGATGGCAAACCTTTTAGAGACAAAGTACTGGACCCTGCTCTCACCCCTTACCCCCAGACCAAGTGCTGTGCCCTGTCCCTGATCCTCACTCCCTGCTTCCCCTTTATCCCAGACAGTGGAGGGAGGAAGCGTTTCCATTGGACTGATGGGCAGAGGGATAGGTGATGAAAGGCATGTGTGGATAGGGCAAAGAAAGTGGCCCCTGCACTCTGCTCCCCTCCAGCTCTGAGCCATGCCTTGAGCTATACTCCCCTTGAACCTAGCTCTCCTCTCCAACCCAACATGGGAATCACCTTCGCCACAGACTCAACTGGCTGCTGTCTGCACCATACCCTCACATAGCATGTGAGCCAGCCAAACCAGCACCTTACTCCAGACAGGGAAGGGAAGAAGTAATCCTTTTGGCTGCTGGGCAGAGGGCAAGGGAAGTGAGAAATATTCTAGGCTGCATGGAGAGGTGTAGGGGAATAGCTCTGCCCTGAGTCTCTTTGGTTTTCTAGTGAAAAAGCTCTGACTAGCAACTGCAGGCGTGACCACAGAGAGGGCTCCACATGCTTTTTTTTGGCAAGCATTCCATAGGTTCACCATCATTGTTCTAGTGTATCCATATTGTACTTGATGCTTATTTTTAATTTAAGATAGATGTTTTCCTGTGAATTGAGAGCCAGGCCTAGAGATGGGAGGTCCCAGGTTCATCTAGCCTCAGACACCTCCTAGCTGTGTAACCCTGGTCAAGTCACTTGACCCTCATTGCCTACCCTTACCACTCTTCTGCTTTGGAGCCAATACACAGTATTGACTTCAAGACGAAGGTAAGGGTTTTTAAAAAAAGATATATGTTTTCATCATATTTTTTTCAAAGATTGGTAAGGATTACCATCATTTGAAAAACAGAAAAATTTTGAAGAAGGAAAAAATCTCCCTATACCTATAAGATACAGGGCTTTTAGCATAAAATAATATTGTATTTTATAAAATGTTTTATCTGTATCTTGACATAATCATGTGGTATATATGTGCATATATACGTGTATATATATTTAATATTATTTTTCATACAAGTTATATTGGTTGTTTCCCTAATTATGAACCATTCTTTTGAAGTTAGAAACCTACTTGATCATAATGAATGATTTTTTGACAATTTTTACATTTTGCTAAAATTTTATTTACAGATTTTGAATCTATATTCATTAAGTAGATTTATATATTAAGGGTAAAACCAAAATGGTGGAGTAGAAGAAGCATTATAACATAGATCTTCCAATAATTCCCTTCTCAAAACCTACAAAATATCTCCTAAAATCAAATTCTGCAGAGTCAACAAAAAGTGGAGGTCAGACATTTTTTCCAGGTTTATATAATGTAAGAGGTTCCAAGAAGTCTGTGACACTGGGGTGTGAGGTGCCCCAAAGCATATGAGGTAAAACAACAGCTGTTTACCTTCAGAGGAATGTGATAACACTAACATCAGTTTTGGAAACTCAACACAGAGACAATAAGTGGATTGTACTAGTCAAAAAGAGATTACAGTAAATCCCTATATTAGCAGTGAACATAGAACCAGTTGATGTTTAGCTACTCTATTCTACATATCCATTTCTAGGTTTCTGTACCAGGACAGAAAGTGTCACTAGTACTTCTAGGCTTTGAGAAAAAGGACATTAACTGGGTAAGCTCGTTTAGAGAGTAATGATCACATCCCCAGATTATACCATCTTTGAAGGATTGATAATTTAAAAACCTTCAAATCTCAAATTGACCTATGGAAACAACAGGACAAAAAAGACTGAAGTTAAGGACAATGTTCTTAGCCCCAGGTTATCAGAGCCCAAATTTAACATTCAAAAGCTAGAAATAATGAGAAAAAAATTAGATACCCAACCATTAAAACCAACTCTGATGACAAAGAAAAGAAACAAACTTAGAAGAAAACAATGATATGCAAATATTTTACAAGCAAAATATCAAAACAAAATGCAGACTGGACAGAAATCTAAAAGAAATTCATGGAAGACCTAAAGAAAGAACAAAAAATTATTCCTAAGATCAAATAAGAGTGGTAGAGGAAAAATTGGGAGAATATTAAAATAATGTAATAAAACTATAAAAGAGCAAAAACACCTGAAGAAAATAATTCTTCAAAAATAAAAAATGACTAAATTGAAAAATTTGGTAAGAAATTTGAAGACAATTTATTAAAAACTAAAATTTGGCAAAAGGAATCTAATGAGTCCATGAGATGTAATGAAATAAAGTCAAAAGCGTGAAAGTAAATTGAAGAAAATGTGAAAAATTACAGGAGGAAATAGCTAATCTAGAAAATAGAAAAAGTAGAAAGTTTAAGAATGATTGGACTATTTGAAAGCCATGCTAAAAAGTATTACACAACATTTCAAGGAATAATAATGTAACACTGTCCCAATATTTAAAACCAGAGTGCAAAATAGAAAATAAAATTATCTCACAATCACCTCCTAAAAAGATCCCAAAATTATAATTCCTAGTAAAATTATAGCTGAATTGCAGAGTTCCCAGATTAAGGAGAAAATATGCAAGTAGTCAGAAAGAAATCATTCAAATATATTAAGCCACACCCAGGATGACATAAAATTTACTAACTATTGTTTTAAAGCAGCTTGGGATGTGAAATTCTACAGGTGGAAAAAAAGGAACTAGGATTACAACTAAGAATAGTCTACTAACTCAAAGTGAGTTTGGGGAAAAAATGATATTTAATGAAATAGAGGACTTTGAAACATTTTTATGAAAAGACCAGAGCTTACTAGAGACTTTCAAACACCAGATTCAAGAGAAACATAGAAGGTAAATATGAAAGGGAATTCATAATTCACTCTACATGGGAAGATGATATGTGTAAGTACTAAGAATTTTATCATTTTTAGATCAATTAGAAAGAGTCTAAACAGACTATGGAATGATTTCAAAATTGAGGGATAAAAAAGGGTTGCATTTCAAGAAGGAGAAAGGGAGAGTAAAAATGGGGGAATTATCTAACAAAAAACGAGAACAGGGAAGTTTTTACAGTGAAGGAGAAAGTGAGAAGAAGAAAGCAATCCTTGAATCTCATTCTCATTAGAACTGGATCAAAAGGGGAAAATATGTACACGAACTCTATTGTGTATAGAAAACTCTCTAACCCAATGGAGAAATAAGAGGAGAGGGACCTAACAGAAGGGGAGTGATTGATAAGAGGAAAAAAAGGTTAAGGAAGTCCATAGTCAGCAGCAAAACAGATTTTGGAGTAGGGACAGGATAAAAAAAGATAAGGAAAAATAGAAGAAAATAGTTTAAAGGGAAATATACCCATTAACTGCAAATGTGATTGGGATAAGCTTGTCCATAAAATAGAAGTCAATAGCAAATGTATTAGAAATCAGAATCCAGCAATATGTTTTTAAAAAGAACACAAATTTACCAATATAATTTAAATTTTGTTAAATATTTTCCTATTACATGTAAAAAATTAACATACATTTAATTTTTTAATTCCAAATTCCCCATCCACTTTGCACTTAACATCTTCCTTAAGAAGGCAAGCAATTTATAAATATAAATTATACATGTGAAGGCATGAAAAACATATTTCCATATTAGTCATCTTGACTTACACAGACAAAAAAGGAGAAAAATAATGTTTTTTAAATCTGCATTCAGAGTTCATCAGTTCTCCCTCGGAGGTGGTTAGCATTTTTCATCATAGGTCCTCTGGAATTTATCTTCAATCATTGTCGTGGTCAAAGTAGCTAAGTATTTCTATTAATCACCCTTAAAATATTGCTGTTATGATATACAATGCACTCCTAATTCTGCTCACTTCACTTTGCATTTATTCCTATCTTCACTGGCTTTTTTCTGAAACTATCTTGATCATCATTTTTCATAACACAATTGTATTTCATCACAATCACATACCTCAAATTGTTCAGTCATTGCTCAGTTAATGAGGATCTCCTCAGTTTTCAAGTCTTTGTTACCCAAAAAGTGTTACTCTAAATATTTTTTGCACGAATAAGATCTTTTCCCTCTTTTCCTTTCTGAAATAGACCAAGAAGTGATATTGCTGGATCAAAGGATAAGAACAGTTTATAGACTAGGCACAGATGAAAATTATTCTCCAAAATGTTAATACTATTTCATAACTCCACCAAAAGAGTTTTGGTGTTCCAATTTTCCCACATTCCTTCCAGCATTTGTCATTTCCCTTTCTTCCCTTGTTAGCCAATCTGATTTGTGTGAGATGTTACCTCAAAGTTGTTTTAATTTATATTTCTCTAAATATCATTGATCTATGTTATTTTAATGTGGAACCCCCTTGCTGATAATGGAAAAGATTGAAGGCAAAAGGAGGAGATGGCAGAGGATGAGATGGATAGATAGTGTCTTAGAAAGAAAAAAACCCAACATGAACTTTGACAGATTTCAAAAGGTAGTAGAGGCTAGAGGGGCCTTTTTAGCAATATGTGGCCAGTGGAGTCAGGTAGAGTCCTACATGATTTAATGACTGAACTACAACAATTATATGTCTATTGGTGGCTTTTTCTTTTCTGAAAACTTCCTATTCAGAGCCTTTAACAATTTCTCAGTTGGAGAATAGATCTTATGTTTATAAATTTGACTTCAATTATTTATTGTGAAATAAGACTTTTATCAATGAAAATTACTATTTTCTCCCTAGATTCTTGTTTTTTCTCATTTTGACTTCATTGTTTTCTATTTGCACAAAATTTTAAAATTTTAGGTAGTCAAAATTATCAATTTTGCCTCCTGTGAACTTTTCTCTCTTACTTGTTCATAAACTCTTCCCCTATCCAAAGACCTGACAGGTAATTTTATCTAAGCTCTTTTTTTTGTTTATAATATTACCCTTTTATTTCTAAATCATGTACTCATTTTGAGATGATCTTGTATATAATGTGAAATATTGGCCTATGTCAGGTTTCAATTAGAGTACTTTCTAGTTTTCACAGTAAGTTTTGTTAAATTGTAAGTTCTTTCTCAAATAACTAGGATCACTGGGTTTATCAAATACTGGACTACTATATTCTTTTGCTTCTGTATAATGTGTGCTAAATTGACCTAATGATCAACCATTATATTTATTATCCAGTGCCAAATTGTTTAGATGATTACCACTTTGTAGTACAGTTTGAGATACAGTAATGCTAGGCCTCCTTCCTTCACAAATTTTTCATTAATACTTTAGGTATATTTGACTTTTCTATTCCTTCTCATTATGTTTTCTATGTCTTTAAAGTAATAATTTGGGGGTTTCTTTGCTGTAGCACCAAATAAGCAAAGAATTAAGACATTATTGTAATTTTATTATATTTGCTTGACCTACCCATGGGAAACAAATATTTCTCTAATTATTTAGATCTCTGTTTTTTTGGATAAAGTGTATAATGATTGTGTTGATATAATTCCTGTTTCTTTTGACAAAATAACTCCCACATATTTTATACTATCTGCATTTATTTTACTTGGTATTTTATCTATTTTTTCATTCTTTTTGTTTTAATATAAAGAAATAATAATGATGATGTGAGTTGATTTTATATTATGCGGTTTTGCTAAAAATGTTGCTGCATTACATAGATTTTTAGTTGGTCCTTTAGGCTTTTCTAAGTATACCATGTTATCTTAAGGTAAAAGCAGTAGTTTTGCTGCTCTATTGCCTCTTCTTATTCCTTCTATTTTTTTGTCTTGTTGCTATAGTTAGCATTTCCAAAACTATTTTGAATAATGATGATAATTGACATACTTCCTTTACCACTAACCTTATTTGGAAAGATTTGGCTTATCCACATTTTTTCTTTTCTTAAAAATTTGATATTATTTCCTAGTTAGTTATAAAAACAATTTGAATTTTTTTTAATTTGAGTCCTGATTTTTCTCCTTCCACATCCCCTCCCTGAGATGGTAAGTAATCTGATATAGAGTTTACATGTACAATCATATAAAACATTTCCCCCTATTAGTCCTTTTGTGGAAGAAAACACAAACAAAAAATGAAGAAAGGAAGTGAAATATAGGGTGATTTATTCTGGATTCAGAAGCCTTCAGTTCTTTCTTTGGAGGTTTTCCTCATAAATCTTTTGGGATTGTGTTATTGCTGAGAATAGTTGTCATTCATAGTTGCTCATAGTGCAATATTTCTTTCACTGTGTATATTCTCCTGATTATGCTCATTTCACTTTGCATCACTTTATATAAATCTTTCAAAGTTTTTCTGAAATCTATTTGCTCATCATTTCTTATAGTATAATAGTATTCCATTATAATCATACACTGCAATGACATATTCACCTATCCCCCAATTGATGGACATCTGCTTACTTTCCAAGTATTTACTCTCTCAAAAAGAGCTGCTATAAATATTTTTGCACAACTAAGTTTCTTTCATAGTTTTTAAAAATCTCTTTGGATTGAAGACCAAATAGAGTGATATTGCTGGGTCAAATGTTACACTTGCAATATTTTCCCCTTGACTTAGAGTGTCTGGAATTTTGCTTTAATATTCCTGAGAGTTATCTTCTAGGAATCTCTTTAAGGTTTTGATTGATGGATTCTATTTCTATTTTATTACTTGGTTTTAGAATATCAGGACAGTTTCTATGATAATTTCTTAATTATAGCTTTCAGATATTCCATTAATTATTAAATTATTTCTCCTCAATGTATTGTCCAGATACATTATTTTTCCAATTAGATATTTCAAATTTTCTTCATGTTTATATTCTTTTTATTTTACTTTATGATTTCTTGATGTCTCCTAGAGATGTTATATTCCATTTGTCCAATTCTAATTGTTAAGAATTATCTTTTTCTATCAGTTTTTGTCTATCTTTTTATTCCATTTAGCCTACTCCACTTTTTAAGGAGTTCTTTCTTCAGTAAAATAATAATAATAATAATAATAATAATAATAAAATTCTTTCCTTCTGTGTTAGAATCAATACAGTATCAGTTACAAGAGAGAAGAGTGTTAAGGCCTTGGCAATTGAGGTTAAGTGATTTGCCTGGGTGTCACATAGCTAGGAAGTGTCTGAAGCTGTATTTGAACCCCAGGCCTCCTAACTTTCTGCCTGGCACTACATCTATTGTACCATCTAGTTGCCTCTTTCAGTGGAGTTTTGTGCATCATTTTCCATAGCGTAAATTCTACTTTGTAGCTTCTCTTCAGTGAATTTTTGCAAAACTTCTTTCCATTTCCCCAACTCTTCTCTTTAAGTAGTTCTTTTCAAGGGACTCCTGTGCCTCTTTTATGAATCAGCTCATTCTGAAATTTAAGGTTTTGTTTTCTTTAATATTTCGTGTTTCTTTTGCTAACCTATTCACCCTTTTTTCAAGACTTTCTTGCTTCCCAATTTTTTCCCAATTTTTCTTCTTCCTCTTTTATTTGATTTTAAAAATAAATTTGAATGCATATTCACAATTTTTCTTTGATGCTTTGTATATATCAATATTTACTTTATTGTTTTCTGAATATGAGTTTTGATCCTCCCTGTTACCAGAATAACTTTTTTACGTGAAGTTTCTTTTTGTTATTTGCTAATTTTTTGGCCTTCTAACTAAAAAAAACCTGTTAAAGTTGACCTCTTTTCTTGTGGTGAAAGTGACACTGTCTAAACTTCAGTTTCTTTGCAGAGAGGCTTTCTGTGTTACCTCCTGGGATCCATAAGTTTTTCTAATTCCAAAGTGTTGTGATCTTAGGAAAGGTGCTTTAACTCTTCTCTTAACCTGTGCTTTCCAGTCTGTGTGTGACCACAAGCATCTTTTATATTCTGCAACTGAGCCCAGGGTTCCCTGTTCCCCTGTGGTCACAAACATTGGTATATTAATGCTCATCCTCACACAGGGATCACAACCTGTGTCTGGGGCTATATCTCTGTAGGGGCAGTGCAATATGAACTCAAAACCAGCAAATGACTCCCTTTAATCTTCTGACCAGTTGACAGAACTCCAGAAGCAATTGCCAGTGATTCAGCCATCCCCTAGGCCTATATTGCTGAGGTGGGGTAGGGGCCTACTCTGACATACTGATCTGTTTTCCACTCTCATCATGGTGTGATGGACATGTTCATTGTGATGTATTATTTTTGTGATAAATTGCTGTAATTGCTTTGTTAGTGTTTTATTTAATATATGCATCAATATGCATAAGAGAATTCTTTTTGGCTTTGCTCTTCTTGATAGTGGTATCAAATATATATTTGAAGTGTAGAAAGAAATATATAGGAAAACTTCTGTACCTATTTTCAGAGAATTTCCTTAGTATTAGAATTCATTATTTTTTAAATATTTGCTTATAAATTCATCTGGCCCTTGGGATTTTTCTTAGGAAATGTATTTACAGCTTATCCAATTTTTTTGGTTAGAGAGGCTTATTTATGTATCTATTTCCTCTATTGTTAATCTAGACAATTTATATTTTTGAAAATATTTATATATTTCATTTTAATTGTCAGTTTTTTATATTCCTACACAAAATAGCTCCTCGGAATTCTTTTAACTTCATTTTCATTGATTGTATATTCACACTTCTTTTTGATACTGGTCATTTAGATTTTCTAATTTATTTTTTAATTCAAAGTGGTCATTTTATTTCTTTTTTATAAAGCTAGTTTTTACCTTTATTAGTTCACTTTTCACTTTCAATTTTATTATTTTCTCCTTTGAATTTCAAGCTTTCTATTTTGTCTTTTTTTTAGATTTTTTATTTGCCTGCCACATCATTGAATTGCCTTTTCTCACTTTTATTCATGTAAGAATTGAGGGATATAAAATTTTCCCTAAATATTACTTTGACTACATTCTACAAATTTTGATATGTTGTGTCATTGTTGTTATCTTTAAGTGAATTATTGATCAGTTCAATGATTTATTCTTTTACCCACTCCTTACTTAGTAGTAGACTAATTTCAAATTTTATTTTAATCTATGCTCTAAAGGCCCTCTGCTGAAACTATGTGTTACTGCATTATGGTCCAAAAAATGTGAGATTTCATTTTCTACATTTTTTGAGGTTGCTTATGGATTTCATGTGTGTGTGAAAGAGTCATATACAGCTGAGAAAACAAAAAAAAACTTTATATCTTTCTAGTCTCATTCGGTATTCTACAGAGGACTCTCATTTCTAGCATTTCTAGAACTCTATTCATATTAATATTTCTTATTTATTTTGTGGTTACATTTATGTTTGAGAAGGGCACATTGAGTTTGCTCAATAGTATATTTTTACTCTTTCTTCTTTAATTCATTTAACTCTTCCTTCTGGAATCTGGATGTTATTATATTTGTTATATATGTGTTTGGCATTGGTATTAATTCATGTTTGTAGTACCTTTTTAGCAAAATGTAGTTTCATGAGTTTCTTTTTGAGTAGATCTGTTTGTGTTTTTACCTTGTCATGATTATTATCTCTGACTTCTTTTTTTACTTTATCTGAATTATAATAGATTCTGCTTATTTTGACTGTGCATATATTTCAAACATGTCTCTTACAAATAATCATATTGTAGGGTTCTGATTTCTAATCCATTCTGCTATCCTCTTCCATTGTTTGATTTCTCATCCACATTCACAGTTATGATTGCTAACTGTATTTCTCTCCAACCAATTCTCTTCTGTTCATACTCCTTTATCTCTTCTATGGATAATATAAATAGATATATGTTACACACATAATAGATAATATATACTTACATATACACATATATATTTATTATATATACACATATGTGTATGTGTGTGTGTACAGATACACATATAGTCTCCATTTTGCAACCTTTTCAAGTGAGAGTGAGACTCAAATATCATCTGTCCTTCTAGTCATCATTTCCCTCCATTTTAAAAATTCTTCCATGTTTTCTTCTTTTTTTTTAATTATTCCCCCTAATTTTTCCTCTCCTTTCCCACTTTTTTTCAATATAACCTTCTTTTCTCACCTTTCCATTCTTCTCTGAGAACATCCCAACTTACATTCATGATCTTGGATGAAGTAGATTCCTTCTATCTATCCTAATTACAATAAGTTCTTAGAGGGTGCTGGCTTGAACTTCAGACTTCTTTATTTTCCTCTTTTCCCATCTAGGAATGGCAGCTCAAGTTTTTGTTGCTTTCCAAGTGGAATAATCTGGGCAGTAGCATAATAACTATCCTTCTTGTCTGTGCTCCAGCCTTATCTAGTTGGGCTCCTGCTCTCTCACAACAATAACCATTCCCCTCTGCCCTAGAATAGCTACTGAAAGGGAATTTTTATTCCCTTTGTCTATTTTAAGTTAATCAGTCAAAACTTAAAATACCCCAACTTAACACTTAGTAAGTCACTAACAAAGAAAGTTTACGCCCTAAAAGGTCACAAGCACTGCCCCCTCCTCCTGACCCCAACCCTCCACAGGGCTAGGCAAATTGAAAGGCTGTGGTTGATTCCTGAGCTGTGATGAGAGTTGTTGGGTGGAGAAAATTGTATATAATCAGGAGGCTAAGAGAGATTTGCACTTTTCATTCTTGGTGGCTCTTAGCCTCCAGAGCATGAGACACTTCCCTTTGTGGCTCAGCTTCTTTGGCATTGGTTTTTGGTTGCTGGAACACCTGACTGGAGACACTCTCATGGATGGCTGAGATTCACATTAGAGTTATAGAGGCACTAGGATTAGGACTTAGGATATTTTTAGCTAGGTGTTATTTTCTACCTCCTTCCTATATTTCCTACTTTAATATCTTGACCTTGCTGTAAATAAAGCTACTAAATAGCCTATTGACTCATAGTTTAATTTTAATTTTTATAAATAGCAACCACAACAACATTTTATAACTCATAAATTTAGTCAAACCATTTTTAAATATTACAATTTTAGCAGACCACAAATATTTGATGAATACCCTCAATCTTCTTTAATTTTCTTTACTTTCTACTCTCCTTAAGTCACTTCAATTTGTAGCTAAATTTTAGAATTTGGAGTTCTTTCTCCACTCTAAGTTGGTAGAACAGTTTAAAATTGACAAAAGGGCAGATTAGCCACGAGCTACTGCTGTTGGTTTATTTCCTGTGTGGATGGGTAAGTTTTAAATTTCCTTTTTTTTCCTCCCCCCCCCCTTTTACTGAGAACAGCTGAGTCCTCGCTGCTTCCTAGTAAGCTGGGTGTTTTTTAGCAACAATCAGTTCCCTCAGGGCCTTCATTGCACATGTGGCAAAGACCTCCAAGAATCCCACCAGAACTCATGCTCTCAAGGCTAAAAGCCACCAAGAATGAAGAGTGCAAATCTTTCAGGCTCCCACTTATGTGCAATTTTCTCTGCCCATCAGCTCTTCTCATCACATCTCTGAAATCAATCACAGCCTTTCAATTTGCCTAGTACTGACTGGGGTGGGGAGAGGGGCAGTGCTTGTGGCCTTTTAGGGCATGAACTTTTTTTGTTAGTGACTTACTAAGTGTTAAGTTGGGATATTTTAAGTTCTTGATTAACTTAAAATAGACAAAGGGAATAAAAATTCCCTTTCACAATCCCCCTTGTGATTCTATTGGGAGATGAACATGTTGAAATCTACCAGATTCACTTGCCTAGTCTCCCCAAAGAATCATTTCAAATATCCAGCTTATACCTCTAAAGATCTTCTAGCTAAAGGTGCATATAATACTGCACTTTCTAAGGGGAAATTACAATAGATAGAGATAAGAGGGAAATAAAAGAGAAAGAGAGCAAAATCAATGATTGGAGGTACATTGACAAAAAGTCATAGAGGGCAGTCCCCTTTGACATAAGAGTTCATATTCAAAATAAATGAGTTCAATCCTCTTCAGTTTGATTCACTATATCCCAAAATTCATTCTGGATCTTCTGATGGAGTGTATGATTTCCACAGGCTTCTTTATGGCACCTTCTTTAAAAGAGTTCACTTTCTTGATTTGAGGAGTTAATGAGCTTCTTGAAATTTCTCTAAAAAAACTTTTTAATCTTAGATTTTATGAAAAGTACACACTACCATATCCAAGTTATACCCCATGCTCCATCACAACTGCAATGTCTCATCTCTGCTTTGGAACTATGACCTAGAACCAGGCAGTAAAATTATAGACCTGCCATATATCACTGATCCTGTGCCTACCTAGTAGAGTGATCTATCTGTAATTTCTTTGTGACCAGGTATTCAAACTTCTTCCCAAATTTGGACACTAAACAATTCCTTTGCTATATGGTGACAGTCATCATCACCTCTATGGGCCACAGCACTGGTGTATTGATTGCTCTCCAGACAAGCTCCTACTCCTATCCTAGTGTCTACGGACCTCTTTTTCTGTTCCCCTCTGCTTCTGAGAAAAATGTCTCACTTTGACTCTTTATTAGTTGTCTCACTTAGAATTCTGATGACACACTTTTTAGAGCTATTTACAGGTTTGAGTTGAAAAAGCTCAGAAAAATTTCTTACTGAATTCCACCATCTTCATGAATAGTATAGTTCTAAACACAACCAGAAGCTGGTCCTTCAAATTCTATGGCAGAACAGTCAGACCACCCACGTATATATGCCATCATCACTCTTTTGGAGCAAAGTCATCATACATCTGGTGAGGAGGAAAAGCATAACTGTGAACAACAGCACATCGGCTACCAGGATGACTGCCAGAAGACAAGCTTCGGCAGCACTCAGGCAGGCCAAGGATCCCCTCCTGCACCTATATACACATAGACACAGCAGCATCAGTCTGAACAACACAGGACTGCAGTATGCACAAAGTTTGGTCCCATGGTTCCAGAGACTGATGGTGGGTATACTTTCTGTGTAAGGCAGAAAGAATATGAATAGAAAAGTAATAGATTACAAAGACTTTGAGTCACAACTTTGTTACCAGTATAATCTTGATAAATCAGTTAAAAGTTAGAGTTTTTAAATTTGCAAAATGGAGAAATCTGGTTGGATGAATTACAATGTTCCTTTTTCTCCCTTTGAAATTCTGTGTTGGAAAGACTATTCTATCAACTAAACACCACCTAACTGCTTTATTCGTTATGATCTTTTTCCCAAAAAAGAAAACATTAATGGAGTATAGACCACCTGTTAATGTTTTCTTTTAAAACCTATATTTTTGTTATAGATTTGTTTAAAAAAAGATTATGGGCATGCTTTTAACTTTATATATCCCTTCCACTTCTATCTATTATACTATATGAAAGAAATAAAAACCCCAATGAGATTTATAAAAAATCCAGACTATAGTTTTAAACAGAGATTTTTTTGGCATGTGGCTAATTGCAGGTGTAAGAACAGTGCATGCTAAAATCACTTCCACAGATGCCTACCTCCTGCTTCTTATTTGGAGGGCACATATGGCCTGATGTGGTTAGACTTGGCACGTGGCATTTGGGAAATGTATGCAAATACAAAGGAGAATGTTGTGGCTACATTCCAAATTGGGCTTTAAATGGCTTGAGCTGTTTAATCCTTTCTCTCCTTTTCACAATTTCACTTAAGTATTTTAGAGATTAAAATCTTTACTATGTTATAGAAGACCCAGGTTTTTTTCAGCCTTCCTAAACTAGAATGCAGGGCAATATCAGCCTTGATCTTGTTGGTTGTAGATGATGGCTTCATCACAGATTAAGGGATGAATTCCTGTTGAGTACTGATTCTGCCATGCACAGCATCTAGCCCTAGTAGGTACTTAAATACTTATTGATGGATTGATTGATTCCTGCTAAGAAGAAGCACACCTCCTCCTTTCCTACTAGCAACTAATGATTTTCCTAGAGTAGATCTGAAGAGCAGCTATGTGGCTCAATGGATGAAGAATAAGGCCTTTGAGGTGGAAGGTCTTGGGTTCAAATGTGGCCTCAGATACTTCCTATTTGTAAAAAAACCCTAAGCAGGTTATTTAACTCAGATTTCCTAATTCTTGCCCCCTTTTGCCCATGAACTGATTCTTAGCATTGATTCTAAGACAGCAGATAAGGGTTTTTAAAAAAGGGAGTAGGTCAAAACATGCCACTCTTACCCCTACAAACTCAATAAATTCCAGTGATTCTGTATTACCTCCATGAAAAAAAAATGCATGTATTTATGTGTGTGTGTTCAGTTAGAGAATTTTGTACCTTGGACTTTATCTCCAAGAATTCTTTCCTCATCCCAAAATTCCTTTCCCTTTAGTTTATGTGCCTCTTTACATTATTGTTTATAAGTTCTATAACTCCTCCTCCTCTTTCTCTTCTCTTGTGACTGAGCCTGGATTAGTTAGTTGTTTTTTTTACTTTAGTTATTGTTAATAACATTTATAAAATATAATAAAATATTATATTTTATTATATCATATACATTTATAAAATATAATAAAATATTATAAATAAAATATATAAAATATAATAGTTCTTGCATATTAGTTTCAATCTTTACTAATAAATAAATAAATTTGTGTATATGAAAATATTCATGTATATACATATATATGTACACACACATATGAAATGATGCTTGGTTTTTAGATCACTTCACAACTTGACCCTGTCCTTGTTTTCTATGCTTCTTATATTTTATTGCTCTCCTATGCCAAACAGTGTCATTAACCTACTTACTGTTGATTCTCCATAATAACCTTTCCTCCTCTTTCTTTTCACTGGCTCGCTATCCCTCATACCTTTAAATTTCACCTTCATCTGGTTCTCTGGCTGCCTTTAAGACTCATCTCAAAGCCCACCTTCTGTTAGAAGATTTTTTTTCCCAGCACTACCTCTAGCCTCCTCCACATTTTGCTAGTGTCTACTTTCAGAGAATACTTTCTATTTATAATATATTTATCTTGGATGAAGTCGAATCAAGTCAATAAACATTTATTGTGTTCATTATGTTCCAAGTACTGTGCTAAACACTGAGAATACAAATAAAAAAAAATTTTAAGATCCTTGCCCTCAGAGAGCTTATATTCTAATAGTTGAAGATAACCACAAAATGATTATTTAAAGGGTGAGAGGAGAGATGAAAGTATCCAGGAAGGAATCATGGATGAGAAAGTTTGAGAGAAGTCAGGAGTGTAGCCTGAAGAGGAAGAAAGATATGACTAGAATGGGAAGCAAGAAAGAAGGTACAAGAATTAAGAAAGGTTGCGAAAGGCATTCTTTTTTTTTTTAAGAGACTCTGGAAGCATACAGACTCAATCAGACAGAGAAAGCAAAGTGTTGAGGTTACTTCTGATATGTAAAGTCCAGGACTAATGTGGGCTCTCAGGGTGATGAAGTTTCTACAGCTAGTAAAGAAAGTCTGGAGAGTCAGAAGTGTCACCTGTAGAGGAAACTGTTATTTGCAATATGTTTTCTCTTCTATTAGAATTAAAATGTCAGGAGCTGAGGGCAGAATCCTCTAGTCTAGCCTAATTCCTAGCAAAAAATAGACAACAAATGCTTTTTATTAACAATAAAATTAACAGTGGCCTCTAGAAAGACTACTGGATTTGGAAACAGAAGACAGTTTCAAAGCCAAGATCTGTTATCAATGTGACCTAGTGAATCAATTAACCTGTTTGGATATCAATTTCCCTATCTGTAAAATGGAGATGGACAAGATGACCTCTAAGAAGTTTTCTATCTAGATCTGATTGGATGATCCTATTAGTCTAGGGAAATCTGCTTCTAGAAACATAACACTAATGGCAGAAGAGCCTGAATTATATCATGTGAGTAGGATATTTTTCATTTATTTTAATGTAGGTTTTTTAAAGCCTTTGGTTGGATGATTACTGAAGCAATGAAGGCAAGTTTCTGCAGTTTTGATACTATGATTTGATACTATGTTTTTATAGTTCTGCAGTTTAGATTTTTTTTCACTGTTGTGCAAGCTAAAGCAACAGAAAGATTGAGATGGCATTAGCAAATATATTAAGAAGTTACAAATAATCAAGCTTAATGTTGAATGAGAAACAAAAGTGCAAAGTATTCAGACTCAGCTTGGGTATTACAGAAAAAGCTTTAATCTCTGGATATGTGTGTTTAATATATGCCAAATGGTAACATCATTGTACACCTCTGATTAGCATCTTCTAAATACATAATCCCATCAAAAATCTCCTGGGGCAGAGAGGAGGAGAGATTTAATTGCCTTCTGAAAGACTACTACCTTTCACCTCTAACATAATGCTGCCATAATTTCTTTTTGAAAACATATCAGGAAGAAGAAGAAGAAAATCAACCAGAAGAATTTGTCTGCAAGACACCTTAATGTCCATTTCAAAAGTCATAGATTACAGTTTAAAATGGAATTCCCCATCTGAACAAAGAAGGAAAGGTTATAAGAAAATACAGTTTGACATTTTTGGTGTAAAAAGCTAGCCCTGATTGCATCTGTCCTGTAGCTCCCCCAAATGTACCACTTGGATATTGCCGAAAGATCCTGAAATAAAAATTGAGAGGAGCTGGAGCAATAGCCAGCCTTTCCCTTTACCAAGTCAGAGCAGCCAGTCAGGAAGATTTCTCACCAAATACCTCATTTTCTCATTTAATATATTTTATAGGCTGCTTGTCAGGTGGCCACTGTGTGGTTTGCACAGCTAATCTCAGAAACATTTAAGACATTGAAATTATAATTTCAGAAAAGGAAATAAAGTCAATTGACCAGTGATTGTTCTTTCCCCTTATCCCTGTGGCTTGAATGAGCATCCAAGTGTAATGATTGTGAACTCAAAGAATTTCTATCCCAATGCACTTTATAGGTAATGAAGTTAGTGGGTTCAGCTTAAGTTCTTACTCTTTTTTTTGTACCAAAGGCCACTGTTATAACAGGGGAGGGGAAGCTAATTACACAGTTTAAGCACTCTAATATGCAATTATTTTTATTTGTTTTCAATCCCTGCCTAAACCTGGGAAGATATACATGGATTAAAAATAATCTAAGAAAGCAAAATTTGTAATATTACTGGTTACAGGATTCACATGGGGGCAATGTATTGATAATTTTTAAAAATTCATTTCCTGATAACTTATTGCTAATGACAACAGATTAGCCCCTATATTTTATTCTTTGGTTATCCCTTCTAATTGTCAATTTTATTTCCTCCCTCCCATCTCCTCTCCAAAGCAATTTTTGTAGAAAACAAATCACCCCCTTATTTAAATTGCGCTCTCTTAAATTTTTAAGGGGTATTTGTGGATTCCATCAGCCCATTTTGTACCGAGTGGATACTGAATACACTAAATAACCTCTATATCTGTATTTTTTTGTTCTCTCTTATTCTATATGTCACCATTGATTCCCAAGCATATTTATCTACATTGTGTTAATTATAATTTAAAATTCCATCTTAAAGGGCGTACACTTATACTATAGTAATTTTGAAGGCGAGCAGTTATTTCATTGGGTTGTCACTCTTTGCAGAAATCAAACCCTCCCTGTCACATATAAATAGATTGCTTGATATACATGCAATATCCTGTCGGTGTCATGCACTCTTTTCTTTAATCTGACTGACATGGCACATAATAAAATGCTCACTTCAATATATGTCTGTTGCATTTCGCCTAATTCTGGGCTTAGTTTAATATTAGTCATGAATATTTCCTACAACTGGATATGAATTTGAATATATATAAGGTGCATTTTATGTTCCTGTTCAAGCACTTGCTTCCACCTTATTTTTTATTGCTTTCCCTGTTTGTGATGAATTAAGTCATCTCAAGAAAAGAACTGAAAGCAATAGGGACCGAGACTGTTATCTTTATCTAGGAGTCAGGTAGACTGTGAGTGGGTGAAACACAACAGCTTTGTATTCCTTTCCCTGAGCATCCAGGCTGGGAGTTGGAGTGGCCTGCTCTGGAGGGGGGAAAAAAACTGATACGAGCATATTAAGTCTCTGGATCTCATTCAGAAGGGAGAAGGAAAGTCACAATTGTCTCAAATGCTCCAAATCATTTTATGTTTATTATCTATACCTCTTAATCATGGGCAGGGCAGAGAGGCTTCCATTATGGTTTGCTGTCATCTTGGACTTTATGAGCAACCAAAACAAAGTTAATGACAGTGAAAAGGGAGGTTTAAACTAAGCCATTTCTCAGGCCCTCAATAAATGGTTTCAATCTCTGTCAAGGTTTTCTTTTTTCTTTTTTCTTTCTTTCTCCCTATTATGCTACAGTGACTCTAAAAGATATAGCTTTTGTGGGTAATATGCAATCACTTTCTTCCCTCCCCCTGACATTCTGACCACCTGACAAAGGATAGCATAATAACCAGAATTTCTCTTTACCTAAATAAGCAAGTATCCTGCTTTTAATTATCACGTGCCAATAGATATAATATTGAATTGACTCCGTTCTTAAAACTCATAATTCTTCCTATTCTAAAGTACCAAATGCCATTTAAAATTAGTGTTTACATATGTAGAGGGACTATGTTTCCAGCAATGGCATTCCTCTCTGTTGAACTGTACCAAATTACATATGGAAAGGCCCGTTCAGAATATATTTTATAAAGAGAGATGATATTATGCTGTGGGGTCAAATCATCTTCCCTGAATCCACTGAAAGTATACAGCTTCCCTCTTGCCATAATATGGAAGGCATATAAAGTAGGGGTCTGTATTGCATCCATATCTTGAAAAGCTGATAAGAACTACAATAATATGGTACCATTTAATATATTTTACTATTAAAAATTCTTTGGACCCATAAATCTTTTTGCTCTTGGCACACTCATTTGGTGGAAAATTATAGCCTCCAAATTTTCCCACTGTTTGGTTCAATGCAGAAAAAAAGGCAATGAGTAATAATATTAATATGATGGGCAGCTTGTACTCCCAGTGGATGCAGACAATGGACACAATAAGCTACTGCTTAAAACAAATTAGATGCCAAACCCAGTTAGTTCTTGGCTAATCCTATAAAAATATGTCAGTTAGGGAGTTACTTGACCCAAAGAGGAACAAAAACAACAAATCTGAACACAGTGTCATAGCTCACTGCTTCCTTATTCAACCTGATTATGCTGTTTGGCCACTGCTTGGGGAGAACAAAGTGCAGCCACACCAACTTGGCCTGTTCCCCCAGCCAGTCCCAATGCAAAGCAACTCCCCAGCGCATTAAAAATGTATCTTATTCCATACAACACAACCAACAGAGAACAGATTAATTGCCCACCTTCACACTGAAGCAGAAATTACTTCCTTGTTAGGCAAGGTTTTTTTGTAATACTATTGCATATTGTTCTTCTTGAGCGATCCTGACATGCTTCAAGAATTTTGTGACACAATTGTTAGAAAATCTTGGGTTCTTCTCTCACTATTATCTTAATGCCTTTGGCTTTTAATACATAATTATTTATGACACATATCTGCCAAAAGATTTAGCAGAGGTAAAAAAGTCAAAATTTGCAGAGGGGGTGCCCCCTTCAAAAATATCTTCAAAGATGAATAGGAAACCCCTAGTACTAGAACCCATTGGACCCACATACCTATTATGTGGTTCTCACAATAGATTTTTTTAATAGTCAAATTAAATAATCCAGAGAAAGTTTAAAAAAAGGGAGTTTAGACATGGTGACAGTACTTCATAAAAAGGAGTCTGGGTCAAGTATTCTATGAACACTAAAGCGAGTATAGAGTATTATATAGCAACTTGTTTTTGTGAGTAGCTGGGCACAGTTTAGGTAAGCCTATTGTTCCCCAAAGGCTGTTTGCAGTTACTGTTAAGGCACTCCTATGCTTTTTACCAATCTTCAGTAGCTGTGACAGTGCTTGCAAATGTGATGCTCATGACAAGTCTGTCTGCTTCTAAAGCATGTCAAGAAAGCTGAACACTATTAATAATACTAATGGAGAGATTATCTTTAGCTTGTGATTTTTTTTCTGCTTTTGAAAATAAAAATGGGAGGTTTGTTTTAACATTCTGCCCTTTACAGCAAGGTGGCAAGAAGCAATTGAGCCCCCCTCTGCAAAAAGCCTCCTCTTTTTTTTTTTTCAAATTTCCCACTTAATTAAAACACTACCATTTACTCCAAGTGAACTCTTCCCCAGTACCTTTTAAAGGCATAAAAAAATAATAAATACTAGCAGCAAACCTTTGTCAGGTGGGTAAAAAGTGTTTTTGTCATTTTGTATGGACAAAGGGACAATTATATACTTTTAAAGTCCCCACTAAAGAGATAAAAATTGTACCAGAGCTTCCTTATTAAAGATGTCTGAACATTGTAGATAGCACTAAAGGATGAACTCATAGCCAGTTAGATTACATTAATGTGCAAATTTTTATAGGAAAAACATCTATGTAAAATATTTAGAGATTATTTAGAAGTGGAATAAAAAGACTATGTTAAAACTAAAATGATGCTATGATGGCTTCGATGTGCCTCTATACATTTCTTTCTTAGCATGAAATGTATGATCAACAGCAACATACAACATTTTATACACATGTATATATACATATGTAACTTTCTAGAAAAACCCTCTGTAAAAGGGGGCACAAAATTATTCTATCTAGAAGTGATCAAACCATTTATATTAGAAGGAATTTACATAATTCCTCAAAAAGTGTGTTATAGGTTACATTTTTCAAATATCTCTTAAGTCTTTGGCATAGTCCTTTTCTTCACATATAGAACAAAGCTCCCCATTTCTCTTTGTTCAATAAGGTTTCTTTTATACTTTTTTCTTCCCTATATGTTTCCCAAAGCAAAAACTTGAACAAATCATTCCATAAGACAAAAGCAGGAAGGTCAAGCCACTTCCCTTTCTCTGGAGTGGTGGCTGAACCCTGGTGTTTGTCTCTGTGCACACATTGATGTTATACTTGCTTCTCTCCTTTGTCAGAGTTTAGCTGCAAAGTGTACTCTTGAAAACCAAGCCTCCCTGTGTCAGATGTTCTACTCTGTGCTCCATACAACTCAATGCAACTTATCACACTCTGACAGCTAATATTTAAAAAAGAACACACACGTATTGGAAGGTTTGATAACTGCTATCAATCTCGATAATGGGTATCCAATCCAAAATTTTGACAGATATCTAGTAGATTGAGCATCCACTATGAGCAGCTAATGCTGAAGTAAACGAATCAGGAAGGCAGCTACTTCACATATATAATTAAAAGAAAAATAAATAAATAACAGATCAAAAAAGACAATCGTTAAAAATATATATTGCCATTCTAAATTAATATGAAACAAAATATAAACATGAAAATTATGCAAAATATGAAATATAAAAATTATACAAAAGGATAAAATGTAGTTACTAATTTTTATTGAGACTTTTCCATCTTTTTTTTCTTTATATAAATCATGAGTTTGTTCCTTAAGATTTTATGATGGTTGAATTTTCAGGAGTCCTAGTTCAATTTGCCACTGTACCTTGTTTTTATAGGAATCACTACAATGAATAGAGCCAGACATGTAACTTTGGCTTTAGTGCTTTTAAAATGCTTTCTTTTAACAGAGTTAATCAAGTTAGGGTGACCTCCAAAAGCAAAATTGCAGCTCAAAGCATAATGGGTAATACTATGTAAATTGCCATGTATGCAATTGGAGTGCTATTATAGCAAGACCAAAAGGTGCCAGCAAATGACCTCTACATTTGATCTCTGATTCTTTTTAAGGAACTGGAAATATTTCTCTCTGATACAAAACCCCAGGTAAAAGGGGAACTACCTGTTTGCTATTATTAATTATTCCAGCCTAAATCTATCAGATCCAGATTGAGCTAGGTCAGAACTCTTAGAGTCACTCTATAGGGAGTCACTAAATCTGCTTGGAATTAATCGAGACAATAACAAACGATTCTACACTTTAAATATAATTGTTTTACATGGATATTAGTATATGCATAGTCTTATTTGTCATTTATTCAAGAAAATTCAGCATTGTTCTTTAACGTAGTAACATTATTTCCATATCTAAAATGAGAAACAATATAAAGTAATAGAGAGAGACAAAGCCAAGTATGGAGTCAGGAAATGGAAGTCCAAGATCCACTTGTAGCTGATCCTGGCTGAGTGATTCTGAGCAAGTGACATTTTTCTTAGAGTTTTAGGAACTGAAGTTTAGGAAACACTCTCAGAATAAATTGCACAATAATATGTTTTTTTTTTGTTTGATTTTTTTCTGGGGGAATGGCGTTCTTTACTGATGCAAAACAAGTGTATTGTTATTTTGATCTCAGTGGTATTGATGATGACTTTTTATTTGTTTGCTTATTTGTTTTTGCCTGGACCTAAAATTCCATTGGACGCAAGAAGCTCCAATGTGGACAGTTGTCTGGATCACTGAAAAATTAAATGACTTTTCCATGATCATGCAAACATATATTAATAATAACATGTAGCATATTACATGTGCACTGAAACATGATTATTGCTATGATTGATATTTTAAAATAAATCAGACACTAGTTCTGAGATACTATTTTCCATTTGATGTTTGAATACAAATATATACTGATCTCTGCTGTCCCTATGGAATCAAGCTGCTGTCTCCATAGACTCTGATAGAAGCAGAACCACTGAACTGGATGGAGTGACGCCGCAGACAGGAATGGCTCATTTGACCTTTAATGTTCTAAAAGTTTAGCATCATTAGAGCTAATTTTGACAAGTATGTTGAAACGACTGGCATCTTGTAAAATAACTTCAGACTTACTTCCTAAAAACTGGATAATTTCTTAAAATCTAAGTTTATCTCAGTTTTAATGTCTCACATAGTTCCTTATCCCAGTCTTCCAAAATATCTTTGAGATTTGTTTTACTTACCCCCAAATCAGTATTTCTACTTTCTAACTGCTCCCTTGAAAATCAAATAAAACAAAAACAGATGAACAAATTAAAAAATTTGACTTCATTAAGAATATATAAACATATGTGTTTGTACATATAAATAACACAATCTATTTTTAAGGAAACTTGCTTAGAGTTCTTTTAGGAAATACTAGACTTTCTTCTTTCTATGAGAGTGCAATCATATTCTCTACGAGGTTAATGAGTCTTTCACTTGTTTTTATATTTCTGTCAAATCGTCATTGAAGTATAGTACTGAGTCCCACTCAAAACAAACCATAGATATAATTTTGCCCTTAGAAGAAATTTTTTCTTCAGTCCTTCACTGACATATACTTCATGTGTGCACGTTTGGATTTATTTTATATCCCATTATTGGTTTAGTTCAAGACAAAATAAATTAAACAATGGATAGGTTACAGATATTTCCCTTGGGGTAAGAACACTTGATCTGTTTTCTCCCTTCCTACATAATATCACAATAAGCATTTTTTGAAACTTATGGTAAGTACTAGATGCTGCTGCTATCTCCTTTATGTCCCAAATATAGCCTATGCATAAGTCATGTTGGACATGAAGACTTTTTCATTAAACATGCTTGCACATTAAAATTACTTGGGTAAAATTTTAAACACATTTTGGTTAACATAACCCATGTGTATTCCTGCAGCCCAGATAATCCCCCTGCATACACTCACAGAGAGACTGTAACAAAGGAACAGCAATACAAAACAGAGAACAATTCTGCTTGATTTTCCATTGCAGTCATTTTATCAGGGACAGGGAATATTTTACAGTGGTTCACAGATGAAGGTTGCATGCATTCTCCAGCATTAAATTGTAGAAGAAAATGAAAAACCTAATAGCATTTTGATGTATTCCAGTTAGGTTTTCCATTAAGAGAAAAAGGTGATATGTTCACACCATTTGTCAGGAAAAGAAGAAATGAAGAAAATGTTGACAATTTCATTACACTCTGGTTATAGGGTGATCTGAACTTACCTATTACGAGATAAAAAAACAACTTCAAGATATTATTAGTTGAAAACATTACTGTTTATAGTTACTTTAACTTGTGCTACAACTCTGGAGTTGATATAATAGTATAAGCTACTGATTTTCAAAAAGAGTCCATAACATTTACAGTCTTGCTCCAAAAATCTGCACCCTTTTGAATGACAGAGCATCAAACTAAGTCCATATTGTTGTACAGTTTTCTGATAAATCCTGCACTGAGAAGAGGTAACAGATATCATTAAAAAAGGTTCCTATGTATATCAGCCTTTTCTTGACCACTGCGTTTATTCAGGAATTTTTTCCCCCTTTGTTACTTCATTTATTTATTTGTTCATTTGTTTATTTATTTATTGACCATAGGATTCCCAGAATTTCTGCTGAGAGTATTTCCCTAGAGGGAATAGTTGCTGGCCATTTTATATCAAAATGAAAGAACTAAACCTATTTTCAGGATGCAAGAGAATGAAGTTATAGTTTCAGTCTGTTCAATGAGGAATTCAGGGTTATAGACAGAGGTGTTTTTTTTTTAATTTTAAGCTTTATTTTAACAAGAACAACTATTCTAATTTCAGAGGAGTTATATATAACATTTAATATCTTTTAAAATCATATATACCAAATATTAGGGGAAACGTCCTGATAATAAAATAGAAAATGCAAGTGCAGGGAAGAGAAGGGAATCTGTACACTATAGGCCACTGAACCTTAGTTCAATTTGTGGACAAATTATTTCATTTTTTTAAACACTAGTATTTTGTCATAGCATCATTTCTAAGATAGAAGGGCAGCAAGGGCTAGGCAATCTAGTTCAATGTCTTCTTCAGGATCACACGGGTAGGAAGTGTCTGAGTCCAAATTTGAACACAGGCCTTCTTGACTCCAAGTCTAGAGAGCTACCTAGATGCGCATCCTGGGCAAATTCTAAAATGTACTAATATAGGCCTGAGTCTGTAGTGTCTATTAGTCTATCAGTACATTAGGGAACATACAGCAGAATGATCAGAATTAATTTGTATGTTTTCCATTAGAACACATTTTCCCAAATCACACACACACGTTACACTTAAATGGATATAAAACTAGTCAAATGTTGATAATCATAAACCATTTGCTCTCATTTCATCTCACCTTCAACAGTGCAGCAGGTATCTGTGCTCGTTAAGGTATGAATTTTTTTTTCATTGAAAAACTGCATGATATAATAGAAAGAGAACAGGGCAGGAAAAGCTGGGTTCTGGTACATACTGACTATATCATCCTAGTAAAGTCATTTAATTTCACTTGTACTCTATGAATACAAATTGCAGTGAGTTATCTCATCAGGGATTCCCTATGCCAATAAAATTACAAATCAAAACTTACCCCACTCCTTATCCCTATCAATAATTCGGCTAAATTTATACAAGCTATATTAAATTTTCAGATGACACAGAAATGATACATTTAATTATCATTTTATACATCAAAATCTTAAACTATCTGGATAAATTAATCTAATCAAATAATCTACGAAACTGGATTAAATCTAAACTGAAATTAAATAAGAAAAGAACTGAAAAGTCAAAGGTATGCTAGAGCCAGCCTAAGCTACTTGTGAAATAGTTAAAATTTCAATGTGATTATTTATATTTTCGAAATCTCTAATCTCTATGAATTAAGGTTGGATTATTTGTTTTAGTGATTGTTCAGAATAAAGCAATTTAAGAGTAAAGACTAAATTTTATTTTGCATACTTTCCCCCTAAAAAACAAATATTAAACATTTATCAATGCATATATTTATTGTTCTGAAAACATTGGTTGAGCTCAGCCAAGGAGGAGTTTCATAGAACTCTCAGAAAATAAAGTCAACACTATATCAGAGACTTAACAACTAGAGGCCAATAACAATAACAAAAATAAGTGGCATTAACATTCCTCATCTTATTTAGGCCTTGCCTTTTAAAGGCTTATATGAAGGTTCAAAAGATTGACTTTAAAGCATTAAGGAAGCATAATTCAAGGTAAGATTATAAGGATAAAATATCTGGAGCTTTAAATGGCCCACAAGCCAAGTCATCAGTATGATACTGTAGATAAAAATTGCTGGGGAGATGTTGGCCTATAACCACCCCTCATTCCCCAGCATTCTGTCCTAGTCAGTCTAGACCTGGATGTATGGAATTTCTGAGGTGTTCAGGGAAGACTCACATCTCTGGTGTGTGGGCTTGCTGAGACCTTTTCAGTTCTGCTCATCCACCTTTGGTGTTTGCCTTTCACCCAACATTCACTTGTGGCTTCAAGAAGCTGTGGCATGCACAGTGACCACATACTGTGAAAAAATTGTCTCTGCAGTTGGGATAAACCAAGTACAGGATAACTGACATGTCTCAAATCTGATGGTGATATAGAGGAATGCTTTCCCCAAGCATGTGAAGAATTTCCTTACAGAATGGGCAGATGGGAGCAATTTGATCAATAGCCTTGAAGGTAGCTGAAGTAGGCACTTTGGAGCTCATAGAGCTTGCTTAAGAATGAAAGGTCCAAAGCCTTCTATTGCAGCCTGGACAATTACCAGTCCTGTTACTGGACTTCAGTGACTGGAAGAGTGAGGCTGATGATTCTGTGCAACTTTGCCTCATTTAAATCCAACTCACGTCCAAGTTAAAACATCACCCAGTGATTTCATTTGCAGTCTTTGAAGAAGAGGATAAATAACAACAGAATTAAAAAAAAACATCAGTAATATTATGTTCATGTTTTGCATTTACTTTTTAGAAAGATAATTGATAAAACTTGAAATATGCAAAGTATATGAATAAAAAGAAGAAGGACATAGAAGCACTTCATATAAGGATCAGTTCAAGGAAGTTGGAAATGTTTAGATTATAGACTAGAAGCATCAGTAGGAAAAGATACCTATCTTCACAATTTTAAATGTTCTCATGTTGACTATTCAATTTGTTCTCTGTTGTTTCATATTAAAGATACCTTCGAATAGTAGGTGGAAGTTAAAATGAATCAAGCAGGGAGGTGATGTACAAATACTTAACACTTAGTACTATCCAAAATTGGATTGGTAGGCAGGAAGGTGAAGATGATCAAGAAAAGACTGAAGAACTCCTTGTTGAATATATTGTATAGTAGAGATTTATTTGGATATATAGTCATTGAGATCCCTTCCAATTTTGAAATTCTATAATTAGGCTATCCTCATTTTGCAGGAGAAGACACTTTGGATAATGCTTTTCTTTTGACTTAGAAGAATTTTGAATAGAATACTTAAGTTAGGAGAGAAAGGATCACATTAGATTATTGTTGATGGATGAAAGACATGGATTTTCATAGCAATTTTTGCCCTGTGGGCCAATAAAAATGAAATGACTTTGCCTGTCTACCTGCCTGCTTCCTTCCTTCCATTTGTTCAGTTTTTCTTTCTTTCTTCCTTTCTTCCTTCCTTTCTTTCTTTCTTTCTTTCTTTCTTTCTTTCTTTCTTTCTTTCTTTCTTTCTTAAGCTATTATTTCATGAATATATGACCTCAGGAACAAAGACTCTTAGAAAAATTATTGAAATGTAGTGTTTTTGATAGTTATTTCAGGCAGTGTTAAGGTGTCACATGATCTTTTTGACAGAGTCAGTGTGAGCCAAATATAGGATTTGAATACAGATTTTTGAATTTCAGAATGTCTATTTTCTATTTCAAGTCTGTTTCATGATGATAAAGATGAAGCATTTGTCAATTTTATAATAGCTATATTCCTTAAATATATTGTACAAATTTTCTAGCAGTGCTATGATGATGCCACTATTTTGTGCTATCTTAGTTACTTTCTATGCAATGGCAAATATTGAAAGAAAAGAATTACAATTCAAAGTTTGATTCCAAATGAGGAGTGTGAAGGGTTAAATTTTTGGGGGGGCAGGAGTTTGATCAAAAGCCAGTGTGCAGTTTATTAAACACAAAACATTTAGTTTATAATTAGGAAATACAAATAGGAAATAAGAAGGAAAAAAGTGAAAGTAATATTATAATATAACTATACCCAAGATCACAATCTTAAATACATTTTTCTAGGAAAACCCCAAATCTATCTGCCTCAATGGGCAGTATCTTCTGCTAGGCCAAAGCCCTCACCTACTCTTCTATTCTAACTATCTAATAATATAACTACTATCTATCTACCTTATCTACCTAAGTTAATTGATAATCAATAAGGCTATTTAGGCCTTAAATCTGTTTCTCGGTCTCCTTAGAGTCCTAGAGAAAGCAAGCCTCACATACTCCTCTCTCCAGGTGACCCAGAGACAAAAAGTCTTTTCTAATGGTCTGCAACTTATAAACTACACTCAGCCACACCCTTCTAACTATCACCAGCTGCCAACCTGCACAGAATGGGGGTCACCAACTGACAAGTGACACAGCAGGGGGTCTCCTACTAAGAAATCTTATTACTCCTTTGCCTCTTAAATAGAAAAAAGATAGAAATTAATAAAACTCTCTTAATAGGAGTCAACCTAAGTAGCACTTAAATAATCTCAAGTAATAAAAATGAAAATGAGTTTTAAAATATACTTCTCCTAATTAACTTAAAGTATCTATTTGAAACATACGTTATAAAGCTGGCCCTTATAGGAAATTTGTTGTCATCTTTGGAAATCCTGTAATAAAGAGTTCTTTTCTATTCTTCTCTCCTCTTCAAATGAAACAAGAAATGGAGGTCTCCATACTGGGAAATATAATGGCTTGTTTCTAAGACAAAAGAGATTAAAAAGAATATGGTCCCAATAACATATTTTCAGGCATTTTGCTAAAAGTGTTAGGATCATACCACTTAGATATTATCTTTGCAAGATATAAGTTAATATCAATAACTCCAAGAATTATATTTTTAAAGATTTATTAGTAATCACTATAAGAAATTTTAAAAATAGAAGTACAAATCTTAAGTATAACCACATGAGTAAACTTTCCTTCCAAGCTCTCCCTCCAGCCTCAACAGTCACATTCTGGGAAGAAGAAAGAGAAGGTCAGGGGTTACATCAAAATATATCCTCCCTACATTAGCATGTAGTGTAAACACATGAATGGGATGCTGGGTAAGAGGGTCTTGGGGAGCAAATTCTATCCACACAATTCCACCTATGATTCCATTGGGAGGCAAACGTGTTGGAATCTCCCAGATTTACATGCCTAGTCTCCCCAATGAATCATTACACATAACCAGTTTATATCTCTAAATATTTCTTACTAGAGGTGCATAAAATATTGCAGTTTCTAAGAGGAAATTATAATAATTTGGGGATAAGAGGGAAATAAAAGAGAAAGAGAGCAAAACTAGTGTTAGGTGGGCACATTGACAAAAAGATAATTAGGGGGAAATCCCCTTTGGGATAAGAGCATACATTCAAAATTAATGTGTTCAACCCCTCACAGTTTAATTCACTGTGTTTTTTTTTATTTTGCACTAAAATAAGTTTGCAATATGCATTAGCCCTAATAAAAATGCATATTGTAAACTTATTTTAGTGCAAAAAAAAACTATTAATACTGGTTTATGTACTACAAATACAAAAAATAAGGGGAAAGAAAATTCAAATATCCTATTGCACATAAAAGGAAAAATAATAATAATTTTTTTAAAAAATCAAAATTTCATAGTACACATTCCACAAGACATTGTGTTAACCAAGCAGAGGCACAACACAAAGGTTTCTCATTCAAAAATGAGATTTATTTCCTTTTAACTTGGCCATAATCCACAGTGTGAGTGTACATAATTATTTACCAGGTAACAGCTTTATAAAAAACAGTAGTAGAATAGTTAATTCACATTCTAAGAAGTACTAAAACTCCCCAAATCAAAAAAGCCCCTTTAATGAAAATATCAAACAAACCTGCTATAATTAGGGTTCACATGAGTCTCTATAGCCACTTGGTGTGGGACATTTTAATAAACTATGAAACTCATGAATACTTGTCACAAGTTAGCTGAGATAGTTATAACAAAATCTAGTGCTACCATCATTCCAAAATTTGGCAGGAGAGCCCAGAAAAATCTCTGTATTATTGATGAAGAAAGACCTTTTGGGTCTAAAATGTCACCAAGAATCTAGATCATTCTGTTGGAAGGGTAGAGTAAGCTGAAGAGTTACAAAAAAAAAAAAAAAAAGAAAGAAAGAAAACAAACAAAAAAACATTATTGAGTAACCAAGCCCCTTGGGAAATCCTCCCCCACTCCTGGATGTGATTATAACCCATCACAGGGTAACTAAGCCCTTTGGGAAAATCCCCTCCTCTGGTATGAGACTGTAACAAACACAAAAGGTATGTATTTATATGCCCGATCCATTATAATGTGGAGACAAGGAATACAATAGTAAAAATCACTGGGGCTGCTGGGTAGCTCAGTGGAGTGAGAGTCAGGCCTAGAGACAGGAGGTCCTAGGTTCAAACCTGGCCTCAGCCACTTCCCAGCTGTGTGACCCTGGGCAAGTCACTTGACCCCCATTGCCCACCCTTACCAATCTTCCACCTATGAGACAATACACCAAAGTACAAGGGTTAAAAATAAAAAAAAAATCACTTCTGATGTCTCATCCATTACAGTTTTATAAATATGGATGTGGGGAATATTGCTACTGCACTTCACTTCAACTACTGAATGGATCCTTACCTCTTGTTACAAATAAGCAAAAGGTAGGCAAATGATCAGCCAGAGTTAGTGGAGCTACTAGATATCTGGCAATCACTTCTGAAGACCTGTTAAAATCAATTGAGATTTTTTTAGCACATTAAATTCTCCAAATGTTACTGATACAGGTTGTAGTTTGGTGGCGTCCATCGATTAGCATCTATGTGACAATTAACAAAGGCAAAAAGGAACAAAAGACCATTAAGGCACCATGTGACCTCAATGGATCTTGATGGATGTGAAGAACCCAGAATCCATAAGGACCATTTTCCCACGGAAAAACGTTTGTCCAAGTTGTTTATGGGCTTTTACAATGTTATATTCTCCAGTCCAGTCATAGGGGGAGGGTAAAAATAAAGACAATTTAACAGAACATATAGCTAATGGCCAAAACACAGTAGATAAAAATCACATAGTGTAATAGAATATATTAGATTAGATTGATATGTGAACTTAAAACAAAATTAAATCTTAAAACAAACAATCAGCAAATATAATATATGTGACAGGATGTGAGCAATCAATTGAAGTTTCCTTTTCTCCAATTCTGTTAGCTGCTTTACAGTGACTTCTTCACTATTTGGAAGGAAACAAACTGAAACAGTTAACATCAATAAGGCTGAAAAGGTTTAAAATTCACCTCCAGACTCTTTGAAATTTGAGATTCCTTCCCCTTCCACAATGTCTCTAATATTGATTGTTGCTATTTTTAGTCATTTTTGTCAATTTATAAGTTGTGAGGTGAAACTTCAGGGTATAGTTTTGAGCTGTATTTTTCTTATTAATGATTTGACACTATTTCATGTGGTTGCTAATTTATAGCAGTTCTTTTTGGAACTATTTATTGTGTTCTTTAAGCATTTATCTATTGGGATAGCTAGCTAGAGAGAGAGAGAGAGAGAGAGAGAGAGAGAGAGAGAGAGAGAGAGAGAGAGATGGGATACATAAATAGGTATATAGGTAGATAGATTGATAGAAGATATTTCTTTATAGGTCTTAAATAACCTAGCCCCTAGCAAAATCTGATGTGAATATTTTCCCCCAATTGATTATGTCCCTTCTTACCCTATGTTAAGTGATTTTGTCTATGCAGATTTTTAGTTTCACGTGATGAGAGTTATCTATCTTCTCTTTTGAAATTGCTTATATTACTTTGGATAATACATCTCTTCCACATAGTGAGAGGTACAAGAATTGATTCTGTTCTAGTTTATATATGTATACATACAGGTAGATGACTCAATAGATACAGTGTTGAACCTAGTGTCAAGAAGACCTGAGTTCAAATCTAGATTCAGATATGTACTAGCTGGGTGCTATGGGTGGTATGATGTTTCTGGATTGGGCCTGATAGAGAGATGATCCAAGGTCCTCAGATGGTATAAAAACTTAAGCTGAGTGGGCATGAGAAACCTAAGTGAACACCAAGTTGTGGTAGTGAACACTGTTGTGAGGGTTTATTTAGTAATTAATTTAGTAATAGTGTTGGACCTAGCAGGAAGGGCTGGAGGATTCCAAGATGGAATGAAGAAGCAGGAAGTGGGCTTGTGCTCTGAGAAAGACACCATTAGTGGTTGGACATAATTGTTGCTAACCCTGGGAGATCTCAGAGTTAGGGAAAAACTGCATCCAGATTCCCTGGGATCCTGAGAGGTGAAGGCTTTTAGCAAGAGAACAAGACCTGTAGAGCTGCACCAAGTGGGGAAGTGGTTTGGGATCTATCTGGTGGACAGCATCTCAAGCTCACTCTCCCTACCTGAGTACCTTGGATCACCTTGGCGGCTCTTGGCATCCTGTGATCATCCTTGGATTACCATGAGGCCCCAAAGTCACCCTCAGGCCCTTTAGCTATGCTGGCCAAACCTGGCTGGAACCATGTTTGAAGGAGCCTTCCCTGTGACTACAGTACTGTTCCTTTGGGCCCTGCCTGGCTTAGGTCAATAGGATAGAATAGTTAAGTCCTTCCCTGCCCACTATGGTTTGCCCCTTAAGTTTTCAAGTGTAGAATCCCCTATCCCATCCTTTATTTAGTTACCCTCAATAAAAACTGTATAAACTTTTACCTTGTCTGCTGTTTCCATAGACCCTGGCCTAGGGTGAGCTGGGTGACCATTGGGGCCAACTGCCATTCCTGTGTCAGTTAAAACAGTGAACCCTGGTCTCCCTATCCTGGTTGGTCCTGTCTCTCCTTCAACCCAGTGTGTACCCACAAACCATTTAGGTTATATTTTAACATCCCTGGTGCCTCATTTTTACAACACTAGGTCCCACAATAATTGAAGCTCAGCTGAACACCAAAACCCACCTAACAATGCCCTGGACTAAGTGATTAAGTGAGAAGCTATGAATTGAATCACACAGCTTCTCTGGTTACTTGTCCAGGGGTTAAGTTAATGGATAATGTTGATGATGAGTAGATAAATGTTAATGATAAGTGAATAACACAGTGGCTGAGATTTTGTCTCTGCCTGAGTATTTCCTTTCCCCTTAAATACAGGGATATCAAACTAATCTTTAGAATAACAACAGCCTTCACCTAAATAAGCTTTAAGGATTTAATTGTAATCAACTCAGGGGAAGGAATCATGGTAAAGGAAGAAGTTGTTGGGAATCTATGCTAGACAATAGATGATCAGATTTGTTGGTCAATGACTAATCAGGTTGTAACTGTTGACTGGAGAGATCTCTCTCTCTCTCTCTGGCCCTGGTCAGGCCAGGCACCTTTGGCCCTGACCAGGGGGATTGAGGTCAATGAAGTTCTTCTTGATATACATGTAATTGATATATATCTCAGCTCTATTCTATAATTGATGATGTGATAATCAATGAAATAGGATACAGGTAACTTAAGCAGATTTCTTGGCCTACCCACCTGCCACCTGGGGTCCCTTTCTCACAACTGGGAGAGTGTTTGATTCAGCTTCTGCCTTTATATAGTGCTGGAAGCAACTGCCTTTTGCCCCTTGGCTCATGGCATCTGGGTAAGTTCCAAATTCTAAACTGTTGGTTTTCACTCACCCTGTTCTCCATTTTCTTATCAGAAATTGATATTACATGGGTGACCATGGGGGAAGTCATTTAACTAATTAATTCACTCAATTCCTTAATTCACTGGAGAGGGAAATAGGAAGACACTCCAGTATTCTTGTTTAAAAAAAAAAACCTCAAAGCCAAAAATTAAAGTAATTCCTTATTTCTCTATTTTATGCTTTGTAATTGCATCTATATAATTTTTTTGCATATGTCAAGTGGTAAATTTTATATTTTCATAGGTTTTTATAATGTGATTTACCTTTCCTTAATTACTTCTTGTGTCTTTGTAATTATGGCATAGAAATGTTATTGATTTTTTGATGATATATTTTGTAGTCTTGAACTTCTCTAAACCTATTAGATATATTAGTCTAAATCAGTATTTTTGTTGATTCCATGGGGTTTTCCAGGTAAACTATCATATCATCAATAAGCAGGAATAGTTTTACCTCTTCTTTACCTGTCATTATTCCTTTAATTACTTTTCTTTGTTTTTATTGCTATTAATACCATTTCTAGAATTATATCAAATAAAAATAGGAAGGGTGAGGATTTTTGCTTTATTCTTGTATTCATTGGAAATATTTTTATTGTATTCTCATTGAATAAGATGCTTGCTTTAGGTTTCAATTAATTGCTTTTAATGAAATTCAAAATAGTCCTATTCTCATGCTTTTTCTAGCATAAGAGTGTTGTAAATTGTGATAGGCATGTGGTTTAGGATATTTTGTTTTTTAATTGATTTTCTAATACTGAACCATCCTTGCATGTATGCTATCAATTCCAGTTGTTCATTATGAATGATTTCTTGGAAAAATCTCTGTAATCTGTTTGATAGGATTTAGTTTAGATTTTTGAGTAGATATTTCTTAATATTATTGGCCTATAGTTTTTCTTCTATGATTCATCTTTCACTGTTTTATATATTAGTATTATATTTTTTCTTAGGAATGGTGGAAGAGTTTTTATTTCTTTTGTGTTCACAGTTTTGTTTGTATTTAACAATGTTTTGGTTACTTTTTATTCCTTTTACTTTTGCTTTGATTTTACTTTGGTCATTTGTTATTTTTTTATTTACTATTTCATTCTTTTTAAGTAGGTTCACTAAGTATCAATTTTTTTAAGTCTTCTAAAATATCTTTTCATTTTATCACTTATATGGTTTTAATTTGTAATTCATTTATTTTCTTCTACTTTTAACATCTTTTGTGCTTATCTTGGATTTTTTCCTTTGTTAATTTTGCTTTTAAATGCGTCATTCAGTTTCTGAATCTTCCCTTTTTCCATTATATTAACATATGATTGTAAGGATTTTATTTTTCCCTTGAAGACTGATTTAGTTACATGTCAGAAATTTTTATGTTGCTTCATTATTATAACTTTTTATTTCTTAAGTTTTAATAATTTCTATGATTTGTTCTTTGACCCACTCATTATTTTAAGATCTTATTGTTAAGCTGATTTTTGGGGGTCTATGTCAGTGATTCCCAAAGTAGGTGCTTCTGCCCCATGGTGGGTGCTGCAACAATCCAGGGAGGTGGTGATGGCCACAGGTACATTTATCTTTCCTATTAATTGCTATTAAAAATTTTAAAACATTAATTTCCAGGGGACTAAGTAATATTTTTTTCTGGAAAGGGGGCAGTACGCCAAAAAAGTTTGGGAACCACTGGTCTATGTCTTCTGTTTGTGGTCCCTAATGCAATTTGTATTTTTATTTTATTATATTCTATAAAATATGTATTGCTACTTCTGTCCTTTTGCATTTGTTTGCAATATCCCTCTCCCTTTTAAATGATCAGTTTTTAAACAGACATATGTAATGCAGTGAAATAAGCATATTATTTTGTTATCCCATTAAAATACACCCTATTTTTTAACTCTTATTCTTCCAAAAATTTGTTCAATTCATTTTTTCTTTTCTTTATTTTTATTCAAATTACCTGAAATGGATATAGAGTTATTGAAGCCTTCTGTTAGTATTGTTAACTGTGTACATCTTCTTGCAGTACATATATTTTCTTTATAAGTGGTACTGTTCTTGATAACTGAAATATACGATTAGAATATGTTCTAAATTAGTGATGGGCAAACTACGGCCTGCAGGCCAGATGGGGCCCCCTGAAATGTTCTATCTGGCCTCTCCGAAATTATTCCTAATCTGACAAATACAATGAGTAGGATACAATAAAATGAAACTTCGAAAGAGTTGCCTTAGAAACAGACTGACAGATGAGCATTTCCTTCCCTCTTTAAAGATTTTGACCATCACTGTTCTAAACAGATCACTTCAATGTCATAATTTTAAATTCTAAGTTCTAGATTTTTTTTTGAAAAGTTTCTTTTTCCCAGAGGTTCTGACAGCATGCAGTTTAGAGAAGCAAAGAGTGTGCATATATGCAATTATGTGGAAGGACAAAAATGGAAGGCTTTGTTTCAGTGACCAATTAGGCATCCTTGGCAGTATTAAAATTATTGTCACTCAGTTTTCTTCTAGCTTTTCAGTTAGGATTATGCTTTTTTTCTTCTCCACTCATCTTCAGTCATAATGATAATTCATAGATGAGTTAGGCTAAATATGTCATGGAGCAGGATTGAGGAGTTGGATCTGTATTGATAGTATTGGATTTTCCTCAATTAATAACTAAGTTGATCCTTGAGAAAGCATATAATTTCTTATCACTTAAATCTAGCAGTACAATATAGAATACAAAAATGTTTGATGTTGCCTTCAAGTGTTAAAGGAAGCAGGAATAGAAACATTCAGATGACAAGTAATGGGGGGACAGTCTTAAAGAACAGAATATTCCTCTCCTTCTGTACATTTTCTTCTCTCTGATTATTACCTCTATTTCTCTTTCTATGTACCTGTTTGCTTAATACTCTTAAATTTCCTTTATGCAATAATCTGTGCCCTTTTACCTATTTATCTTTGAACATGTTATTTCTACATGCTCCATTTCAGTAATATCATTAGCTCTCACAGGCTCACTTTTCATTCCTAACCAAATGACTCTCCTATATTGTTTTCTATTCCCCATATATATAATGAATTTCATTCTCACATGACCAACTTCTTTCTGGACATTTCCAGTTGTTTGTCCCATAAATATATCACACTGTAAGGGTGAAAAAAGAGGTTTTATGGGTTCAATATATTAAAAGCTGGTCGCCAGAGAATTGAACTATTATCAATCCTCAATTAAGAATAATCTCAAGTTAAAATTGACTTTTATGGTGGTTTATTTACAATTAGGAAGGGTGAAGGTAGGGAAATTGAGAGAGAGAAACTCTGGCCTGGACCAGAGGCCTGAACCAGGTAGGAATTTAGAGATTCCAGCAGAGGGGCACAGAAGTTAATTAAACAAGGCTTCTAGCCACAAGGCCTCCTCCAATAAGAGAGGCCTCCCTGAGGGTAGAGCCTCCAGAAACACCAAGAGAGAGAGAGTCAGCCTAACTTACCCACATGATAATTCAAAGGTAAGCAGTCAGAGGTCCCACCAGAGTCTCAGAATTTCAACACTCCTCCATGAACCAGAAGAGGTCCTCACCAGATGCTCTCTTCCACCGAAGACATCAGCTGACTGAAGACCTTCTCCTTTTAAAGGGGTCACTTATGTGTCACTTCCTGTACCTCCCTCCTAATTTGCATGTCCAATCACAATAGATAATTCTCATAGACCGCCTAGGGGGCAGGTCCATTGATTCTGATTCGTTACTCACTCTCACACACTCAGGTTATGGACCTCCCAGAATTAGATGGGAAGTATAGCCGTAATCTAATTATCACAACATTCCATTTATTCAATTTTCTATACATTTACTAAGGATCTACTAAGGGTCAGCTGATATGAATGCAAAGTAATAGAATTAAAATTTCTTCCTAAATGTACTATTTCTAACACCCCAATTTCTCTTAAAAAAATCATTATGGCTCGCTGCATCCTTTTTCAAATCATGGGACATATGCTCAACTTTTCCCTCTCCCTCATCCCTCACATTCTGCTAAGTTTTTTCAATTCTGAATTCATACATAGTTTTGAATCTATCTCTTTCTCTTCACTCATGAGGCCAACAGCATAGTTTCATATCTTTTTTTTTTTATTTTAAACCCTTAACTTCTGTGTATTGACTTATAGGTGGAAGATAGGTAAGGGTAGGCAATGGGGGTCAAGTGACTTGCCCAGGGTCACACAGCTGGGAAGTGTCTGAGGCCGGATTTGAACCTAGGACCTCTTGTCTCTAGGCCTGGCTCTCAATCCACTGAGCTACCCAGCTGCCCCCAGTTTCATATCTTTTTAATCCTTACCCATGGCTTCTGCAATAGCTTCCTAAGACTCCTTGAATCTTACATCCTGAAGTCAACTCCTATTTTCAATATATCTTCCCAAAGTGGTCAAATATTCCTAATGGTCATTTCTGACCCTGAAATTTCCTTTTTCAAAAAATTGTAGGGATTGCCTATTGTTTCTAGGACAAAATGCAAGTTTTGTAATATTTGGCATTATTCACAAATTTCTCTCAACTTATCTCTCTAGACTGATTAATTCTTTTTTTTTAATTAAATTTTCCCCTTTTTACATTTAGAATATTTTACATGGTTACATGTAAGAAGATCTATCTAGTTAAGTACTACCCATAATAAATTGGGAGGCAGCATGCAGCTAAATTAGTGTCACAAACTTATTAAATCTTAGTTTTTTATTAACTTCTTTTTATTTGATATTATATCATCTATGGGCTTCTACTGCTTTCTAATCCTAAATCTGTCTCTTTGGACTGGTCTGAGTTAAACTGAGGTAGCACAGTGGGAACTCAACAAATTGAAGAGGATTTGCCTTTATCACTCCACCCCTTTAATGAAAATGATAGTTATTTGCTAGCTGAGTCTTGTCTTGGTGATAAGAAAATAGGGCCTAGGTAACACCAGAGGTGACAAGCCATTTTTTTTTAACTGAGGCATTTGTTTAAACTGATATCCAATGTATAGTACCATCTATAAAAGCCTCTACATCTTCCCTGCAGCACATTCAGCTGGATTAAAGAGAAAGTCTTTGTGCCACATGGAAGTGTGATTCTTGACATGAGAAATAAATGCACTCATAAAAATTATTTTTTAAAAGAAGCTCATTTGTACCTTAGGATGCTGCTTATCCCACCTATCTCTGCCTAGTTTATTTAATCAATATTTTTTAAATCTTTTCAATCAGCAGGTTTCTCTCCCCTTTGCATACAGAAATCCAAGAAAAAGTTGGAAATATTATTTCTCTTTCAGATGAATGAGGAATAAAATGTTTTTTTCTCTGATTTCACCTCAGTTCTTCATTGCAGAGAATTTCCACTTCTTCAGAAGAAGCTTAAAGGTCCTAGTGGATGGACTGTTGACCTCTATGCATTTTTCCAGAAAATATAGGCTAAACTTGATTTGAAAAGGAAAGGAAAATGATTCTCTTAGAGAAGAGAATACTATAGAAAGGAGATAGAAAAGAGGAGTAGGAGGATGTATCATTCAGACTGTACCTCATCCATGTGTCAGGCATTTATTTATTAACCACCCTCTGTCTTCATACATACATGCCTTCTCTCTCAGGAGAGGGAGAGGGTTTAACCCATAACTATACTAGTTCTGATAAGATTCAATCTGAAAATCTTTAGTCTGGAATTAGATACATGTGTTATGACTATAATTCAATAGGAGTCACTTTTTTTAAGGAAAAAAATCTGCACAAAAAAATGGAAGATTTAAGAGTATATGTTTCAGAACAGCAGAATAATGCACTCTCCTCCTGGTTTCTAAGCCTATCTCATCTACCTTCAGATCTCAATTTACAAGGTTTGTGGATAGAATTTGCTCCCCAGGACTCTCTTACCCAGCATCCCATTTGGGTGTTTACACCATGGGCTAATGTAGGAAGGATATATTTTGATATAACTCCACCCCCCTCTCTCTCTCTTCTTCCAGGAACGGGGCTATAGAGGCTGGGGGGAGAGCTTGGGAGGAAAGTTTACTTACGTGGTTATAATTAAGCTTTGTACTTTTATTTTATTTTTTTATTTTTCTACTTCAAGTGATTACTAATAGATCTTATAAAATATAATATTTGGAGTTATTGATATTAATTTAAATCTTACATTTTTGGTGACAAGAAGTCTGGAGTTTAGAACACTTATTCCTATCATAGTTAAAGACAGATTAGCTTTAAAAGCCTCTGTAGCCCTCACTGCTGCTCCTCCTCCTCTTATTGCTGCTGCTGTTGTTGCTTCTGCCTCCCTTGCTAACGGGCTGGGGGTCCTTGCTGAGCCTGCCACTACCCACCACTTCTCTTGAGCATACTGGCTGGGGGTCCTTGTGAGCCATTTTCCTGCACAAAAGGTGAGATATAAATCTCCTTTCCCCCCAACCCCCACATGGGTCTCAAGCACGAGATAGCAGCTTGAACTTCCAGCTTGAAGCTGAGGTAGCTCTTAGACCACTGAGCAGCCCTTTCCATGCTGACCATCCCCATCCCCATTAAGCTTCCAAGCTGATTTTAAACTAACCCTGGGAAGCTTTCATAGCCTCTTAAGCCTATATTCTCCATCCATAAAATCTTTTTGCTCTCCCAGACCAGCTCAGCTAAGGGGCTTTGAGGAGTTTTTACCTTCATTGTTCCTAAAATAGAAAGTTTGCTTTTTCTTGTTGTCCCTCCTAAATCCAGTTTCAGGCTCAGGCATTTCACCCTGGTCTCCATTCAAAGGTTGATTGTAGTATATCTCCATATCTCCATCTACTAGCCTTGTGAGGCTTTTACTCCTAGCCAGTATATACTAGAGTAGCGCCCCCTCCAAACAGAAAGTAGAATTGCAACCAATTTAATGATTTGATTTAAAAACATGGCCCACTCTATGAAAGAGCAGTGCATTACCAAAGTTTTAGAATCTATTTTCTTACTTCCATTCTTGGGTGTACTTTTATTGACAGTATACCTTGCTGTTAGCTTGAGTAATCTCAAGATTCTGAAGGGAGATTTATTCCCCTTACTATCTAAGCATGCCTAGCCTCTGCAACACATTCAATATGGGGTTTGTCCACACTATGCTCAGTGTGGAAATCCCCCTCAGTATGGGGGACCCAAGACATGTGATCAAAGGAATCTAGGTGGATGATGATACTCAGGAGGGGAAGAAACCTCAATGAGTCTGGAGGTGAATTTTAAGACTTTTCAGACTTCTTTGTCTTATTAATGTTAAGTGTTTCAGGTTTTCCCCCTCCCAAATAGCACCACTACCTCTGACTGATCATTTGCCTACCTTTGACTTGTGTGTAACAAGAGGTAAGAGTCTATTTAGTAGCTGAAGTGACATGCAATAGCACTATTGTATTCCCCACCTCCACATTTATAAAAATGTAATGGAGGAGACATCAGAATTGATTTTCACTATTGCATTTCTCACCTCCACATTGCAATAGATGGGACATATAAATATATGCCATTTATGGCTGTTACAGTCTCATACCAGAGGAGGGAAGTTCCCCAAGTGGCTTGTTTAGCACATGATGGATTATAATCTCTTCTGGGAAGTGGGAAGGATTTTACAGGGGGGGTTGGTAACCCCTGGAAGGTTCCCAGAGGGAGAAATTTCCCATGTAGTATAGTGGCTCCTGGATGGCTTTTATATTTGTAACTCTTCAGTTTACTCTACCTTTCCAACAGAATGATTTAGATTCTTGGTGACATTTTAGACCCAAAAGGTTTTCATCAGCAGTACAGAGGTTTTTCTGCACTATCCTGTCAAATTTTGGAATGATGGCAGTAATAGACTGTTAGAAATATCTCAGCTAACATTGACAGATTAGTTAGATCTGGAGAACTTGTGACAAGTATCCATGAGCTTCATAGGTTTTTATTTTATACAGTAAGTGGCTATAGAGACTTATATGAATCCTAATGATAGGGGGTTTGTTTGCTATTGTCATTAAATGGGCTCTTGTGATGTGGGGGACTTTGGTACTTCTTTGAATGTGCATTACCTGCTGTACTGCTGTTTCTAAAAGCTGTTACTTGGTGAAAATCATGTACACTCACACTGTGTATCATGGCCAAGTTAAAAAGGAAATGAATCTCATTTTTGGGTGAGAAACCTTTGTATTGTGTTTCTATTTGGCTGACACTTTTTCATGGAACGTGAACTTTATATATATTTTTTAATTTCATTATTGTTTTTCTTTGAATATCCAATAGAGTATTTGAGTTTTCTTTTTTCTCTCATTTTTTATACTTGAAGCACATGTTACCATTATTAATGTTTTCTCTTTTTTTGATTTTGCAATAGAATAAGTTTAAAATGTCCATTAGCCCTAATATCAATGTGTACCCCAAATCTTTAGACTATGGAAACCTGCCATTGAATGTTAAATATTATGGGACTTTGATGAATGATTGTGTTTGATTCTAGGAGAAGGAAGAACAAAAGAGACACTACACAGTGCCAAGGGGCACAAAATTAACCTCACAGTGCTGTTAAGGGAGTTTTTCTTCATTTCCCCCTTTTTTCTATTTAAAAGGCTAGGGAGCAAAATGATTTCTGAACAATAACCCTCTGTTGTGCAAACTGTCAGTTGGTGAGAATTAGAAGGGTGTGGTGGAGAATTAGTCAGTTATACCTGGCAGTTAGAAAAGGGCTCAATGTCTCTGGGTCCCCTCTAGAGAGGAGTGTATAGCTAGCTCTCTGTGGGATTGTGAGTTTTCTAACTGACAGTTGAAAACTGAGAGACAGATTTAAGGCCTTAACAGTCTTATTGATTATTGATTATCTTGGGTAGACAGGTAGATAGATAGTTATTAAATTATTAGATAGAGTAGAAAAGTTAGGCTGGAGCCTAACTCTGGCAGAAGGCAGATGGATTCAGGGTTTTCTAGAAAATTTTAGTTACAATTGGGATCTTAGGTATAGTTATAAGCTATTATAAGATTACTCTCACTTTCCTCCTTTCTATTTCCTATCCATATTTTCCTAATAATAAACAAAGCATTTTGTGTTTAAGAAACTGTTCTCTTTACCTTTGTTCAAACTCTTACACAAAAATTTAATCATTCACAGTGCCTAGGAGCACAAGGCCAAGGAGACCAACAGATCCCAGTGGGATTGATGAGATTCTGTGCCAAGACGGGGGACTTGAACTTATTTGGGAGTTTGAGGAAGCAGCTGTTTGACACCCTCAGACTCAGGATTCCCTTATGCCAGATCCAGACTTCTACCAAGTATCTCAGTTTGGCTGCCATTTTGGTTTCCCTATCCCTGTTAGTGAAGGTAAAAGCAGACCAGGGAATTTAAATTTGCCTTTTTTGCTTTAAAATCTAGTCACTTTTTCTCTCTTTATAGTATAGCAATTTTGTGTAGTCCTGGCTGCCAATGATTATGTGGTATATTGTTACAATTGTCCTATAGGCTTTCAGGGCATAAATCACTTTAATTGGGCCCTGATTCAAAGAAATATTGTGAGCTTATTCTTCCTTACTTAGAATTTTTACACAAGAGACTGTGATAATTAGATTAAGTCTACACTTCCCATCTTTAGATTTAATCATCAAAATGATTAATTCTGGGAGGTCCATAACCCAAGTGTGCTAGAGTCAACTGACTGTCCCCTTGGCAGTACTATGAGAATCGTCTATTGTGATTGGACATGCAAATTAGGAGGGAGGTACAGGAAGTGACACATAAGTGACCCCTTTAAAAGGAGAAGGTCTTCAGTCAGCTGATGTCTTTGGTGGAAGAGAGCATCTGGTGAGGACCTCTTCTGGTTCATGGAGGAGTGTTGAAATTCTGAGACTCTGGTGGGACCTCTGACTGCTTCCCTTTGAATTATCATGTGGGTAAGTTAGGCTGACTCTCTCTCTCTTCCCATGGCATTTCTGGAGGCTCTACCCTCAGAGAGGCCTCTCTTGCCTCTCTAATTGTAAAAGGCTTTGCGGCTAGAAGCCTTATTTAATTATCCTCTGTGCCCCTCTGCTGGGGCCTCTGAAGCCCTACCTGGTTCGGGCCTCTGGTCCAGGCCAGAGTTTCTCTCTCTCAATTTCTCTACCTTCAACCTTCCTGATTGTAAATAAATTACCATAAAAGTCAATTTTGACTTGAGATTATTATTAATTGATTGATTGAGGATTGATAATAGTCCAATCCTCTGGTGACCAACTTTTAATATATTGAACCCATAAAACTCCTTTTCCCCCCTTACAAGACTTTGATATTTTATGTGTCATTCAGAAGTTACTTTTTTCTCTTTTATTTTTTTATGTTTTTGATTTTCTTTTGACAATTGATTCATATACCTCATAACTCAGCCATGTATCCCAGGATAATACAGATATTGGTCAATACCCTCCTCAGGATGGATTGTATTATTGTCATAAAATTCCAGATTTATAAAAATTTTTCTTGTTTGAGAGTAACTTTAGGATAAGAAACTTGCTACCTCCCAGAATCGAGAAAGTGAACTGTTTGGAGAAGGCACCATAATGAAGCCTGCAGAAACTATACATTACACGAAAAGATCCAGAATGAACTTTGGGATGTAGTACATCGAACTGTAGGGGGTTGGATTCATTTATTTTGAATGTATACTCTTATTCCAAAGGGGATTATCCCCTAATTTTTTTTCAATATGTCTAGCAATCATTGGTTTTGTTCTCTTTCTCTTTTATTTCCCTCTTATCCTCAAATTATTGTAATTTCCCCTTAGAAAGAGAAATACTGTATGTACCGCTAGCTAAAGATCTTTAGAGATATAAGTTGGTTATGTGTACTAATTCACTGGGGAAAATAGGAGATTCCTACATGCATGTTTCCCAATGGAATCACAAGGGGTATTGTGTAATTAGAATTTTCTTCCCAGAACTCTCTTTCCCATCTTCCCATTTTCTTTCTCCCATTACTTGCTTACACTTTGAAGAAAAATTTGTGAGTATAGCTCCTCCCTCTCTCTCCCTGTTCTTGGGAAGGCAGTTGTGGATGTTGGGTGAGAGCCAGAAGAAGAATTTTAACCATGTGGTCATACCTAAGTTTTATACTTCTATTTTTTATTCCTTCTACTTCAAGAAATTACTAATAAATCTTATAAAATATAATACATGAAGTTATTGATATTCATTTAAATCTTACAAACCTCAATATCATTAAGGGTCATAGAATAAGTCAAATAATACCAAAGTGTTTTCGTGTAATTATGTAATTATAAAATGAATAAATTAATAGTAAATGTATAAAAATTAAAAATTATGAGGCCTGCTATAGCTTAATAACTTTATTAAATCAAAGTAATAATAGGAAGGAGACTGGGGTAATAGTAGAAAGGTAGAGAGGTACTTAGCTTTTCTAAACTGTGGATGCCATTTTGGGCCCTCTACCATGAAGACAATGAGGAACACAATCACCAGAAAACATGACATCCACGAGCTCCTATTTCCTTCTTGATTAACCTTATAAAGACTGTTCTCCACCCAGTGACGCTCACACATCACATCTCAGAAATCAAGCATAATTTCTTAATTTGCCTGGGACACCCGGGGGTGGGGGGCAGTGCCTAGGAAATTGCTTTGCTGCTTTTGGATATTTTTGACTCTCATTGCTTCCTGCCTCATTGGTTCTTAACTTCCCTTTTTTGTTGGTCTGTTTAAAATAGCTTTCCTCTAAACTAATTTAAGAGGAATGTAGAATTGGATGGCGAAATATATTTTACCCAACAATGAAATAGGAAGGAAAGTAGAGAAGGAAGAGGGAGAAATAAGGAGAATAGACTTAGGGAGGGATTCATTCCAAAAGAAATAAACTCCAAACAAGAAGAGTGCACTGCCAAAAAAAAAGTATAAGAAAGAAGAGTAAGGACTCCCTGAGATTGTGCCCTTTTGTAGTAATAATAATAATAAAAATAAGTATGGAAACTTTGTAAAGTAGGTGCTATAATTACATTTAGCATATATATATATATATATATCACAGATATGCTATTTTATAAAGGACAAAACTGAAGTAGAAGTTATATATTTGTCCAGGCTCATATAACTAGTCAGTTGGAGTCTGGATTTGTAGGAAAGAGATTAAAGGCAAGAAAACAGAAGCAAATTGTATCAAAAATAAAACACTTGCTTATCCCCTTCTTCACTATAAGAAAGGAGTGAGAAATACAGACATGAAAAGTTATGATGAAGATATCATGTGAAGAATCATCCATTTGATTATCATAACAGTGAAGGGGAAGAACTTAACCATAAAAATGGAATATAGCACAATTGTTTAGAAATCAGAATCTGACAATTTTCCCTGATAGTAAGCATTAATAAAAAATAAAGATTCACACAGATTAAGGGTTGGAGTAAAATGTATTATACTTTTTTTCTGATTTTTAATAAGAAAGAGATAATGATCATGATCTCAAGCAAGACAAAAGTTAATAAAATATGATTAAATGAGATAGATTTAGAAACTGTCATGACAAAATGAGCAACAGACAATTATTTTATAAATACAAAACATATATGTGGCAAATTTCATCCAATCTAAAACAGGAAAACAATTAATTTAAAGTGATAATATAGATTATTTTAAAACAAAAATAGTTGATTAAGTCAGTGTATCCCATTCAGACTTAGGTAAATCTAACCAAAACTGGAAAAAAAAAAGAAGTTAAAGAACTAGATCAAGCAAGACTATAGCAGTTTGAAGGGAAATAATAAAGACTCAACATAGAGAACAACATGGAATAAATGAAAAATGTGAACTCCTGTTAGAAAACAAAACAGAATCAGAATACCAAATATTAAATTATCATTGATGGATTGAAATAAACTAAATTTATGTTAAATAAACTACCCATAAATATATGATTAAAATAATAATAAAATAATAATTCTATAAAATCAGTGGCCAAAAAGAAATCAGTTAATTTTAATGAAAATAATGAAAATAAGATTATGTGATAATTTTGAGAATATAATCAGTGCAATCCTTATTGGAAATAATGAATCTCAAAATATCTGCATAAGCCAAGAAATAGCATGTCAACATGGGGGATAGGGGTAGAAGCATCTTTAAAAATCCTAGAAAAAGAAACAAAAACCACAAAGACCAAAGCTGTGATCTTATTGATCAAATGGAGATTAGTAAAATTGAAACCAAAAAAAAAAATCCCATAAAACATCTGAGTTAATAAATAACTAGAAGTTTGTTTCATGGAAAATAAAATGATAAAATTATTAAAATTATAGCTAACTTGATCAAAAAGACAAAGAAAAACAAATTACATGTATTAAAAAACATAAAAAGTATATTATCACCATATAAAAAACAAAATAACTTAATAGAAATTTCAGTATGTTCCAAATGTCTTAGTATAGTTTTATGCTATATTATATATACACATCTATAATTATGCCCAAGTATATGCTAATTCAACTGATAAACTCATTGATATAAATTAATGTTTATGAAAATCTCATTCCCAATTTAAAGAACGAGAAAAAGAGGAACTAAGTAACTCAATCGCAGAAATAAAAATAATTTGTACATGTCACAAATGAAATTCCTTAAGAAAATAAAAAGATAAGATAATTTTAAAAGTGAATTGCAATAAACATTCTAAAAATATTCCAATATTTCATAGACAAGGAAAGAAGCAAAACATACTTCCAACTCAGGTTGGAGCAATGGCAATGAAAATGGGTAGATATATAGAAAATATAAAAGAAAGGAAAGGAACTTAATAAGAGTGCCTATATCAGCAACTCAGGTGGGCAATACAGAAGAAATTAGGCCAAGATTGCAAAGTAAAAATTACTCAAAGCTTGACAACTACCCTCCAAAAGACCACAGAAGAACAATAAACTTTTCAAAATGAATTCCTGAGCAACAGAACCAACAAAATAAGGGGTGAGGCAAAGCTCTGTTCCAAAAAAAAGCATTGGAAAACAGCAAGAAAAACTACTCACTGGTATATAAGCCTCAGACCAAAATACAATTTCAAATGAGGATAGCAATACAAAAATGAAAATGTGTTAAGCCTCAAAGGAAAAAATGAAAGGCTATAAACCCCAAATTGAATCCTTAGACCTCCAAAATATTAAGAAACTTAGAAGAAAAGTAAGAAAAGAAAATTTACCACAGAAAAAAGTTTACTAAAAAAAGATTTAGAATAATCCAAACAGGAAAATAAATCCCTAAGGAAGAAAGTATAAAGCTTCAAAGAATAAAATAGCTCCTAAAAATAAGAATTGCACAAATGGAACCTAATGACTTTATTAGATAGCAAGATACAATAAAACAAAATCAAAAGAATGGAAAAATTAAGAGAAAATGAAATCTCTCACTGGAAAAACAACTGACCTAGAGAATAGTTCTAAGAGAGATGATGAAAGAATCATTGAATTTTATCAAGGCTGTGACAAAAATAAGAAACTGGATATCATATTGAAAGAACTTAGGGAAAACTTCCCTGATATGCTTGAGCAAGAGGCAAAAATAAAAATTGATATCCACTGATTATCTCCTTAAATAAGCTATGCAAAATCGAGAATCTCACAACTACTATAGCGAAATTCAAAAAATCCCAAGTCAAAGAAAAAATAAATAAGAGTAGTCAGAAAAAAAATCAAATCCCTGGAACCACTACAAAGGTTATACAGAATCTAATGCCTTCTATATTAAAGGATTGTAAAGCATGGAATAGGACATTCCATAAGGTAAAGAATCTAAACCTAAAACCGAAAATCACCTTACCAGTGAAACTGAGCATAATACTACAGAGAAAGAAATGGACATTTAATTAAAAAAGAGAAATTAAAGCCATTCCTAACAAAATGACCAGAGATAAAAAGAAATTCAATGATTAAAACTGACCCTCAAAAGAAGATAAAAGAAAAACAGAAAAAGAACTCAAGGGAATCAGTGGAGCTAAATTAATCACATCCTTGCATGGGAAAGTGGTAAATAGAATACTTAAGATTTCTATAGTACAAGAGATACCTAAATATACTTAAAATATCAAGGGAAACAATGGAGTTAAGCTGATTACATTACTAGAAAGAAGGTGATAACTAACTTAATTATGGCATCTCTGATATTTGAAGTACCTGAAATAACTAAATACTTAGAATGCTTAAGATACTGAAAATATTTAAGAACTCTATCACATTAGGGCAAGAAAAAGGAGATCAGAGAGTAAGGTGAATATAATGGGTATTTTTTAATCAATGGCACAAATAATGGATAACATCCATACTCAGTCGGGTAGAGAAATCTCTTACCCAATAGGGAAATAAGAAAGGGTAGGATGAAAATAAATAGGGGGCAACAGGTAAAATACATTGAGAACTTAGAGGAGTAGGTAAGGAGAAGCTAAAACATTTGTGAACAGAGAAAGGATAGAAAGAGAAGGGCAAATAGGAAAACATTAGATGGAGAGCAGAGGGAAGGAGAAGAGGATCTTTATGTACAAAAATATTTTCAGTAGTTCTTTTTATAATGGCAAAGAATTGGAAACTGAGAGGATATCTGCCCATCTGGGAATGGCTGCACAAACAGTAGTACACGATTATAATGGAAACCTATTGCACTATAAGGAAATATGAAAAGGAAGGCTTCAGAAAAATCTGAAAAGACTCATATGAACTGATCAAAAGTGAAGTGAGCAAAACTAAGACAGTTTATGAAGTAACAGAAATATTGTAAGATAACCAACTATTAAAGAATAAATTATTTCATTAAAAGATGGTTCCAAGATAACCCCAAGAGACCCACAATAGAAAAATGGTACCATATCAATAATCAAACAGAAATCACATGATTATCTAAATAGATACAGAAAAGGCCTTTGACAAAATACAACACCCATTCCTTCCAAAAACACTAGAAAGTATAGGAATAGAAAGGCCATACCTCAAAATAATAAGCAGGATAAATAAAAACCATCAGAAATTATCATCTGCAATGGGGACAAACTAAAATCATTTCCAAAGAAATTGAAGGTATTAAAATAGGCAATGAGGGGACCAAACTGTCGTTCTTTGCAGATGATTTGATGGTATACTTAAAGAATCACAGAAAATCAACTAAAAGCCTAATAGAAATAATTAACAACTTTAGCAAAGTTGCAGGGTACAAGATAACCTTCCAGAAATCATCAGCATTTCTGTATCTTTCCACCAAAATTCAGCACCAAGAGTTAGAAGGAGAAACTCCATTTAAATCACTCTAGAAAATATAAAATATCTAGGAATCTATTAACCAAGACAAACACAAGAATTATATGAACACAAGTACAAAACACTTTTCACACACTTAAAACTAGATCTAAATAGTTGGAAAAACAATAATTGCTCTTGTATAGTTTGAGCTAGCATAATAAAAATGACAATCTTACCCAACTTAATTTACTTATTCAGTTCCATACCTATCAAACTACCAAAAAAACTTTTTTATAAAATTAAAAAATATATAACAAAGTTCATCTAGAAGAACAAAAGATCAAGAATATCAAGGGAAATAATGAAAAAAACATGTGAAGGATGGGGACCTAGCAGTACCATATCTTAAACTGTACTATAAAGAGGTAAGTCATCAAAACAATATGGTACTTGCTAAGAAGCAGAAGGATGGATCACTGGAAAAGACTATGGTTAAACGACCTCAGCAAGCTAGTGGTTGATAAACCCAAAGATCCCAGATTTGGGGATAAGAACTCACTATTTGACAAAAACTGCTGAGAAATTTGGAAAAGAGTATGGGAAAAATTAGGTTTAGAGCAACATCTTATACCCTATATCAAGATAAATTCAAAATTGGTAAACAACCTAAATATAAATAGCAAAATCATAAATTAATTAGGTGAACATAGCATACTATACTTGTCAGATCTGTGGGAAAGGAAGGAATTTAAGACCAATCAAGAGATAGAGAATATTACAAAATGTAAATGACTTTGATTATATCAAATTTAAAAGGTTTTGTACAAACAAAACCAATGCAACCAAAATTAGAAGGAAAGCAGCAAACTAGGGAAAATTTTTATAACAAAACTCTCTGGCAAAGGTTTAATTTCCCAAATATATAAGGAGCTAATTCAAATTCATAAAATTCAAGCAATTCAATTTCCTTCATTCTTTAGAATTATTCTTTCCAAATTGGAACCATACCAATTAAGTTGAAAGTATCAACACATTTTCCCACAGATCAAAATTGAAGTTCAATAGAGATCAAAGCAATTGTTACAAGGTTTTGCAAAAAGAGGTTGTTCTCAGTTTGCAAATTACCCAACATTCCTATCTTGAAGATTTCCACTATCTTAAGAGATTTTCTACCCTACCAGGATATTCTAATAGAATTAACAGAAATCTCTTGCCTCAAGTATTATATACCTTTACAATTATCGTAAATTTTCTCACAGAGGCAAAGTCCATTTGTGTTATTTTAAAGTACTGGGGTTCTATTTGGAAGGATTGAGACTCAAGATATGTAGTGTTTGACAAACTTCCTGTGGACATGTGGGGGACCTTGGAACTACATTTCCCATGGTCCAACGAGTTTCCTGTTTTAGATGACGTCTTCAAGGTGAGGGATGGCTTTAAATATTGGGAAGTGGCTTTGAACTTCCTCTTTAGTTACCGGAGCCTGCGCGAAGGTACAAAAGGTAAAATGACTGATGCGACAGTTTGAATTCTTATAGGCGTGTGTTCTAATGATTTATCTCTATCAGCATGGCTTTTATTAAAATACTATTCTCCCTTTTAATCTTGGCCTTCATCATTTTTAATAACAACACATTCCAATACCCATTTTTGTTTTTAATTTACCTACAAACTTTAGTTTTGTTAAATCATTTACAGTGATAAGATGAAAAAATTCTTCTCTTTCAATTCAATTTTATATTTACTTTCTGATTTAAATAAGCCTCTTTCTTCTTTTCCACAAAGACTTTACTGTAATTTTTTTTAGTTTCCTGCAAAAACAATTTTCAACATTTCTCTTCTGACATTTTGCAATCCAAATTCTTTCCCTCCCTCTCCTCTCCTCTCCTTGAGGTGGGAAGCAATATAACATAGGTTATATGTGTGCTATCATGCAATACATACTTCCATATTCATCATTTTGTGAAAGAATATGCATACCACACATTCAAGAAAATATTATTGAAGAAAATTAAGTGAAAACTGCTATCCTTCAATTTGCATTCAGACTCCATCATTTCCTTTTTTTGATGGTGGATAGCAGTTTCCATCATGAGTCCCTTGGGATATTCTTGGATTCTTACTTTGCTGATAATAAAGTTATTCATGCTTGATAATAAAAAAAATAAGACATTCCCCAATCAGCAAATGGTCAAGGGATATTAATAGACAGTTCTTACATGAAGAAATCAAAACACTAAATAAGCACATGAAAAAGTGTTCTAAATCACTCCTAATTAGAGAAATGCAAAGAAAATCAACTTTAAGGTACCACCGTACACCTACTAGATTGGCCAATATGGCAGCAAAGAAAATGATAAATGTTGAAGGGTATGTGGCAAAATTGGGAAGCTAATACACTGCTTGTGAATTGGTCGAGCCATTCTGAATGGCAGGGAATTATGTGCAAATGGCTTTAAAAGAATGCTTGCCTTTTGATCAAGCCATACCACTGTTGGGTTTGTACCCCAAAATAAAAATAAGGAAAAATACTTATACAAAAATATTTATAGCCACACTCTATGTGGCAGCAAAGAATTGAAAAATGATGGGATGCCCATCAATTGGGGAATGGCTGAACAAACTGTGCTTTCTGATGGTGATGGAATACTATTGTGCTGAAAGGAATGATGAATTGGAGGATTTCTAAGTGAACTGGAAAGACCTCCAGTAATTGATGCAGTGGAAAAGGAACAGAACCAGGAGAACATTGTACACAGAGACTGATACACTGAGGCACAATCGAATGTAATAGACTTTTCTACTAATAGCAATGCAATGATCCAGGACAATCCAGGGGAAATTATGAGAAAGAACACTATCCACATCCAGAAAAAGAACTGTGGGAGCAGAAATGTAGAAGAAAAACATTTGATTAGTGATGTAATTTGATGGAGATATAATTAGTGTTTTGATGCTGAGATCACTCTACTACACATGAATAACATGGAAGTGGTTTTTGAACAATGATACATGTATAACCCAGTGGAATTGCTTGTCATCTCCAGGAGAGGGGAGGGAAGAGGGGTGGGAAAAATCATAAATCATGCAACCATTAAAAAATATTCTAAAGGGAAAAAAAGGAAAGAAAATGGTAACTACAACCAAAAAAGGAGGTATTCGAATCTGACAATCTTTCACTTTACTTCCTTCATGCATTTTTTACTGTATATATGATATGTGTATTTAGCCACAACATGGATAATATAGAAATATGCATTGAATTAAAGAACTGATATACTGTATATCAGACTATTTACCACCTTGGGGGAACAGGGAAAGGAAGAAGGGGATTTAAATTGCAAAATGTCAGGAAATAATTTTTAGAATTTATTTCTACATGTATTTTTTAAACCTTTACCTTCCATCTTAAAATCAATACCGTGTATTGGTTCTAAGGCAGAACAGTAAGGGCTAGGCAATGAGTGTTAAGTGACTTGCCCAGGGTCACACAGCTAGAAAGTGTCTGAGGACAGATTTGAACCTAGGACTTCCCATATCTAGGCTTAGCTCTCAATTCACTAAGCCACTCAGCTGCCCCCTCTACATGTAGTTTTTAAACAATATAAATATTACAAGTCAATTTAGAAAAGCAGGGCAAGAATGATTCTTTTGAAATTCATTGATACAAATATGACCTTGATATGGATAGCAACAACAGTCAAAATAGAGATAGGAAACCATAAACTAAAATTCCTAATAAACATAAATGCAAAATATTAAATATCGACAAAGATATTATAGCATGTTATAAATATTATAGTCAACCATCAGGTTGCATTCATGTCAGAGGTGCTTAGATATTATTCAAACCATCAACATAATACACTAAGCAAATAACAAGAGCAACAATTTTCATATGATTTTGTCAATAGATGAAAAACAAGTTTAGGATCATAGATTTAGAGAAGAACAGACCTCAGAGAATCTCAAATTTAAACTCTAATTTTACACATGAAGGAAGTGTTGCATGGAGAGGGTAAGTCACTTGTCCAAGATCATACAAGTAGTAATCCGGAGAAGAGGGAGCTGAACCCAACTCCTCTGATATCAAGCTCTATATCTTTCTCAGATAGTGAATAAATGATAAGCCCAAAATGAAGAGAGAAAGCTGGCCAGTATGTTAATAAAACTTTAAGCAATTGGCAATCATTATGATTAAATCTGAGCTTTCTTTTTGGGCAAATTGAGTATCAGCTCATCAGCTCACATACTCTTTTATACACTTGAAATTATGGTTTTAATAAAGAGCAAGCTTGTTAGCTTAAATAGAAACAAAATTAATTCTAAATCATTGGGTAGTAATAATATAAAATGAGGAGAAGGGAGACACATTGAAATGAGGAAAATTAATCATTTGAGCTTTAATTATCATTATTAGATTTCACAATAAAGGTTGGCCACCAGGTGATTTTTTTTTCAAACATAAAGACCATCCACTAAGCCTGGAGTATGTCAGTGAAGGGCATACACAAAGCAATGAAACCAAGTATCTTTTCAAGTAACTGGAGATTAAAATACTAATTGCAAAGAAATGTGAGAAGCAATATGGTAGAGTGATTAAGTTCCAGGTCAGACCTTGAAATTTTAAAGGCTTGTGTTCAAATCTGATAACTTATGTTTGAGAGATCCTGAACAAGTCATTTAATGTCTCAAGGCTTCTGTGTAATTCCCTTAGACTATAACATATTCATTCATTTACTCATTTATTTTCATTCTTGAGTTCTTTCATCACTTGAGTGAGTATCCTCACTAGGAATCCCCTACAAAGTACAATCATAGTCCTGAAAAACATTCTGGCAATGAAATGGTCAGTGGGTAGTCAGAGAAATGGTTTGTGATTATCTTGACTCCATATCTATTCCTGGAATGATAGAGGCTAAGGAGTACATTATCATGGAACCAACCTTATATGCCACTTATACCATATATCATGCTTTAGCCTATGACCCTTAGCTGTTCCCGTCTATCCATTCAATTTGAATATCACTTCCTTTATGAAACCATCTCTTTTTCTTTCAACTACAAATCTTTTTCTCTTCTTAACTTTTGGAGCATTTTTCTTATAATGCTCTTATATACTTAACCACTGGTTAAAGGAAGTATAATTTAGAGGAAAGAATCCTAGACTTTGAGTTCATATATGTGGGTTCAAGTTAGAGATTTACAAGTCATAAAATCATAAAATCATTCTGTAATATTCTGAAATTTTAGTTTCCTCATCTATAAAATATGCATAGCATTTGCAATGGACATCTCATAGTATTGTTATCAGTAAAAATAGCCTGGAATCCATAAAGTATTATATCAATGTGCTATTATTGGGGGGGGGGGTTCATGCTCTATCGTTTCTATTTGAATATGGGTCTTTTGAGCACATAAAACATGTTTTATTTGTGGTTGTGTCTTCTAAACCTTTAAAGGTTTTTGCCCTTAGGCATTATATAATAAGACAAAATGTTATAATGGAAATAATGTTTTACCTGGCACCTGGAAAAGCTTTGCATCATATTCTACATTCACCACTTATGATTTCTAAATCTAATGGGGAATTATTTAATCCCTATGAACCTCAGTTTCCATCTGTTAAATGGGGATGAGAATAGAATCTACTTCACAGACTTGTTGTGAAGATCACATGAATGAAAAGTTTCAAAGCACTATATCAATGCAAACTATTGTCTTTTTATTATTACTTTATCAAAAAAAGTAGTAACACTATTTGCCAAAAACTGCTTGGAAAATTGGAAAACAATATGGGAGAGATTAGGTTTAGATCAACATCTCACACCCTACACCAAGATAAATTCAGAATGGGGAAAGACTTGGATATAAAGAAGGAAACTGTAAGTAAATTCAGTGAACACAGAATAGTATACTTGTCAGATCTCTAGAAAAGGAAAGACTTTAAAACGAAGCAAGAGTTAGAAAAAATTACAAAATGTAAAATAAATAATTTTTATTATATTAAATTAAAAAGTTTTTGTACAAACAAAAACAATGCAACGAAAATCAGAAAGGAAACAACAAACTGGGAAAAAAATCTTTATGACAAAAAATTCTGACAGAGGTCTAATTACTCCAATATACAAGGAACTAAATTAATTGTATAAAAAAATCAAGCCATTCCCCAATTGATAAATGGGCAAGGGACATGAATAGGCAATTTTCAGGTCAAGAAATCAAAAGTATCAATAAGCACATGAGAAAGTGTTCTAAATCTCTAATAATTAGAGAAATGCAAATCAAAACAACTCTGAGGTATCACCTGACACCTAGCAGATTGGCTAAAATGATAGCAGGGGAGAGTAATGAATGTTGGAGGGGATGTCGCAAAATTGGAACATTAATGCACTGCTGGTGGAGTTGTGAATTGATCCAACCATTCTGTATGGCAATTTGGAATTATGCCCAAAGAGTGATAAAAGAATGCCTGCCCTTTGATCCAGCCATACCACTGCTGGTTTTGTACTCCAAAGAGATCATAGATAAACAGACTTGTACAAAAATATTTATAGCTGCGCTCTTTGTGGTGGTGGTGGCAAAAACCTGGAAAGTGAGGGTATGCCCTTCAACTGGGGAATGGTTGAACAAACTGTGCTATATGGTGATGGAATACTATTGTGTTCAAAAGAATAATAAATTGGAGGAATTCCATGTGAACTGGAAAGACCTCTAGGAATTGATGCAGAGTGAAAGGAGCAGAGCGAGAGCATTGTACACAGAGACTGATACACTGTGGTAAAATCGAATGTAATGGACTTCTGTACTAGCAGCAATGCAATGACCCAGGACAATTCTGAGGGATTTATGGAAAAGAATGCTACCCACATTCAGAGGAAGAACTACAGGAGAGGAAACATAGAAGGAAAACAACTACTTGAACACATGAGTTGATGAGGACATGATTGCGGATGTAGACCTGAAAGGACCACACCAATGCAACTATCAATAATATGTACATATGTTTTTGATTGATGACTCATGTTAAAACCAGTGGAAATTCTAGTTAGCTATTGGGGGGGGGGGTTGAGGTGGTGAAGGGGAAAGTAAAAACATGAATCATGTAACCATGGAAAATTTTTCTAAAAACAAAAAAATTAATAAAAAAACTCAAAGAAAAAAAGGAGTAACACCTGCAAAGATAAATGTCTCAATGTAGAACAAAGGATTATAACATTTCTGAAACCAAGGACTTAAACCCTAGGAAACATGTGCAGAAAATCAACAATAAAATGGTATGGAATTTGGGAGTTAAGAGGCCACTATAAATGCTTGAGTACAATTTCAATATAGTGGTATGATTGTGGGGTAAATTGTGAGGATCTACTTCTGAGTCAGGAGGTATTCAATTCAATTCGATTCAATTCAGGAAGTTCACAGCTTGAAAGACTCCAAGAGTCTTTTACTCCACTATTTTTACTAACAGCCACACTGGATAAGTAGTCCACCCTCCACTGGAAAACCTATAAAGATCCATAATACATAAACAGCTTATTTATTTAAATACACCTGAGGGAATGGGCTTTGTGTTCTTTATCTTTTTTTCCTTTTGTGTGGTTTCCTTTTTGGGTGTGAAAATGTTTGCCATTCTAGAGATTTGTGAATGAGAACTTGGTATACAGTAAACCATAAAATACTAAAATAAAAATTTTTATCAATAGCAACCTGGAAATGCCATAAAAACCAGAGAAAAATGTGCCATATAATTAAGACAAATTCATCCTGACCTATTTAAACAAGCTGCTGGATAAAAGAAAGGCATTGAAACAGATTACCCTTTCCCAAAAGAAGCTTAACCCATGTAAATCAACTGTCAAAGAACACATTCAAAAGCATAAAAAAATCTGGTAGAAATCCGATCAATTTGTGAAATGTAGATATACAGCAAAAAAAGGAAACTATGGTTTCGAATATAAACTAATTTGTGAAATTTTATGGAGAATGAGAGTGGGAAATGAGTGATATGACCTCATCTGATGTAAAGAAGAAAGAGGAAGAAAACATTTACAGAAAACTTAGAAACTCTTTTAAGTGAAATCATATCCAGGCAGTTAAATATGAAACTTATTACAATGAGCAGAACAAAAATTTTAATGACATAAAATGTTTGTCACAAATTCTTTTGACCAATTAATTACTGTGAATATGATACAATTTATTTCACTTTTACCATCACAGGCATCACTGTATTGACTGAGAAATTTGAAATAGCACTGAAGTAAATAAATGAAGAAGTTTAGATTGACTAACCCAGCTATGTACTGAGGAAATCTTTGCTGAGACAAAACATTTCTGAGTAGTTTCAAGGAATGAATTTTTAGATAAATGAAAGAATGGAGGATATCACAATTACCTTGCATTTCATTTTTATATGTGATTCTGAGACCTGGCTTTTATTTTCACCTGTGACACATGCAGAATACATTACCCTGAGTAAGTTATATAACCTTTAGGGCTCTAGGATCCTCTTTTAGACTGTAAAGTTCAAGTGTAGGTATAATCAGGATTAGTAAAGCTCAAAGAGACAATAATTCTCCTCTTAGCCTGAGAACAATTTAGAACTATTTTAACCTTTGAGTTCAAAGTGGAATTGAGTTTTGCTTAGAAGTTCTCACTGAGATATGAATAGTCCATGAGGAAATGAAAGAAATGAAAGAGGATTCCATGAGTCACCATTAAGGGAGACCAAATCCAAATAGGACTTCATAACATGAACTGAGGGCAAGACAGGAAATGGTGGCATAGAGTCTATGGTACAAAGGAGAACCTGATAGGAGAAACTAATAGGAGAGTCACTTTTTTTCTCCCTCCCTACCTATCTTCCTTCTTTCCTTCCTTTCTTCCTTCTTTCCTTTCTTTCTTCCTTCTTTCCTTTCTTCCTTCCTTCTTTCCTCCTTCCTTCCTTCCTTCCTTCCTTCCTTTATTCCTTCCTCTTTTAGCTTCCTTTATTACCAGATCTTTTTTCCATAATTTTCTATATTGCTTTATCCATTGGTTCATTCCCTGCTGCCTTTGCTGTATATATACATATATATGTATATATGTGTGTGTGTATGTGTGTGCATGTGCACAAGCGCTCCAGGGTTCTTTGGGTAATCTCTTCTCTTTCTACATTCTCTCACTATGATCTCATTAACTCCTTTGGGTTCAACTATCATCTCTTTGTAAATGACACTAAGATATACATATCCAGTCCTCAGCTTTGTCTAGAGTTCAAATCCTACTTTCCAGTTCCAGGTCTACTTGATGTTTCACAGGAATCTCAAAAATATCTTTTAAATTTTGTTTCCTTCCAAACAAATTCTTCCTGTATCCATCTCAAATCTCTCTTCCTTTTCTCAAACTAACTCCAAAGCCTGATGTTCCCATTTCATCTCCTCTGACTCTTTCTTCAACTTTTGCAACTGCAAACTTTCTCCTTCAACTGTTAACCATTCTCTCCAAATTTATCCACAACTCTTGATTGCCAAATTTGATTATCTTTCCTGTCATTTTTTCATAATATTTTATTTTACCAACTAGTGAACAATTTGTCACGTAATTTTTCTAAAGTTATAAGATTCAAATTGTCTCCCTCCCTCTCTTCCTGCTCTCTCCCCTGAGATGGTAAGCAATTTGTTCTGGGTTATACAAGTATTATCATGGAAAACATATTTCCATATTGTTCTATTTTAAGCGAATAATTATATAAAACCAAAACCCAGAATAAAAACCCAAATAGCTAAAGTGAAAAATAGGGTGCTTTGATCTGCATTCTGACTCCAATAATTCTTCCTCTGGAGGTGGATGGCATTCTCTGTCATAAATCCTTCAGAATTATCCTATATTATTGTATAGCATAGAGTAGCTATGTCTTTCACAGTTGATCATCCCAAAATATTGCTATTAGTGTGTTCAGTGTTCTCCTGGTTCTTCTTATTTTGTTCTGCATTATTTCATATAGGTCTTTCCAATTATTTCTGAAATCATGCTCTTCATAATTTCTTACAGCACAATAGTATTCCATTCCCATTTTATAACACAATTTGTTCAGCCATTCCTCAAATGACAGACATTCCCTTAATTTCCAATTCTTTACTACCACAAAAAGAGCTGCTATCAACATTTTTGTATAAGCAGGTCCTTCCCTCTTTTTTTTTAAATCACTTTGGGATATATACCTGGAAGTTATATTATCATATCAATGGGTATGCTATGCTTTATAGCTCTTTGGACATAGTTCCAAATTGCCCTCCAGAATTTTTATCAGTCTTAATTCTTCTCAACTTATCTCTTGCATTTTATACTGTTCACTGCTCTTGTTATAAGGTGGATTAATGGCCAGGAAGTGAGATTTTCATTGCTTCTAGTTTCTTCTAGGAACCTAGCTTTCTTAGAGGGGGTATAAAATTCATCGAAAAGAAACTCAACATCACTAAAACTGGGGTTAAACAAGTCAAAGGTCCTTTTCAATTCTTTTGCAGACTTGTATGGGGAGAGGAAGTATTTGGGGAATCTTCTCCTAAGGACTTCCAGGTCCTGGGCTGTGAAAGCCTTGTAAGTTTTCATCTGTACCAATTCTCCATCTGGTCTAAACTGAGCCTGATCGATAATGGGGTATAAAGTTACTGTGGTAGGACCTACTGCTCCTGCCTCAGTTTGATTGCTGGCCTGTTTGTCATTGTTGGGTTGGGTAGGATTCCCTGTAGTCGAAGGGTTAGCTGTGCTTGTGGCAATTGGGTTATGTGCCTTTTCTATTATCTCAAGGTGTAATGTTTTATGGGAGTCTGTCCCTCTCTTATTTTCCTATTGATTTCAATCATTTGTTTCATTTGCTCCTTCATAACTTGCAGCAGATCCTCATTTGCCTTCTTTCTAGTCCCCCATAACAGTTCTATTGCCTTTTTGAGACCCTAAATTCCCTGGATCATTGTGATTATCATAGTCAATATTATAGGCAGATATGATATAAATTCTGCCATGGTCAAAGCTAAATATCTATAGGAATCATATATTGTCAGGAGTTTCAGGCAGTACTCAGGAATTACATAGAACCAAAGGTTGAACATTCCCTGCATCGCTGAATAAATAAACAGGGATGAGGTGGTAAAGATAAATGTGATTCTTGCTATCTCCATGGTTCCTATACCCCTCAGGTATTGGTTCCCTTATGGCTCAGCCAAAAACTATCATCATCTCCAGCTTTAGGCATTCCTGATCATGATAAGCTATTCCACCTATTCATTCATGAAGACAAGGGAATAGCCAGTGGTGTTCTCATGCAATATGTTGGAACTTCAGACTCATAGCCTTCTACAACTCCACATTGGATCATGTAATCCAAAGCATGGTTTTCTGTTTGAAGACAATCAAACCACAGCTCTGATGGTAAGTGTTCAAAGCTAGTTCTGGGAGGGGAGTCGAGATTGTATTCCCCACATCAAATTGAAACCACACTGTGGAATGCAAATATCCAAGCATTTACCTCACAGTGTCTTTCCCAGTACCAAGCAATATTATTAACCAACAAGAATATAACTTTGCATCGTTGCAGGAACATCAATCCAGCAACACTTATCCCTGATTTACCCTTGGAATGGATAGCCTTCACAGCTGCAGTGACACCTTAGAGATCATGCAAAAGACCAGAGAGGACTTATAAGACATACCTCTGATCAATGCAGATCTCACTTTGTTCTGTGATGGTTCCAGTTACAGGGTTGATGGCAAATGTTTTACAGGGACTATAGTTACCACTCAAGAAGAAACTCTATGATTCACAGCACTTGAGCCAAAGATCTCCGCTCAAGGGGAAGAAGTCTTAGCCTTGACAAGAGTTCTCCAAATTGCATGGGAAAAAATCTGTTAACATATACACAGACTCAAAATATACTTTTGGGGTAGTTCATGCATCAGGGGAAATCTGGAAACATAGAGGATTCATAACATCAAACGGGAAAGCAACAGCCTATGGGAAACTGATTAGTGAATTGTTGCAAGCTATCCAGTTACCATCCAAAGTGTCTGTGACGCATTATCAAGCACATCAAAGAATTGTGGGACCTGTACAGTTAGGCAATTGCTAGGCGGACATCACAGTGAAATTCAGAGCTAGATTTGGACCTTTGCAAATATTACATTTATCCTTAGTAGGGAGAGACCAACTACTAGAAGCATACTCTCAAAAGGAAGTGAAATATTGGCAAGATCATTTTGGGGCAGATCTAGTAAATGGAGTGTGGATGTCCAGCTGTGGTAAACCATTTTTTTCTGAAATTACTGCACCACACTTTGTTCACAGCAATTCACAGAAAGAGTCATTATGGGGTATTAGCTCTAGTGGACTTTATAAGAAAACACTGGATTGCATTGGGCATCACAACCGAAGCTAAAAGAGTGTGTGGCAATTGCAAAGTCTGCATGCAATATAACCAATTCATCACCAAAGTCAAAGCCATTGGAGGGAAACAACTAGCATATACTCCCTTTGAATGCTTGCAGATAGATTTTGTCATAATGCCCAGATGCCAAGGTTATAGGTACATATTAGTCATAGTGGACAGACTAACAAAGTGGACAGAAGCATTCCCAGCCAGGAGGAACAATGCGGCATTTGTAGCCAAAATCCTACTGAGAGAAATAATACCCAGATTCCCTATTCCTGCAATAATTTCATTTGATTCTGGTAGTCACTTTGCTAATTCAATTCTTGGCCAAGTCTACCAGGTGCTCAGAATCAAAAGACATTTATGCTCCATATACATATAATGGAGGGTTGGAGGGATGTTAACTATAATTATTTGTGGGTTCACACTGGGGTGAGAAAGACAGGAATGTCAGAAAGAGGCTCACAAGTAGGAAGACCAAAGTTTAACAGCAAAGGGGTGTCTGTTACTGAATTGGCTGTTAGATCCAACTGCCACTCTGAAGCACCAAGACTAGGCCTATGGAAACCAGCAAAGTAAAGGTAAGAGTTTATAAGTTAAGGTAACACATTTAATCAAGGACAAACTAAGATTAAGAATGGGAGTAGGATTTACTACACTTAAAAGCTAAGGGCAAACCACAGGGTCAAGGGAAAGACTTGACTACACTAAACTAAGACTTAAGCCAGGCAGGGCCCAGAGAATAACAGGACTAGAGTGGGAATCCTCACAGTAGAATCCAGAGATGTTATCAGGATGCCAGGAACCAACTCCTCCAGAACTGATGGTCCAAAGCAGCCCAGTAGGGAGAGGAGCCTGCAAGCTGTCCACCAGATCATAGATCACTCCCTACTCAGTGCTGTTGTGCAGGATAGATGTCCTCTGCTTCCAACCTTCACCACACTCCAGGATCCCAGGGAATAAGGGTACAACTCCACAAGCTCTGAGGTCTCCCAGAGAATCAGTTACTGCCTGTAACTCCCACCATGGAGTCCTTCTCAGAGAGTACAAACAACTTCCTGCTTCCCCATTTCATGTGGAATTCTCCAGCCCTTCCTGCTAGGTCCACATTAACTATACATAAACTAATATCTAAATAATCCTCTCAACCTACAGACCTCAGTCTTCCGGGCATGTGGAAAAGACCACCGAAGTCTTAAAACTATGATAGGGAAGCTATGTAAGGAAAATCATCTCAAATGGCCAAACGTTCTACCTAAGGCACTTTTCCATATCCATAGCCAATCAAATAGTTCAACTCATCTATCTCCATTTGAGTTACTATATGGACAACTGCCATGGCATGGAAAAGCTCCACAAGACACCAATTATCTGTCACACCTTGGCATAGAATGCAAGATCTATGAGTATATCACTCTCTTAAAGGAAAAGCTAGATGAGCTACACTGATTAGCCTTAATCCAACAAAGAATCCCATTAAGACTATACCTTGCACAATTTCAAATCTGGAGATACCATATACATTAGAAACTTTACAAGAAAGTCAGCACTAGATCCAAAATTGTTTGAACCTCATGAAGTAATTCTAGTAACTCACATAGTAGCAAAAGTCAAGGACAAAGAAGCATGGTACCATTTCACACACATAAAGTCCTCAAAAGAAAAGCCTTAAGAGAAAGACCTAACCAAAGACAAATAGCAGCAGCCAGAAGGCCAAAGAATAACATACAGGGACAGCCAGACAGCCAGATCATAGCCAAAGACCAGTTAGAAACTCAAAGCATACATGAACGCCAGCAATCAGAGGACCTATCCATACAAGACCTCAGCAGCAACAGTGATGAATAAACACAAAGCCAGATAATATCAATGACAATACCAAACTCTAAAGACTTTCATAAAGAAAAAAAAAAGAGGAAAACAGAGAAAATTTTGTGGCAACACAATATTACACAATCACATACTGGTTCCTGATCCAAGACAACTCTACAATAAAGTCAATATCTGTCAAGATGGGTATCCAGCACAGATGAAGGCTAGATGATATCCCAGAGAACATGACAAGGAGACAATGTGCAAGGACTACACAATGACCTGAACTATTGCAACACCTATGTGACTTGGACAACGTCACCAGAAGAATCACAATGGCAATAAGACCAGCTGTGCAAGATTTAGGTTTGAAAGCTACACGGTTTACTCATTCAGACACAAATCAAAGAATAAGTTAGCACAGTCACACATTAGAATGCATGCATCAGAACATTAGCTGATGGACAAGAAGGATGCTAAAGAAGAGGATGAGTACGAACCAAGCAGAACATGCTAGGTCATAGGTCCAACACATAGACACATTTAAACTACTTTATATGTACATAGTGTAAATAGATGTAAATAAGTTTCAGTACAAAGTACCTTGACCATGTTAAACAAGAGAACTTGTGTTCCTTGATAGGCCAAACAGTACTTACCTTACTCTCTTTCGTTAAGACATCACATATAAAACGTTGTATATATGTATTATGTTGCTATTAACTCTTAATAAATGAATGGCTTACTAACCAATAGGAAAAGCATAGATAGGGAAAATTCATTTTAGTTAGCACAGGGACAGTGTAATATAGTTATGAATGTTTGAATAGAATTATCCATAAGGAAATGTCAAACAGACATTGCTTATTGTAGGTTAGCTAGAGATGTTAAACAAAACAGATGAATTTAACAAAACAATGAATTTTAGCAAGACAAATGAATTATAAAGCCAGACAAATGAATTTAAAACCCTCCCAAAGTTCGAAATTTTGCACATTCGATTGCTCTCTTAGGCTTCTGGATTAGGATACATTCTCCATGTGGTCTCCATGGGCATCTCTGTTTGGATTCCAGGAGGGAGTAAACTTCTTTTCCTAAAATAACTTAAACTCTCCATATGAAATAAAAACACATTCCCCTCTGTGGAGGATAGAAAGAAGCATTGAAATCACAGAGGGATATACAGCTGAGGCAGGAGGTATATGAATCACTGCCAATTAAAGTCATCAGAAAAAGATAGCACAAAAAAGCTAAAAGCTATTGGATGAAAATTCTAAATATCCAATCCTAAATTTTATATGGAAAAAATTCTAAATAAGAAAAAACAAAAGCACACTAGGTCTTTGAATAATGCTCAATCAAAGCAATCCATGTCAGACATCATGCACTTACCCACTGAACAGCCAGGACCACAGTCAACCACCATAGTAAGAAATTTAGAAAAAAGGGACTAGATTTTTATTTATTGGTCTGATATTACGTCATATCTTTTTTTCTTCATTCGTCATTTCTTCTCAGGGACAGAATATGGAGCCAGAACAGCCAATTGTTAGGTACTTGACATATATATTTTCACAAGGAGTTTGGTTCAAGAAGTCCTACATCTTAACGTATGTTAAGCATCACAACCTCGATTCACATATTAGGTTCAAGTCCTTTTTATTGGCAAAAGTCTCAGCAATCCTAGTAGGACTAGTTTCTCTATTTGACCTATGTGCTCATTTGGCATCATGCAGGTTAAGTACATGCTGCTTTGGCACTGTGTAGGTAACTATGCTTCTTTGGCACTGTATAGATGAAATCTGTGCTCCCTTGTTGATCCCATTTCTTCGAATCAGACATATATGCAAAATGGATATACTAAATCTACACTAATCTAATAATCAAAAACTCTTTCAATTTAGATAACATGTGCTTCAAATACAAAAACTGCACAAGCGATTTTTTAAAATGTGCTAAAAATTCAAATATATATCTCCTATAGTTAGTGACAATAAGAAAAAATATATATGTATATGTATGCTACAATTCATGTCACTTAAGGAGGGGTAGAATATCAAGGTTCTTATCCAAGAATTTAGATGCATTTCCTCTTAGCTTAGCCATGATTCACAGTGTGAGTGCAAATGAGGTAAAACAAAGGATATATATAAAAGCAATGATATATTGAAGAAAATACAAAAGTTTCACAAAATGCATAACAAGTCATTTCAATACCAGTCTCCTAATATAGGTTTTCTTTGAGGTAACATATATTCAAAGCTTTCAAATACACAAAATATAAGTTATCCAAGTTATTAATACAAAAGTACATGTCAAATACTAGATGACACAAATAAGGTAAGGGGTTAGACACAGACTGTATTGTAAAATCTACTTCTTTTACTGCTATTTTTAAGGAAGACAAAAAACTGAAAAGGGTTAATAGCAACAAAAGAACAAAAACAATAGAGTTTTTAAGGTGCACCTCCTTCTGCCCCACATGGAGGATCAGTAGCACCCTGACTAGTACATGGAAGATCTCCAATTTAAAGATGCCACTGTGGAGTCATTTGTTGTGGATTATCTGGCTGATTATCAGTCCTGAAATTGTGATTCCTATAGTTATTGTTCCAATAGTTATTGTGTCTGGAGTCAGTATTGTTTCTATAGTTATTATTATTGTCATTCCTGATTGTCTGGAACAGATTCCTGCAATGCATCATTAAGTGGCCCTTCTTGTTACAGAAGTGGCAGCCAGAGATTGATAATTAGACTCTTAGAGAGGAGCAAATGGTATTGGTATAGTATCATCATGCCCTCTTTCCTGCTTTTCTATTTTATTTTGTAATGATTTCACTATTTTTTGTATGGTATCCAATAGGTCATTAGTTTGTACCTTTGCCTGTTCATGTCCTTTAGTGACATACACATCTATTCTCCTTAATTCCTCCAGATCCATTTCTGGCCATTTGGGACAATGCATCTTAAAGTAATCCTGGACTACTCTGCTAAAATTGTTTACAAACTGTCGCCTTATTTGTCTTATGCTTTGCTCTGTCGATAAATCCAAGTCCAAATATCAAGCTCCTAATTCAATAAACCTGTCCATAAACTGAGAGGGAGTTTCATCATCATTAGGCTGCTTTAGGTGATCAAATTTGGTCCAGTTTTCTGGATGTTCTGCATATTCTTTCATTGCTTTTAATGTTGCAGCCCTAGCATTATTTAACTGCAAATATTCCTTAGAATTCCTGAGAAGATCTTCATGTGGCCAGTGTTATGCATTTCATCCTGGGGCCTTATTTACATGAGAGATGATTTTGTTTCTTTCTCTCTCTGTCAGGAAGATTTGGAGTAATTTTTCCACATCCTTCTAGGAAGGATTGTATTGGAAAAATATGTCTTCCATCCTTTTCATTACAGCTATGGGTTCATCATTATAATTTGGAGCATCTTTTTTTTTTTTAATTCTTTGATATCTTGAGGAATGAATTGAGTATGCTGTGTTAAATTTATCATATCCCCAGATAGGTCTAATGTAGGCACTTTCCTTAAGGGGAAAAGGCCATCACAGGAATCAGAATCATATGAATCAGAATCATAACATGGTTTTGGTTTCTTTTTAGACATTTTGGTGCTTACCATGGCAGGACAGATCTTTTGACGTGTTTGCATGCTTATTATGGCATGGGTCAGAACTGATACAGTCCCAGTGGGGGTTGGTTGTGGGTTGGGAGAAGGGACAGGAGAGTCAAGAGAAGGAGGAGGGGAGGGAAGGTTGGCCAAGAGATGCACAAGATGAGAGAGGAATTTCTTCACATCCGTGTCATTCTCTATTTCAGGAGAAATAGGAGAAATAGGACTTCACTCTCTGAGTATTTCGGGAACAGCCTCACAAAATTTTGAATCCTCCTTTTTCAGTGCACTGTACATTGAGGATTTGAAATTGTCTAATTGGATCTGTACTGCTGCTTGGATCTGGGCCTGCAGTTTCCTATTTGTAGCCTTCTGCATGTTATTGGAAATTTAAAAAAAGAAAATTTCTCAGCAGCATCAAAAGGAGGAGATATTCAGAAACCATAAAGGTTTCCAATTTGGCAAAAGCCAAAAATATTTCCTGTATAGAAGCAATCATGTTGAGTTGCTTCTATTGAGCGGCTTCTATTGATTTATTTATTTAGCCAGCGAGGTCCAATTATTTATTTATTTGTGTGTCTGGTATATTAATTTATTTATGATTTTTGATTGATTTATTTATTTAGTTTAAACTGCAAAAATTTTTTTTATTTAATTGTTTGTTTTTACTATATATTATGTATTATTGGTATTGCCCTCTAGTGGCAAAAAGGTAGTACTGCACCTTAGCAGTAAAAAGGGAGGAGAGAACACACTGAATTAGTGGTGGAGTTAAGGATGGAGTTAGGGTGGGACTATGGCTGGTGGGGGTGAAGTTAAAGCCAGGGGTGGACTAGAAGTCCTCAAGTCCAAATGGAGGAAGGGGGGTATATGGAAGCCCTGAAGTCCAAATGGAGAAAGGGGTTCTGGGAAACAAAATGGAGGGAGGAGGTGGAACCAGAAACAGTTGAGGGCTCTCCTCCTCAAAGGTAAGTCCCTCCTTTCTTTGCTTTCTTTTTTATTTTTCTTTTTATTTTTTTTTAATCAGAATAGGTAGGTTAGGAGTAGGCAGGGATTGCAGTGTTTTCTAGGAACCCTTTTGGGTCCTGCGAGTGGACTACTGCTGGGTTCCTGCTAGGGGCAGATCTTGGTTTCCCCGCCACTGGCAGACCCCCTGCTGGGTCTTTTGGCACTGGCTGGGTTTTTTCTAGTGGACCAGGCTTTTGCAGGCTGGCTAGGTTCCTGGGTTGGGGGAGGGATTCGGGGCTTGGGAGAGGGATTTGGAAGCCCTGTTGAGGCAGAGGTGCTTCGCAGGGGAGGAGTAGGGGAAGTGACCCCCCTTGAGGGTTGGGTGGTTGAAGGGGAGAAAGGGACTGGGGTTTTTCTGAACCCCTGCTGTGTTTTTCAGCAAGACCCTCTGCTGGGTTTTAGCCTGGCAAGAGTAAGGGGGTTTAGGGTTAAGGCTCCTAGGTTGGTGAGGGGGATTTAGATCTGTGACCCCTGCTGAGATAGAGGAGCTTAGCAGGGGCTTAGGAGGGGAAGGGATCCCTGATGGGCTGGATTTGGGATGGGAATTTTTTTTAAACTTATGGGTAAGCAGTAAGGCTGGGAGGATAGTCAGCAGGCAGTCAGGCAGGCAGGATAGTAGGTTCAGATCCAATCTGGGACGCCAAATGAAGTGGGGTGTGGGGGTGAAGGGAGGAAGGTAGAAGGAAGGATAGATGGGAGAAAGGAGAGAGGAAGGTAGAGGAAGGGAAAGGAAGGTAATGGTCCTCAGCCCCACAGGGGGAAATTGACCAGAGCCCTTTGGTACTCAAATAAAACATCAGAGAGCAACTTAGGGTTTAGAATAATTAGGTTTTATTTAAATTAGAAAAGGGAAGGTCTAAGGGAAACTAGGAGGTATGGGGGGAAAAGGTGCTGAGAGAGTTCAGTGTAAATTAGCATCAGCCAGCCTCTGGGTTCCAGCAAGCTGCCAGGGTAGAGAGAGGAAAAAAGTGCTGATACTTTCTCTTTTATACTTTCTCTGATACCTCCTTTGTGGGAAGTTGTAGCAGGGAGTCCTGGGAGACATAGTCTCCTAGGGCTTAGAATAATTTTAAATGACACACAGAAATTCTCCAGTTGATTATTCCTTTCAGCACAATAGTATTCCACCACTATCAGATAACACAATTTATTCAACTATTCCCCAATTGATGGACACCCCCTCATTTTCCAATTTTTATGCCACCACAAAGACCAGGGTTATGAATATTTTTTACAAGTCTTTTTTCCCTATTATTTCTTTGGGGTATAAATGCAGCAGTGGTATGGCTGGATCAAAGGACAGGCATTCATTTAAAGGTCTTTGTGTGAAGTTCTAAATTGCCCTCCAGGATGTTGGGACCAATTCACAACTCCACCAGCAGCGTATTAGTGTCCCAATTTTACTACATCCCCTCCAACATTTATCACTTTCCTTTGCTGTCATATTGGCCAATCTGCTAGGTGTGAGGTGGTACCTCAAAGTTGTTTTAATTTGCATTTCTCTAATCAGGGACGATTTAGAACACTTTTTCATGTGATTATTGATAGTTTTGATTTCATCCTGTGAAAACTGCTTATTCATGTCCCTTGACCATTTGTCAATTGGGGAATGGTTTGATTTTTTTGTAGATTTTACATAGTTCCTTATATATTTGGGAAATTAAACCTTAGTCAGAGAGTTTTGTTATAAAAATGTTTTCCCAGTTTGTTGCTTTCCTTCTAATTTTGGTTGTATTAGTTTTGTTTGTACAAAGCCTTTTTAATTTGATATAATCAAAGCCATCCATTTTATATTTTGTAGTGATCTCTGTCTCTTTCTTGGTCTTAAATTCCTTCCTTTCCCACAGATGTGACAAGTATATTATTATATGTAAACCTAATTAATTTATGATTTCACTCTTTATATTAAAATCATTTAACCATTTTCAATTTATCTTTGTATAAGGTTTTTGGTCTCAAGTTGTTCTTGGTTCAATCAGGCACACCCTTAATTTTCCTCTCAAGGAGCTCTACCCTTAGTTTTGGGCAAAAACTCTGTCCTCACTCCAAACCGTGTATTATACCCTCATCCTAAACCCAGACTGGGATTCCTGGCTTTTCTCTGGGCCCTTGTGGATCAGCCCCCTTCAGCCCAGATTGCCTTGGGCTGGAACTCAGGACTTCTCCACAGGTTTGCAATTTTAAGAGGTGTTAGTTGGCTTGTACCACTATTTACCTGGCAGGATCTCAGGGTCTTACTTAGCTTGGTCTTAAGTTTCAGGCCTTTAAGAGCAGATGTGTAGGGGCAGTGAGGGGTGTGGTTTGCTCTTGGCTTGCTTTTCACTTGCTGCTACGCCTCCTGCTAGCTCTGCTCCCCTCTCACCCCAGAAACCCAGATTATCTCTGCCTACCTTTTGGGTTTTTTTTCTTTTTTCAATGTTGATTTCCTCTGTCTGTTGATTTTTTAACTTCTGTATTCATTTTGTGGAGATATTTTACTCTTGGTTAAAGAGGATTTTCATGATGAAATGGTGTGCTGCTGCCCTAGTTACTTCCATCTTGGCTCCACCAGAAATTTATCACTCTTTGCAAATAATATGATGGCATACCTAGAGAACCCTACAGAATCAACCAAAAACTAATAAACATTACTAGCAACTTTAGCAAAATTATAGAAAACAAAATAAATCCACATAAATCATCACAATTTCTATTTGTCACCAACAAAATTAAATAACAAAAGCTAGAAAAAGAAATTACATTCAAAATAAATCTAGACAATAAAAAATTAAGTGAATGGTATGGCTAACATATTTAGTTAGTAATACAGGATTATTTACTATTTATTAGATTTGTTGTAAACAGCAAAGGAAAATCTTTTAATTTATGTTCTTAGGTGTCTTTAGCAGAGAATCCCAGAACTGACTCAACCAGATAATGCAAGTGCCTATCACCTTCAACGTTTGTCCACTTAAAAGGAACTTCACATAATTTTCCTTTTTGTGAAATTTTAATTATAAAGAACAATCCAACTATTAAAAACATGATTGTCTCAGGAAAAGAAACCTAGTGAGCTACAATTCAACTTGGCTTAAAACCTAAGAATAAATTCACTTATGAATTTAACATAGAAAAGAGATAAATTAGTAACATTGGAAGAATGAGAACTGAAGAACAGGCTGGCAGAGTGTTTTGTACTTGTTAATTATCAAGCAAGATCAAGAAAGGTTTCCAGAACATTGGATATAAGAGTATGCTGGAGTCCAATTCAATTGACTCTGAAGATAACTTAAATTTTTAGTGTGCTTTTATATCAGAAATTTGCAAATGCTTCAAAATGTGATTTAATTTAGTGTTTTGTTGATTGTCTGAAGTCAAGAAATTCATGGAGATTAAACTTAAAATAGTGCCCTTCTTGTTATTTTTTAGTCATTTAATCATTTCTGCTTCTTTGTGACCCCATGAACCATACTATTTATGAGGTTTTCTTGACAAGGATACCGGAGTGGTTTTCCATTTCCTTCTACCAGTGGATTAAAGCACGCAGGTTAAACTACTTGTTCAGGGTCACACAGCTAGTAAGTGTATGAGGAAAGTTTTAAACTCAGATCTTCCTGTTTCCAGGTCCAGGGCTCTATACACTGAACCAATTAGCTACCTCCTAAATTCCTAAATTGTGCACTGCTTACATTTTTTCCTCCAGAAAGCTAGTTCTTAAACCTTTATAAGTACACCTTGGGGTTTGCTCTCTGTGGCAAATCTATGCGAAAGAATGGATAAGGGTAAAATAGGATGAACAGGCCTATATGTGATAAAATTCCAAATTGCTGTAGTAATTGATGCATTGATAAGTTAGAAGCACCCTTGTATTTTTTTCTCCACATGAGATTTTCTCTAATTTCCCAATTAAAGGAGTTTTTTTTTTTCTTCTATGTAGTGGATAGAGTGCTTGATTTGGAGTCAGGGGGATGTATATAAATCTCAGCTCTTCCACTTTTAACCTGTGTAAGCTCGGAGAAGTCATTAAACCTTTCTAATTTTATATTATCATCTCTAAATTGAAGGATCTGGAATACACCATCACTGAGATTTATTTTAGGTCTAAATCTAATATTCTATGATTGTGACATTTGTGATAGAAACAGAGCCACAGAAAAGAGAAAAAAGTCACTAAAATATCCAGATATCCCAAAAGACAATATTCATATATAATTGTGATCACAACTAAAATTGATATATCTCCAATAATATCAACTATACCTCATAACTTTCTGTTCAACCTGGACAATTCTTGTCTACGTCCATCCCAGGGATTTATCAGAGGTATCTTCTAATTTTGTTCTACTCACCTTTTGTGGTTAGCAATGAAGCCAAGTACAAACCTCCACCATGATGCCTCCTAAATCAGGAAGATGATACCAGGTTTTTAAAGATTATGAACATATGCTCTGACCCTACCTATTCTGCTGGAAAAATTATGTAAAATGCTTAGCATAGAATTTGTGATTGACTTTGTATTTTCTTAATATCATCCTAGTTAAGTAGGTGTGAAGCTTACCACCAGTAGCCTGGCCACTTGGTGATGAATTATTTGGCCAAAGCAATGCATACAACAATATTATTCATAGGGAAAATATACATTCTGGACCATAATAAAAAGAGCAAAAATACATTATAATGGTATATTTTTTGTTTTAAGCATGCCAATGTGACTTTAAGATTAGTGCAGTTTTCTTATATAGTAGAGACCTAAACCCAAGAAAGGATTATGAAAAAAAATAATCCCTGCTTTAATATATAATCCTTCTTTTCAAAGACATTTATTCTTGAGTCTAAAGACAAGATAAATTACCTGTTTTCAAAAATTGCGTGGCTTTTAAATTTCCCCCCACCTGGCTCTGCTGCCATTCCTAAATACTAATAAACCAAGTAGGCGTTATTTCTATCTTCAAAGAGATTAATGTATCCACTTAAAGTATAGACTCTCATTGCTATAAGGGTACTGGTTCATCAGCACAATCTGAAATCAAAGCCGCGTGATAACTATTACCTACAGCATCAGGGCCAGGAGGCCATTGACCCTAATTCAATCCTTCTAGGAGCCCTTTGAAAGGGTCAGTAATGCTAAATATGCATAGCTTTCATTCAGATCCAAGCTACTGGAAACAAAATAAAGATTGCTAAGCCTATTTTCCCTGATATCTGCATTCAGTGATATGAGGGTTAGTTGCACTTTAGAAACTGTCATCAAATTAGCATATTAACAAAACTGAAAAAGCATTAAATATATAGAGAAAAAAAGATTGAAAACTAAAATAGGACAATTTTACATTGTAGCAGGTTGACATGTATTTTGGTAAGTAATTGAGTCAAGTTAGTAAAAGAAAAAAAAGAAAGAAAGAAACCTTAGGCTAGAGCTAGTTTAATTAAATTTTCAGCTGCTGAAACCACAGAAACATTAGCAGATACATTTTTGATCTGCTGCATTAATATCTTTTTTATTTGCTCTGAGATAAAAGGATCCATTCATGTAGATAGAATTTCAGTATTCTATTAGCAATAGATTTCAGATAATGCTTTTGACTTAGAAGAAACTTGAATACAATACTTAAACTAGGAGAAATATGACCATATTGGATTGTCATTAATGTGTGAAGGACTTAGATTTTCATGACAATTTCTGCCATGTGGTCCAATAAGAATGAAATATCTGCAGTTCTTTTCTTCCTTCCTACCTTCCTTCCTTCATTTCTTCTCCCTTTCCTTCCTTCCTCCCAAGGTCAGTGAACTATCAATAGGAAACTCCCTCTACCAGTTCTGTATTAATTTTAACCATATCCCTTCTTAATAGTCACATTTTTTTTTTGCATCTTGTATTGATAAAACTTCAACTGCTTATTTTGGACATTTATAATCCTTTATACTCTGAAACCAATTTACCTTTCTAGCCTTATATGATCTCTTACAACCAAATTAAACTACTTTCTAGGTCTGCCTTTACCAATATTGTCATTCCAAATAGAATCTTCTCTCTATCCCACTTATTGAAATCTAACTATTATTCAAGGCATAATGTAAATTCTTCCTCCTTTGTTAATTTTTCCTTTAGCTCTCTAAACATGAATGACAATCATTTACTCATTCATTCATTCAAGAAATATATTCAGGACTTTTATTACATGCAAAATAATTATTCCTGATATAATAAGCCTCAGTGTTTCAACCTCGGGCAATTGTCTTTTATTGTAATGTACTATTAGTGATCTTTTTTATAGATTAATATCTTATTTTTCATCAAGAAAAATATTCATTAACTACAGTCAACAGAGTCTTATGACATAACAGTCAACATTTATATTCTTTGATTCCCTGTAGCACCATCAGAAGTACAACAAAAACATTGTTGATCTATTTGTCATCAATATTTATAATATTATTTTACTGTTGAGATATTTAACTATAATAGTAAAAATAGCTAACATAGCATTTTCTAATGTTTGTTTGATTCTCTTAACAATTCCATGAGGCAGTTGCTTTTATCCTCATTCTACAGAGAGAGAACTAAGGCTGGTACCAACTAAGTGATTTGACCAAGTTTACATCATTAAGTGTCTAAGACTGAATTTGAACTAATTATTTCATAACTTTAACTAAAGCCCTATACTTTACCCACAACTACTTTTTGATTACCCTTGAACATAAAAAGTTAACTCTACCTCTGCTGTTTTCCTCATGTATGCTAAAGGGATAGACAATCTACCTAGACACATAAGTAAATAGAACACAATCATCATATTATGGTAGTTGCTTAGATTATAAGAATATGTCTCAAAGTGGGAAAATATAAAGAATAATTTGTTTAAATAATTCCATTTGATTTTATAGTGGCAACATGTAATTTCTTTCCCTAACTCTTGAGTTTTTCAGTCAATTCTCTTAATATTTCACTTTTTAACTTCTTTCCAAGTTCTTCCAGGGATTCTTTTAGAATCTTATATCCTTTTACACTCTCCATTGAGGCTTCACATGTTTCTTTTTTTGTCACTGTTATCCTTGTAAGTTTTAAAATTAATATTCAATGTCTCTAAAGTATGTTATTTATAAGGATTTATTAAAAGCACAGAGAAAGAGTCCCAACTCACCCTTTACCATGCCGCCTTCTCTCCAAAAAGCTGGTCACCATGCCCAAAACATACATATCAAAACATTCAGTGAAAACCCACGACCAATAGGAAAAAGCTTAAGGAATTATGGGTATGGTGAAAGGGAGTTTGGGTAATGTAGTTTAAAGGGGTACAAGGTCTTTTCAACTTTACATTACCCTCTGTGATCATTTGGGAGACCAGTCTCCCCAATGGATCATGAAAACATAATCAAATTAAAGTTTACAATAATTCAGAGATAAAAGGGAAACAAAAGGGAGAAAGAATAAAACCAATTTTCAGTGCATTAACAAAAGCAATTTAGGAGGCAGTCCCCTCTCTGGCATAAAAGTGTCCATTCAAAATAAATACATTCAAACCTCCACCCCGCAAGTTCAAATTTGCAATGTCTCGAAATTCACTCTGGATCTTCTGGTGCATTTTCAACTTTACATCCTCTTCTATCTTTTGAGGTGTTACTCTGTTCCTAGAGGAGAGTGTACACTGCTTCAAGCTTTCAGAGTCCTCTTCTCTGGTACATGAGATAGGCTCATCCACTTTTCTTTCTCATGATGTGCCTGTTGAGGAGGTGACTTCAACAAATAGAAGTTAATGAAACATTAAGGCAATAGGAAATAATGAGGAAAAAATTTAAAAAATGGAAAAAAAAGGAAATCTATAATACCTCACTGGAAAAACAAATGACCTGGAAAATTAAATTTAAAAAGATTTTACACAACTAAAAAAATGAAAAACTAAGACTAGAAAGGAAACAATATACTGGGGAAATTTTCATAATATATTTCTCTGATAATGGTCTCATTTCTCAAATATATAAAAAAAACAGTCAAATATATAAGAATTTAATTCTTAAATTATTATTCTTAAATTATAATTCTTAAATTAATATATAAAATATTATAAGTTAAATATATAAGAACAGAAGTCATTCCCCAGCTGATAAATGGTCAAAGGATATGAAAATGATATGAAAGGATATGAAAATTTTCAAATGAAGAAATCAAAACTATCAATAATCATATGAAAAAAATTCTAAATTGCTCCTGATAAGAGAAATGTAAATTAAAACAACTCTAAGGTACTACCTGGCAGATTGACCAATATGACAGCAAAGGAAAGTGCTAAATGTTGGAGGGGAAGTAGCAAAAGTGGAATGCTCATTAATTGCTAGTGGAGTTGTGAACTGATCCAACCTTTCTGGAGGGTAATTTGGAATTATTCACAAAATGCTATTAAACAATGCCTACTCTTTGATTGAGTAATACTGCTCCTAGGTCTATATCCCAAAGAGATTTTTAAAAATGGGAAAGGACCTCTTCTCTTTTTATATCTACTCTTTCTGTGGTGAAAAAGAATTGAAAACTAAAGTGATGTCCCTCAATTGGGGAATGGATGAACAAATTGTAGTATATGATGGTGATGGAATACTATTGTGCTATAAGGAATGCTCAACTGAATGATTTCAGAAAGAGCTGGAAAGACCTACTTGAACTGATGCAGAGTAAAATAAGCAGAACCAGGGAACCATTGTACACAGTAATAGCAACATTGTGGAATGATCAAATGTCAGAGACTTTGCTACTTAAAGCCATACAATAATTCAGAACAATTCTGAGGGACCTAAAAAAAATTGTTATGCACCCCCAGAGAAAGAATTGTTAAAGTAAGAATGCAGTTTAAAATTTATGATTTATCTGTTGTTTATTTGGGTCAAGATTCTTGGGTTTGTTTAATATATATATATGTATATATATATACATTATGTTTATAATATATTAGTATATATTAATATATATGGACATATGTTTTGTGTGATAATACATGTTTAACCCAAGTTGAATTGCTTGTCAGCTCCAGGAGAGAGAAGGGAAGAAGGGAGATAGTATGGATTATATAACTTCAAAAAACTTATGTGGAAATTTGTTATTAAAAGAGAAAGAAAAATATGACAAAAAACTACCTAAGCATAATTAAGTAAAATGAACCCATATTCTTTCCATGCCCCCAAATTTCTATCTAATTAGATTACTTGAATACATCACTTATCTCTGTTTAGGAGGTAGAATGTAGCCTTCCCCACGAGTCCTCTGAAGTCATGACTGGTCACTGGACTGATTAGAATTCTCTGATATTTCATTTTTTTCCTTTGCAACTTATTACTGTCTAAAATGTTCTTCTTGTTCTAATCACTTCACTGCACCTGGGATTCTCAGGTTTCACATGTATTATCTGTAAACAATTTTTTGTTAACTTGTGCTTTCTAATGACTTGCCCAGGAGTCACGTGTCAGAGGTCAGATATGTACCCAAACCTTCTGTCTCTATGCCTGACTTTCAATCAATTGAATCACCTACCTGCCTCCTGCCTTCCTCTTTTTAAAGAAATGAATTATAAGGAGTATGTTTAACATTCAATAAATTTCTACTTCCCTGCCCTCTTGTCTTACTCATTTTTGACCTCATTTCACAGTCTAATTCACAAAGGTAGAACTTGTTTTGCTTCTGACTGATCTCACACTGAATCAGTTCTTCCTCTAATCCTTTCTTTCCCTATTCATCTTCTTCCTCTTTCTATATTGAGTTATATACATTTATAATCCAAACATGTTGTATTAGTGTGGTTCTGACTTTTATAAACTTTTCCTAGTTAAAAGGAAAATAAAGTTCACATGACCCCTATCCCCTGACCACTTCAATTTTGTTTGTAAAGTCATCATCTTGTATAAAATACATTATTTGGTTTCATATCTTTCCCACCCTTCCTCTTCTTTTTTTTTCCCTCTAAGGCATTCTTTCTTCATTCCATTTCCTTCCTTCTTTTAATATCATCTAACCAAAAAATGAGCACTATGTCATATTTAACTACTTCTCTGATAAATGATTAAATTATGGTTCCAAGTATTCCACTTATTTATTCTCACTCTACTATGATAAAAATAATATACTATTATACTCTTCAAATTTCAAAATATTTACTTTTATATATTTCTTTTGTCTCATAAGTTTGAATTTCATTTTTTCTACTCAACTTGAGTTCTTTCATGAGAAATTAATAGATATCCTCATTTCATCAAAAAAATGTCCCCCCAATAAGATTATATATACTCTAATCTTCTAAATATGTTCTTCAAAGTTATAAACTTGTATCTTTTACCTTTGGAATATCATAATATAATCTTTCTTTTTACTGTAATAGTAGTACTTGCCAAATTGTCATTTTGACTGTGGTTGCTCAGTACTTGATCTCTTTCTTTCTGGCTGATTGAATTTTTTTTTTCACTTATGGCTAGGAGTTCTATCATTATGTGACTATGATGCTTGAGGAAGTTCTAAATTTTGTTTTCTTTCAGGAGCTGAGTGGCAGAGTTTTTCTAATTTAAATTTAACCTTTGGCTCTAATAGGTCTGGATAGTTTTCATTCGTAATTTCTTAAAATACTGTATCTAGATTTTTTTCTAGTCATGACTGTCATGTATTTAACTCTTAAATTTCTTTCCAGGTCAATTGCTTTTTTTATATAAAATACTTTACATTTCTTCTATTTTTTCACTATTTTGATTTAAAAACTGTTTGTTTTAATCTCAAGAGATAATTAACTTCCATTTGGACCATACTATTTTTCAGGGAATCTTTTACTTATTTAAAATTTTGAACTTCCTATACTAAGCTATAAATTCTTTTTTCACTTTTCTCAAATGCTATCATTTCCTTTCTGTTTTTGCTTCAAAACTCTCACTTAATTTACAGTATAATTTTTTAATTCTTGCGTCATTTCTTTCAGGAATTGTTGTTTTGCCAAACTGTGTTTTTGATTGATGCTTTTGCTTTGGATATTTTAGTTATATCTTTCTTTTTTTTTTTTTTTTTTTTTTTTAACCCTTGTACTTTGGTGTATTGTCTCATAGGTGGAAGAGTGGTAAGGGTGGGCAATGGGGGTCAAGTGACTTGCCCAGGGTCACACAGCTGGGAAGTGGCTGAGGCCGGGTTTGAACCTAGGACCTCCTGTCTCTAGGCCTGACTCTCACTCCACTGAGCTACCCAGCTGCCCCTTCTTTCTTTTTTATTTATCTTAGGTGTGTCTGGTTTCAAAATACCTTTTTGTACTGGTATTTTGTTTGTTTCTTCACTTTTTTCCTAGATTCATCATCTAAATAAAGACTTTTCCTTAGAGCTGTTTTCCATATACTTCCAGCAATAACACTGAGGACATAGTTTGGATCTGACCTTTAATTTTTTTTCCCCTAAGATTCTATCACTACACTCTCTGTCTCTGTCTTTCTTTGTCTCTCTTTCTCTGTCTCTTTCTGTCTCTCTCTCTCTCTCTCTCTCTCTCTCTCTCTCTCTCTCTCTCTCTATCTATCTATCTATCTCTCTCTCTCTCTCTCAAATTAAAGTGGATCTACTGCTTTTATGCCAGAGCAGGGTCATCAGATTGTGGCCTGAATCTATGTAACCAGAACAAAATATTCATATTAGGTAACTGAGACCTAAAGATCTGACCAAGGACAAGCCTGAATCTGAATCACCCAGGTCTTAAACCAAGTGTGTATGTTTGTAAATCTGAGAATGATGGTACAATGGTTGTAGCAGATCTACTTCAGTTTTTTATCTCATTCTTTATACTCCTCTGTAGGCCCATGTTCCATCAATTATCAAGAAAATTATGCACTACTTCCAAAATCTACCTATAGCAACAGACCACTAGCTATCTCCATGTGCTAATATAGCTGAAAAAAAATACTCAATATAATTTATGCTAAGATTTTTTTTTTGATCACCACTTTTTCTTGTGCTTTTCATTGACTTTTTTTGGACTAGTTGATTACTTTTCAGGTTAATTGCTTCATCTTATTCTTTCATCTTCATTAATGTCCTGATTTATTTTCTAAATCTTTTTGCTAAGACTACCTATCTTGGTGGTGCATTTTTTTTAACAATAGAAATCTATATAATTCCAAGTTGTCTTTTTTTTCTGATGAAAGAATAAACTGTTACTGATTTTCCAAAGCAAGTAATAATGCAAAAATACTTTATATTTGTTATGGAACATTGTGAGAGAGAAATACAGCTTTCCCCAATGATGATTATAGTGAAATCCTTGCATTATATTATCAGTTACCTGGAAACCTTTTGGGCAAGAACCTGTTCATTTATACATGCTTGGAATAATATCAACAAAATGACAAATCAAAGAAGGTGATGTAAAAGATAAGGAAAATAATATTTCTTAAGTGTATTCCTTCTTGTTATTCTCCCAACATCTTTGCTAAAGATCTATGCTCTCGCTTTCAGAAACCTGACATCTTTTTAGGAAAGAATCTTAGAACTAAATTCTTGAGGGTATCTGTTTCAGCTAAAAATAATAATAAAGGGAATTGAAATAGCGCATATTATGTTTTTAAGGTATCACTGAATAAAAAATATTGCAGAATTTATGATATCCATGTGGCCTTAATGTCTATCTAGCCCAATGTATGACATCACACCTATCTCTTAAAACCTTCCTCTGTGCTTATATTTTTAGTTTTCCTAGATCAAAAAGGACAAGTCAAATCTGTTGTTATGATTAAAATTCTCTGGAGACTATATATTAATTTATAATTATTTCTTAATGAAGATGAGCGAGACTAAGATAAAAATCACATGATGACCTGACCACCCCTAATTAATATGTAGCCACTCTACCCTGCTCCCTATGGAAGACTCTCCATCCTCAAAGAGAGCAAGCACCTGCTACATCTTCTTTCTTATAAGTTCAGTGATGTCATTCTTTTTGCATCTCTATGGTGGGACAGACTTGATCTCAGTCTGGGTCAGAGTCTAGTTTTCTTAATGCCAGGAATCACTGGGCCGCACTTGAGGCCAGCCTCTTCTGAGATCCAGGGAGCCATGAGACCTCTGGATTCATTCCATAGTACAAGTGTGTGCCTAGTTAAAGAGTTGGGCTGATACTAATTAAAATGAATTTTCAAATGGAATAATGGGGTGTTATTTATATTAAATTCACACAGCTTCTAAATATCAGCTTTTCATATACTTGAAGACAGATATCATTTCTTTCTTGAGCATTCTATTCTCAAGGTTAATCATATCCTCAAATTATTCAACCCATCTTCATATGTCATACCTCAAATTCCTTGACCATTCTGGTTGCCTGATAATTTATACCTCATCAATATTCTTCAAAAAATGTAGTATGAAGAACTAAAACATAGTATTCACTATGTAGTCTGACCAAGACAGAATATTATAAGGCTATTATTTCCTCATTCCTCAAAGCCATGTATCTCTTAACTAAGTTTGAAATCATATAATATTTTTTGATTGATTCATCAGATTTCTAAGTCTTTTTGGAGGACAAAATAATAGAAAACAAAACAAAACAATATGGAGCAGAGCAGCGAGGATTCAGAAAAATCCCTGTCTAATAATATCTCCATAATTTTATACTTTTGTTATTTCTTAGATGCAAGTGCAAAGCCTTACATTTATTCCTTTAACATTCACATAATTCTGTTACTTTAGAAATATTTTGTGCTTGGATGTATTTTGATGCAAACCAAATTAAATAGTTGCAATCCCTCAGGGGCATGAATAAACTGGTTCATCAAACCATTTGTTTGTTTAGACCACACAAGTGTATGAACACATGTATTCTGCACATGTGCAAATACATTAAATGCATGGGTTAGTGTATGTATCTTTTATACATATGTGTGTGGGATAGCCTACGCATTCTAACTTCAGGGTTTAGTATTGAAACATTGAGATTCTAGGAAATCAAAACTCACTCATCTTTATTTAGAATTATTACAACTGAATTTTTAAAATTTTATATTGATAAAAGAGATCGTCATTTCACAGAACTTATTTTGATAAATGTTTGTCTTGAGTTTATGCTAATATCTCTATGAAATATTTAGTTTATGTTTTGCCCTTGCTTGTTTATTTGACAAACACCCCCCTCATCTTTCAAAGAGTACTGCATGCATATGAATATGAGAAAGACTTCTGAAAAGTATTCTAAAATAATGGCCAACTCTCAAGATCTGCAGCATTTATAAACTTGCTTTTGATAAGGAATCAGAGCATATTTTCATTCATAGATTATTGAGACCATCAAACCAAATAATATTTCTAGGATCATCAGTCTATCTCTAGTTAATCTATTTTTTTTTTTAGTTCACAATATTGGATGTTAATGTTTTCACACAAAGTCTTATAGAGAAATACTTTAACTCAGCAGAGTCTATCTAATTGTCAAAATATATAAATATGCTTCTCTTTCACTCTGTCTCTGTCTTTCTCTTTCAACATACATTTATGTTTATATAAACATATATGTAGAATATAGGCATATACATATATCTATATGTAATACAGGCATAGGTATACATACATATATGTATATTAGACTACATGTATATGTATGGAGTCAGAGCATAGTATGTCAGTATTTCCATTAGTTTGAGATTTGATCTGGGAAAACGGAGAAGCAGGAAGAGAGAGAGAGAGCACCCACATACAATTTTCAGACCACTCATCAGGAGATTTAAAAGAAGAGAAGTAAGGAACGTGTATACTAATAATCCAAAGTCTCCCATAGGGATGATGTTTAGTCAGAAAAAATATATCATCCTACTCAAAGAGAGGAAGAAGTGATTGTGGGAGAAATGACTCTCCCCAAAGGAGAAAGCTAGAGAATTTTATTCTATCTCTAAATCATTTCTCTGGAGAAGAGCGAAAAGTAGACATGCATCCCTTTAATGCATACATATACATATGTGTGTACATACATACACAGTAATTTATAAAAATGATTACATATACATGTCTAAATGCATTGATTTATATTTCTTTATACATACATATATGTACATGTATGCATAAATGCCCTGTAGTCAAGATCTTTATGTCAAATGGAATACCCTCATAGCTTCTATTAACATACAGGCAATCCTCATTATTTCTTGTCCATATTTGTGAATTTGCCCAATCAATAACATTTATTTGTAATCTCAAAATCAAAACTCATGTTGGTTATGCCATGCAGTGAAAAATTTGAGTCTCCTCATGCACACATTTCTGGTTAAAGTCAAACAAGTTGCTCTTCTGCCTTCTTATTTCAGTTATCATACTGTAAAAAAGTGTCTTTGGAGGGGAGTCTATTTAGTGCATATTGGTTTTTTGGTTTTTTTGTTTGTTTTGTTTTGTTTTGTTTTGCATTTTGGTTTTTTTTGGTGGTTTCATTGTTTAAAATAACTTCCAAATAAAGTACTTAAGTGATATCTAGTGTTCTCAATCAAAAGATGGCTGTGATATGACATAGAAAAAAATGAATGTGTTAGATAAGCTTCATTCAGGTATGAATTGTAATGTTGTTGAGTAGTAGTCATGAATTTAATGTTATATTAATCAACCTCATGGTACATCCAGAAAAAAAAGTATCTCTAATTTTGTGTTTGCAATGACTTTAGAGAACATAATTATCAGAAATAAGATCAATTATAAAACACTTAAATATCATCTCCTTAGCATGGTAGCAACAAAGATGTTTCTATAACATTCTCTTTTAAAATATATAAGATATATTCTCTCCTGGGTAATAATAATGTTTGTTCATATTTCCTCAAATTCCAGGGATTCCAAAGAGGTGAATGGTGGGGAAATATAGTATCTGCTCCAACTACTTCTAGAACTAGACTTTGAGATACCTGAGCCTTGGAATTTGTTAAAGGAACAAAGGAGGGATTAAATAAAGGAAGGGAGAAGAGACAAATTCATTCCATGCATACTTGTGCAAATCTATAGGGCCTGCTATTATAGTCTTGACTGAGGTCCCAGAAACTTTATCTGAGTCCATCCACTCATTCTTCCACTCATCTGTTAGCATATTGATTGTTTGGATAAGGGACTACTTAGTTTAAGGAATGGAAATCAGCAACCTCAAAAGATTGCATTATATTCATTTAGTAACTAAACTAATGACTTAATTCTTAACTCTGCCCAGCTACTCTAATGATATACTATTTATATAGATGCAACAGTTTAGCATTCAGTCAGGCCTTTTGTTTATTTTCTTTCATGCTGGAGGGGAAACAAAATGGCATCACTATGTCAGGGTCAATGTAGGAGGTGTCCAATTATGACTAATCAGACCTATACAAGCTCAGAAGGCTCTAACAGGGGTTGGGTACAAATAGCCTGTATGAACATTTGAGAATTGTGGATCTCACATTTATTTTGAGCTATTGCAATTCTGCTTTACTCATAGAGCACAGCACCTTCTTTGATGTGAGAATGCCATGCTGGATGGTCTGGTGCCATGTTTTACAATCAATATCAAAGTTCTGAAGAAAGACCATGAAAATGTCCTTGTACTGCTTTTTCTAACCCCTCTGTGAGTGCTCACCTCATGTGAGTTGTCCATAAAATAGTCTTTTACGTAAATGAGTATTTGGCATTCAAACAATGTGGCTAGTTCTTCAGAGTTGCACCCTGAAATAGAGTTTGCCTTCTTGGCAGTTCATCTTAAGAGAGGACCTCAGTGTCTGTTATTTTACCTCTTCAGAATCTTCCTAACACAATTCAAATGGGAGCATTTAGTTTTTTGGCATGATGTTGGTATACTGTTTAGCTGTCATTAGCATTACAATAATGAATTAAGAGCTGAAATATCTTAGTATCTTGTAGTTTTAACATTGAATATCAAAGCAAGTAGTAGGAACTAATATAAGATACTGGAATATTTCCTGTCAGGTATAGTAACTCCCATTTTAGGCATATTGGGCAAAGATAAGGAGGAAACATGAGAGTATTGATTGCTTACAGTAAACCTACTAAACAATTTTTTAGCATAAAACCAAAGAAATTATTTTCATTCTGGTGTATGTTCTTAAAAGTATTACTACACTGTAACTATTATTATTATTCCCATTTTGCAGGTTGTTTGGAGAAGTCAAGTAACTTGCATATAATGAATGCCAATCAAGACTGAGAGAAAAGTATTACAGGCTATAGTATACAGTCTAGTAAGAGGGAATTCAGTAGAGTTAAATGTCCATCTTGGACTTGAGTTTTAAGAAAAAAAATCATACATGCGGGGTAATTTTGGATATATAGCAATTGCTTTGACAAAGGATGTTGGGTGTTTAGATAATTCCAAATTAATTATGAACCATGTGTTGAAATAAATAAACTTCCTAATGCATTCTTGCCCTGCAAAAGAGAAAGTTTTTTTTGTGTTTTTTTTTTTCTTTAAGAATTAAGTCCCACTGTATTCTCCTTTCCTCAGTTCTCCTATAGACTATTGTTTTCATTTTGGGGAATTGCATTTTAAGACTATTTATACTCTTGAGAATGTTTAAAGGAGGACAACCATAATAATGAAAATCTCAGGTCTTGAAGATAGGAGGATCATCTGAAAAGCCTGGACATAGTTACACTGGAGGGGAACATAATAGCTGTATTCAAATAGTTGAAGGACTACCATGAGGAGAGACTGAACTTTTCAGCATACTTCCACAAGGTTCTATTCCTCAGAGGAACAGAAAGTTGCAAGATATAAATTTAGACTAAATATCAGTAAGAAGTCCGCCTAACAATTAGCTGTATAGAGCTAAAGATATACATTAGTGGAATGAGTGCTGAAAGTAGTAGTGGATTGTCCCTTCTTGGAAGTTTTAAACATAAGCTTGACAACCACCTGTCAGGTTTGTTACAGTGGGGAACCCTTTCATTTATTATTTGAACTAGAGGCTTTGAGATATCTTCTAATCTCAAATTTAGTGATCCCACTAAGTTTAGGTGAAAGTAACATTGGGGAGGATTTTTGATGTCATGTTGAAGTGGCTATATTTTATCCCCTTATCAACAAGAAAACATGGAAGTGTTGCTAGTAAGGAAATTGCATGACCAGACTTGTGTCTTAGCAAGAATGATTGGGCAGCTCTGTGGAAAGGCAGTTTGAAATGGCTGAGAGAATGAAGGCAAAGAAACCTTTTTGAAGGCTGTTCTAATCATCTAAGTAAGAGGTACAGAGAGCCTGAAGAGAGAGGTGGATGTGTGAGAGAACTGCCGAGACTGCAACTGATTGAGAGAGACTTACTCAAGGTTATGAACCTCAATGAATGGGAGAATTATTTTGACCTCAACAGTGCCTGGGAAGTTTGGTGAAGGGACAATGTCTCAGAGGTAAATAATAAAAGGTTCTTTCTAAATTATACAAGATCCTTTAAGATATAGTTAATCAGTAAGTGTTTTCCATATGGTAGGGAGGGTGAGGACTAAATACACAAACAAAAATAAATAGAAAGTGAACCCTTTCTCTAGAAGCCCTTATACAGACATAATGTTAACTATACCAATCAGAATCACATGATCCTCTTAGAAAGAATTTAAATAATGTTATGATTTGATACCCATTTCATATTACATGCATATATAATGTTATACTATATATGCTCTGCATGTGTATGTAGTAAAATAATTCAACCAGTCCTCCAGCTGGCCTGGAAATTAGGAGGACTTCCTTTGGAGTGGAGGTATATAAGCAAATAAATCCTTCCTGTGCTTGGAAATGAATCTTTTTGTAAGGATAAATAATGAGCAAAAGGCTCAACCATTGGGAGAAGGTGGAGAAAAGCACAGCTAGCAGGTAAAGGAATAGATAGATAGAAATAATTTCTTTGTACCGCAGAACACATATAGAGATAGATACTGTCATTTTGGCCTTTGTCTCATTCAATACTTCACCTCCCAAATTTCAAGATTAGAATTATTTAAACCAGGGATGAACCAAAAATTAATTAATTAATTGAAAGAGTTTTTTTAAACTATTAAAAGTCAAGCCAATATAGGAATTATAATATCAACAAGAATGGTAGAAGTCCAGAAAGCAATCAGCCCTTTGTTATATTAAGAGCTCTTTTTGACTAAATTATTTTAATGTATTTTCAAACCAAGAAATACCAGTGATACAACATGGTATTATTTAAGATGAAGAAATTCTTTTAATTTTGCAAATAGTTATCCTTGGGTTTCCAAAGCATTGCTGTAGTATTTTGCAAACTAGAATTCCAGAAGAAATCATTCCACATCTAACTCAGGTATAGTATAGCTTAGTCTGAGTGGCCACTGATACGATCAAATCCTAAAATAAAGTAATCAGAGCTCACATCATTATCTACCCCCAACGAGTTCATATTATAAAAATTCTGTCAAATACTTGAAGCATGTCTAAGTTGCTATGAATAGAGGTTAATGACATAATTTTGTTTAAATGCATTAGCTCCCTTAGCACCTTCAACCTCCTCCCTTTTGTAGTGTTTCTCTCTGCCTCCTACACTGGAGAACTTCACAAAATCCTGGGTAGGTAAGAGCCTTTGAAACATCAATCATTTTGAACCCTTAACACATTCTTCAACTGAACTGTCAGGACTCTAAAGCTATAACTGTATGGAATATGGCTATTTTGCTTTCCCTACAAATATTGAAATTGCATAGTATAAACTAAACACATACCTTAGCAGCTCTCTTGAGTCAATGTGCTTTGGTGACTCCCTGTGACTGACTCTTTTATATTGTCTGCTGGCTATATTCTCTTATTCAGGACATATAGGTGGAAGGAATGAGACTGCAAGGTAAGACTATAGTTGGGATTTTCAGATAATAATTTTTTATTTTCCCATCTTTAATTAATGTTCCATTAAAAAAATCCTTTCTAGTCTATACCTCACGTATTAAACATCATTACAAAACAGGTATATACTGGCCGTGAAGCTGGACTGGAAAGCTGAATTATAGTGTTTGCTTTTGTAAATGCAACCAAATGAAATCTTATGGTGACAATAGCTAACAGTTTATCTTTTCTTAAACCAGTTCATTGGGAAAACACCTATGAAAACTTTTGCTGCCAAGAAAGTGAAAAGGCTAGCAAAAGATGGCCAAGCACAGTTTAACATGACAACACCACTGCACTCAAAAAAATACAGCTAATACATTTTAGATTTCAGTTTTATTATTATGGAGCTTCTATTCTTATCTTCACTGTGTATGTTTTTTTTTTCCTTAAATAGGAGCATGAAGCAAATGTTTTAAAGTAAATTTTTGGCTAAGCAGTATTTGCAGGTGTAAATAGAAATTGTTTCTTTTACGGCCATTGTGCATTAAAGTAAATTCTGCTGCATTTGAAAACCTGTCAGGTTTATTTTGTACTGGTATTCAGAATCTTCTCCTTTTGACCAATATTATATAAAGTTCCTCTGGGAAGATAATGTGCATGATTGCAGGCTTGCCTTGTTAAAATCCATGGCTTTTTATGCAGTCATGTTTTCACCCATGAATTATGCATGAAAGAGTATCTCATTACATTTCATTTTCTTTACAGCCGCATCCTCTCTTCTAGACATACTCAGATTCCCATCAGCGGAGCTCCAATCACCCTGCAGCTTGGCTCCATCTTGATGCCTTCATAGCATTTTAGACAAAATGGGCGTGTTTAACTTGTCACCTCATGCCTGGTATAAATTATTCACTGGAGCTTTGCACAGATTTGTGAGATAACCAGCCTGGTCTCAGGGAAACTTCACAGGGTTTTTTGAGGGGAGTGTGGTGGGGAGATGGTGTTGTCGTGGGGAGGGGAAGAAGGGGGTCATGTTTGACAGAGACATTGATGGCTATTTCCCCAGCAGTAGTCCCAAGCAGATGATTAAAAAAAAAACAGTCATGACTCAAAAATTTGTTTTATTTTAAACCTGGCAAATTTTTCTTTCTGATAATAAGAAGATATTAGCTACAAAATCTTGCACTTTGGATGAACATTAAGATCCTAGTGTTTTCCGTGTTTTAAAGGTCACATGAACAAAGGTTTTTTTTTTTTTTTTTAAATGACCCCATTGGTCTTCCATCAACTGATAGCTTGAATTAAATGTGTAGAAAGATTATAGAATTTAATCAGCTTAGTCATTCCATGCAGATAGCTTGACTTTCTGAATCAGAGACAATTGTTCTAGCCACTACAGGATCAAGTAGCTTAGAATAAATTTGCACATGCAGGTGATCATTTGTGTGTGCCTGCACACACATGCACACACAAAGATATGCACACCAAATAATGATTCTTAAGTCTATGTCTCAGGTCCAAAATTCCACATTTAAATGGCAAAGTTAGAAAAAAGGTTAATTCAATGATGTCACTGTACGCCACTCATTATAAAAAAGAACTCCCTTTAAAATGAGAGTTAGAAAATTAAAGGAAGCCAAGAAATGATTGTGAAATGACCAAATGAAACTATATAATGATGGACTTATGGAAACAGTATCATATTTTCTTTAATCCAAAAAGTAAAATAGCCCTTTTCAACAAAAATTATGACCAGAGAACTAAGAACAATATTTCTCACATAAAGTTGTAATACTACTGTTACTACTAATAATAATATAAAATCATGCATATGTGTATGTGTTTATTGATATACATTTCAAATATGGTTTCCTTGAAATTTATTTCCTGGAAATGAGAAGACACCCTCAACTTTCTTTTGGTAACTCTTTCAGGAATAGTCATGGTGTCAAAAACTTTCCTTAGCTTAAACCATAATATATTCTTTCTGAAGAATGCATAGTGGAATCTTCAAATATATTCCAAGGAAGTGACTTGTAGGCATAGCTCTTTTACCAAGAACTTGCATTTAGGCTTGTGGTTCTGACAAGAAGCTTTTGAAATGTTTTTACTACATGTAAAATTTGTTTATATAATAACTAATTATAAAAGTTTTAGAGTTAATATAAATATATGTGCAAATATATCCTTTACAAAGTAATATGTATTTAATCAGTCAATAGACATGTAATCTTATTAATACAAACATATGGCTATAAATATGTGAACACACATATATGCAAAGATATGTCTATCCGTATGTATGTATAAATATATGTGTGTATCTTTATGTTTATCTATGTACATAGCTATATATATATCTATCTATATCTATCTCTATCTCTATCTATATGCATATAAATCTGACCTTCCTATTAACCCTATTGAAATACATTCTTATGATGTGATTCATAATGAATTTAGCTATTTAACCACTATTTCAAAAGTCTTAGTGAACATAAGCCCACTTTTCTTACTTGATGAACCTGGAAAGCTATAGAACATTTCCTGGTTCTTTCCTCATTCTCCAACTTCCCAGGGATAAAGACCTAAAGTGTGTGGTACTTTTTTCCATGTAAGGAATATTTTTTGAATGAACTCCCTGTATTTATTCAATTAGGTTATAGTTTTACAATTTAAACTCTGAGATCTGTAGTGTCCCAGCATATTATTGATTGATTGATTGATTGATTGATTATTTTTTTAATTCATTTGTTTGTTGCTTCATTAACATCCCCAGGTATCTCACCCACTTCCTCCCTTCCCTACACAATAGAAGGCATCACCTGAAAAAAATATACACATATAAATTATGTTCTTCATATTTCTATTTTTCAATTCTTTCTCTAGAGGTGGATGTTTATAAGCTATTCTTCAAATATTAATTCTGTAGTTGTTCTTAATGTTCGCTTGGTTCCACTCATTTCACTCTTCTGAACTCATGCAGAGCTTTCCAAGCTTTTTGAAATTTAACCTATTTATCATTTCTTAAGCTAATATTTGAGTACTTTTATCAGACTACCTTATGAATAATAATAACTAATTAGCACATTCCCTCAATGTATGTATTTTTATTTACAAATAATATATATGTAATCTTGTGCTAATATTTATTTGAATTATGTAGGTAAAATAGATTTTTAAAGGATATGATAGAGTCAATAGAGAGCTATGATTTATTGGATAGAAGCATGATTTGGTATTTGTATGGAGGATGGATTGGTAAGGAAGAGTCTTGAGTTATGGAGGAAAACTAGGAGAATCATAAAAACCCAGACTAGGTTGATGTTTGAATAAGTAAAAATATTGAACAGTTGTAAAGGATATGCAGTAGATTGACAAGATTTGGCAATCATTTTTTTATATGAAATTCATGAGAATGAGGAGTTAAGTTCACACCAAACCTGAAAAGATGGCCATGTTATCAATAGTAACAGAGAAGTTTGAGAGAGATTTGAAATTAGAGGAAAAGGAAGTCTGTAATATAGGATCATTGCCAATCTGTCCTAATTCAATCTAGGTGATTCAAGATGTCCTTTTGAAAACAAAAAGGGAGGAGTCTTGGCTCTTAAAGTTCATCAACCTAAGGGTAAGATCTTGATGTCCATGTGACTTCTGCAAAAGCCATAACCAATGTGCAATTACAGAAATGTGCTTAAGTGGATTTTCATCACAGCTGATTAGCTGTAGCCATAGTTATCCAGGTGCAGTAACATTATAACTGCCTTAAGCAACCAATAATAATACATAAATGAAGAAGGTAAAAGTTTACACAGTGAAGGAAGGAGGAGGAGTCAGAGAAGGACACTACTCACTATTTGTTGGTTTTTTTCCCCCCATGTTTACATGATTCATGTTATCTCCCTCCCTTTTTTACTCCCCTCCCAAAGTTGAAAGCAATTCCATTGGGTTATATTATAATATATATTATATTATCTCTCAAAACCCATTTCCTTATTACTCATTTTTGTAACAATATTTTAACACAAAAAACCTAAATCACATGCCCATATAAACAAGTGATAAATCAAATGTTTTCTTCTGGATTTCTAATCCCATGGTTCTTTCTCGAAATGTGGACAGCATTCTTTCTCATAAGTCTCTCCGAATTGTCCTGGATCATTTACATTGCTGTTAGTAAAGTTATCCACATTTGATTATCTCACAATGCTTCAGTTACTGAGTATAATGTTCTTCTGGTTCTGTTTATTTCACTCCACATCAGTTCATGTAGTTCCTTCCAGTTCTTATAGAGATCCATCAATTCATCATTCCTTATAACACAATAGTAGTCCATCACCATCATGTGCCACAATTTGTTCAACCATTACCCAATCAAGGGACATCCCTTTATTTCCCAATTTTTTTGCTACCACAAAAAACATAGCTATAAATATTTTTTGTACAAACAGATCCTTTCCCATTTTTCTCTCTCTTTGGGATAGAAACTTAGTAGTTCAAAAGACATGCATTCTTTTGAAGCCTTTTGGACATAATTCCAAATTGCCTTCCATAATTTTGGGATAATTCACCAGCAATGCATTAGTGTCCTAATTTTGCTGCATCCCCTCCAGCATTTATTATTTTCCTTTACTGTCATATCAGGCACTCTGCTAGATGTAAGGTGGCACCTCAGAGTTGTTTTGATTTGCCTTTTTAATCAGGAGGGAGTTCAAAGATTTTTTCATATGATTATGATAACTACTCACTATTTGATAAAAACTACCAGAAAAACTGGAAAACAGCAAGGCCAAAACTAGGTACAGACTAACATTTCATACTATATAACAAAATAAAGTCAAAATGGATAAATGAATTAGAAATAACAGGTGTTATCATAAACAAATTAGAATAGTATACTTTTCAGACCTATGGTTAATAGATGAATCTATGACCAAATAAGATATGGATAACATTATGAGATGTAAAATAGATCATTTTACATTAAATTTTAATGGATTTGCCCAAACAAATGCAACCAAGGTTAGAAGACTCACAAAAAATTTTATAGTGAATGTCTCTGAGAAGGGCCTCATTTCTTAAATATATAGAGAACTGAATCAAATTTATAGGAATACAAGTCATTCATTCACCAATTGATACATAGTCAAAAGATATGAAGATGAAATCAAAACTATCTTTAATTGTATGAAAACTTGCTTAAATCTTTTTATTAAATACATTTTTATTTTTTTATTAAAAAATTAATTAATTAATGCAAATTAAACCGCCTCTGTGCTACCACCTCACACCAATCAGACTGGCTAATATGACCAAAAAAAAAATCCCAAGAAAATAATGAATATTGGAGAGGATGTGGGCAAATTGGACACCATTGCATTTTTTTATTTTAAAATTCATTTATTTATTTATTTATTTAAATTAGAATACTTTTCCATGGTTACATGATTCATGTTATTTTCTCCCCCCTCCTCCCATCCTAGAGTTGATGGGCAATTCAACTGGGTTTTACATGTATCATTGTTCAAAACCTATTTCCATATTAATAATATTTGCAATAGAAGGATCATTTAAAGTCAACATCTCTAATCATACCCATTGAAATATGTGATATGTGATCAAGCAGTTATTTTTCTTCTGAGTTTCTACCCCGAAAGTTCTTTCTCTGGATATGTGTAACATTCTTTCTCATGAGTCCCTCAGAATTGTCCTGGATCATTGCATTGCTGCTATAGAGATGTCCATTATGTTCAATTGTGCCACAGTGTATCAGTCTCTGTGTACAATGTTCTCCTGGTTCTGCTCCTTTCACTCTGCATCAATTCCTGGAGGTCTTTCCAGTTCACATGGAATTCCTCCAGTTCATTATTTCTTTCAGCCCAATAGTATTCCATCCCCATCAGATACCACACTTTGTTCAGTCATTCCCCATTTGATGGACACCACCTCATTTTCCAGTTTTTTGCCATGACAAAGAATTTTGTACATGTATCTTTCCCTATTATCTGTTTGGATTACAAACCCAGCAGTGGAATGGCTGGATCAAAGGGCAAGCATTCTTTTAAAGCCTTTTGGGCATAGTTCCAAATTGCCTTCCAGAAAGGTGGGATCAATTCATAACTCCACCAGCAATGCATTCATATTCCAATTTTGCCACAACATTTATTACTTTCCTTTGCTTTCATATTAGCCAATCTACTAGGTGTGAGATGGTACCTCAGATTCACCAATACATTTCTGGTGGAATTTTGAACTGATACAAACATTCTGGAAAGGAATTTGGAGCCATGCCCAAAGGACAATCAAACCCTTCATATCCTTTAATTCAGCAAAACTACTGAATAGGTCTGAATTAAAAAGTGATCAGAGATAGAGAGGGAAAAGACCTACCTGAACAAAAGTATCTATAACAGATTTGTTTGTAGTGAAGAATTAGAAATTGAGGGGATGCTCCTTAATTGGGGAATGATAGAATAAAATGTAGTATATAATCATAATGGAATATGATTGTGCCATCCAGATTGAATTGCTTGCAAGCTCTGGAGGGGGGGAGAGAAGGTGTGAGGGAGACAACTTGGATCATATAACTTTGGAAAACTTATATGAAAGTTTGTTATTACATATAATTGGTAAAAAAATAAAAATTGTATCTACCTATAATCCAGAAAAATATAATAAAAATAAAAAAAGGTAGTATCTGAGGATGAATATACAATAACTATATGGTACACAAGTCCAACATTTATTCATCAGAGTTGTTAAGTAGGAAAAAACAATATGGGACTATTAATTAGTCAGAAAAGCCACTCTTTAATTAAGGAAAGTGGTACAGGGCTGAGTTAGGCCTCTATGCAGAGCTGTGCGCAACACACCTACATAGGACTGAACTCTGGTTGTTCTGGTCCCTGACCCCTGGGAAAGCCAACCATGCTGGACAATTGTAAGGAGCCATTAAATTTGGGAAGCTTAAATACCTTTCTAGGGGAACTTGGGGACTGAGGATGAGAGGGATAGTTGATCAACTTTACCAAGGCAACAAAGAAAAATGAGGAGTTCCAGACAGGAATAACAGTGAGGGGCTGATGGTTTACAATGGACACAAAAAGGATAGACCCAAGGAATGGGCCACCTAGGTAAAAGGACTTTGGCCTAAGGGAAGAAATCATTGGGACAAAAGAGATACTTAACTTCTGATGGGATTAGCCATCTCCACCTAAACTCCTTTAAGGTCCATTGTTAGTCTGAGACTAGTAATGTTGGACTTTCCCTCATGTAAGAACTATCATGCAACATTGTCAAACCTAGGGCTTTCACCCTTGAGCTAAGTAACCTGGGGTTCATCAAATCTTTTTAGGCTACAAGTTTGGGTGTTTCTAGATTCCACATCGACACAATATAGGATGGGAACCATTTTCTTGCTGTATGATTGGTTGGTGACACAACCCCCTTGAATCCAGGCTAAAAGACCCAATGGGACCTGACCTCAACTATGGAGATCATTGTCCTAAGGAGTTCAAGGGACTATAAGAAATTAATTTCTTTTAGTCATGTACTCAGGTTGTTTCTCAGGTGGAACTTTAGACCAGACTTGCATGACTATGAGTTCAGTTCAATGCACATTATTATTTTTCTACTATATTTAAAGCAACAGCTTAGACATACATTGGATAGAGTGCAGGGCCTGGACACAGGAAGACATGTCTTCAAAATCCAGTTCAAATCCAGTCTCAGACACGAGTTATGTGACCCTGGGCAAATAATTTAGCCCTATTTGCTTGTTTCCTCATCTGTAAAATGACATGGAGAAGAAAATGGCAAACTATTCTGCATCTCTGCCAAAAAACCCTTAAATAAGATTATGAAAAGTCAGACACAACTGAAAAATGACTGATATATTAGCTGCAAAATCAGATATAATAGCACATATTTCACTGGTTTGTGAGTATCAATTAAGGTAATAATTGTAAATCACTTAGCACAGTGCCTGGCACACAGTGAGGACTATATAAATGTTAACATTTATTATAATTATCATTTTTAGGATAGCTACTCCAACTCCTTCATTTCACAAATGATGAAAATGAGACACTTTCTTCAATTGCATATGGTTCTAGGCAATAAATCTGGGATTTGAACTCAGATTCTCTAATTCTAAATTCTTAAATTATACCCCACTGTGATGCTAGAGATAATTTCCAATATGCCTGCAATGTGTTTTGCCTTTTAACAGAAATGGCTATGTCACTATTAAGATGATTTTATGCAAAGCACAAGTTGACAACTCTATTTAATTTCTTTTTATCTCTGAGAAGAAGACCATTTTGGTAAAAGAAATTATATAATAGAAATTCAATTTGTTGTTATTGAGAAGCTAAAGAGATAAAAATATACTAAGAAACAAAAAAGTTAAGGACAGAACACATATAATAAAAATGTTATTACATGTTAAATTTAGCATGCATTTATAAGCCACATAAGAGAAGTTCACAGTTTCATATATTATCTTACTTTTTGCTCTTTGTATACAGAAGTGTTCATGGTTATTTTTGAAGAGTAATATACTAAGCAAAAATATATGTGAATATTAGCATGATAGAACACACAATTATGTCATAATTTTATTTTATAAAATTCATATTTCATAAGTGAGAAAAAGAAGTTCCAAAAAAATTGGATGACTTGCTTACCTAATGTCATATGGTGTAACTCAGCTCTCAACTCTAAGTACTGTGTCCTTTATAGTTCACCAATTGCATACATGACACTTAAAAGAAAAGATTAGTATTTTGAGACATTGTCAGAGTGTAGTCTTTCCTTTTGTTCTAGACACATCCTAAATGTGTACTATTTATGTATTTACTTTTACTAAATTCATAATATAATATAATATACACCAGAAGAGAACTTGAAATCTCAAATGTGATTCCAGGAGAGATAAAGATTTGTGACCAAAGACTGTGATAACAACTCATGAAATTGCTAAGATCTAGATATATATATATAGGTATAGATATCTGTCTTTCATAAACCATAGCACCTAGCAATGTATTGGAAACAAAAAGCATTCAGTAAATTTATGTTCATTGTTCACATAGTATTAACTTTCTCATTGAAAAAAGACCTTGGATCATCTTTTCTATTGAGGCTATTATTTCTATATTCTAACATTAATTTTCCTATTTGTTTTTTCTCTCCCCAGTTAGACTGTAAGTTCCTGGGTGGGGGGGTGGTCAGAAACTTTTGGAGAGATGTACTCTTTTTAGATGCTTCTCTCATAATATTTTAATAGATTTAATTTTTATAGAAGTTCTCAATTGCCATCTTAAAAGACTGAATTATATATACAAAGAGAAATGCAGCCTTTGTTGCTTCAATTTTTGTTTATCATTTTTAGTCCTCATTTTAATAAGGCATTCTCATTGTCAAACAAGTTAAAGGAAACTCTAAGAAGCCATTGATTAAAATAGTTTGTATTAATGTGACAATAGAAAATTCTAGGCGCAGTCTTTAACATTTTTCTAAAGATTTGACTATTTTTCTGGTATCACTGTAAGTTTTTTAAACCTGTTTTCCATGAGTTTTCAGAATATATATCAATCATCTTCCTCCTTTTTGGCTTGGAATTATTAATCATTCCAGAATTGCTTTATGATAATGTGCCTGATATTTTCTACATAAAAAATTTTTTTGTTGAGGAAACTTCCCATATATATTCTCATTCATTTCATAGTTTAAAACATATTCATAAAGATTGGTGCAGAGGTGTAAATTGCTTTATATGTTTATATGTGTCAGTCTCAGAATGCCAAGAACCTTCTTCACAAATTCAGCCACAACCTTATCCTTGATATATTTATGCTTCATGAAACCAAGTTTTTTAAGCGTCATCTTCATTCATTGATAAAATGTGACTTCTTTGACTAAACTCAACGAGTTTAGTCAATTTTTTATATGCATTGAGATTTTTATATTTTTTCATTTCAAAAAATATGTTGATATCAGCTAGAGAAAGATTCTGAGTGATAAAAAATTATTTCAATGAAGTTATATATCTTGATATCCATATTTATGAAGGGGTTGAAGAAGTATTTTGGTTTATATACTTTAATTTGGAAGCAATCCTTAGGCCTATTTAGGTGGGATAATAATAAATTTAAAGATTGTCAAAGCCATTATTGTGTTATTGATGTCTTTTTAAGAAAAAAAATATTTTTCCATGTAAACATTACTTTAGGATTTTCACTATCCTTTGGTATGTTTTAAATATTTGCAGTTCATTAAGAATTTGTGACTATGCATTAGAATCAAAAGCTCTGCCATGACCAACAAAAACAGGATATAGAGTGTCCCAAATGTTTTGGAGCAGTTTTAAGATTTAATAACTTAAACTAATAAATTATTATTATTATGGATCTTTGAGTCAGAAGATTTAATAATTATGAACTTGACAATAAGCTTCTTTATACCTCTCCCACTTCTAAGCTCACTCTTTTTGATACTTAGCCAATATATTGCTCAATTTAAGTGCTTATAGAATTTCTTGTTTCATTACACAGACTGGGAAAGGCCTGCGTAAAACACACACATACACACACACACACACACACACAATTGGTTTTTATTTGGAGCAATTACTGGTGTTCTCATACTTAAGTAAAAAATATGTGATGTTTTCTGTTAAGAAACATGGTATCTATCTTACATTTAAATCAGGCCTTAAAAAAATATGCTTTGGAAATAATCCATTCACTTCTGTGAAGTATTTTAGCTAATCTATATTTGTGAATCTATCTGTCCCCACCACTGCTTTTTAGTTTTTCAGATATCCCATCTTCTTCCTTCATGGAACTACTCCAGTCTTCATTTTATTCATGTCCAGATTCCTGTTTCTTATTGGATCTACTTTCTGTTTTCATCATGTTGGACTTCTTGTAAGCACACAAACTACTATATTTTTATCTACATTCAATGTTTTCTTTGTCCTGATTGCCTTAATTTTCAAACTATATACACTTCTGATTGATATTGAATTTTTCCCTTGTCTTTTGTACTGTTTTGACTCCTTGTAGTGACAATATTTTTTAAACATTTATTAATATTCATTTTTAACATGGTTACATGATTCATGCTCTTACTTTCCCCTTCACCACCAGCACTTCCCCCACCCATGGCTGATGCACATTTCCACTGGTTTTAACATGTGTCATTGATCAAGACCTATTTACAAATTGTTGTTTGTTGTATTGGTGTGGTAGTTTCGAGCCTACATCCCCAATCATGTCCAACTCAACCCACGCATTCAAGCAGTTGTTTTTCTTCTATGTTTCCTCTCCTGCAGTCCTTCCTCTGAATGTGGGTAGAGTTCTTTACCATAAGTTCCTCAGAACTGTTCTGTGTCCTTGCATTGCTGCTGGTACAGAAGTCCATTACTTTCGATTTTACCACAGTATATCAGTCTCTGTGTACAATGTTCTTCTGGCTCTGCTCCTTTCACTCTGCATCAATTCCTGGAGGTCTCTCCAGTTCACATGGAATTCCTCCAGTTTATTATTCCTTTGAGCACAATAGTATTCCATCACCAGCATGTACCACAATTTGTTCAGCCATTCTCCAATTGAAGGACATACCCTCCTTTTCCAGTTTTTTGCCACCACAAAAAGTGCCGCTATAAATATTTTCATACAAATCTGTTTATCTATGATCTCTTTGGGGTACAAACCCAACAATGGTATGGCTGGATCAAAGGGCAAGCATTCTTTTATAGCCCTTTGAGCATAGTTCCAAATTGCCACCCAGAATGGTTGGATCAGTTCACAACTCCACCAGCAATGCATTAATGTCCCAATTTTGCCACATCCCCTCCAACATTCATTACTCTCCCCTTCTTTCATTTTGGCCAATCTGCTAGGTGTGAGGTGATACCTCAGAGTTGTTTTGATTTGTATTTCTCTAATTATTAGAGATTTAGAACACTTTCTCATGTGCTTATTGATATCTTTGATTTCTTTACCTGAAAATTGCCTATTCATGTCTCTTGCCCATTTATCAATTGGGGGAATGGCTTGATTTTTTTATACAATTGATTTAAGTCCTTGTATATTTGAGTAATTAGACCCCTGTCAGAGTTTTTTGTTATAAAGATCTTTTCCTAATTTGTTGTTTCCCTTATGATTTTGGCTACATTGTTTTTATTTGTACAAATGCTTTTTAGTTTAATATAATCAAAACCATTTAATTTAAATTTTATAATTTTCTCTAACTCTTGCTTGATTTTAAAATCTTTCCTTTCCCAGAGATCTGACAAGTATACTATTCTGTGTTCACTTAACTTATTTATAGTTTCCCTCTTTATATTCAAGTCATTCACCCATTCTGAATTTATCTTGGTGTAGGGTGTGAGATGTTGATCTAAACCTAATCTCTCCCATATTGTTTTCCAAATTTCCCCGCAGTTTTTGTCAAATAGTGGATTCATGTCCCAGAAGTTGGGCAATTTGGGTTTATCATACACTGTCTTGCTGATGTCATTTACCCCAAGTCTATTCCACTGATCCTCCCTTCTGTCTCTTCGCCAGTACCATATTGTTTTGATGACTGCTGCTTCATAGTATAATTTAATATCTGGTACTGCTAGGCCCCCTTCCTTCACATTTTTTTCATTATTTCTCTTGATATTCTTGTTCTTTTGTTATTCCAAATTAACTTTGTTATAGTTTTTCCTAATTCAGTAAAGAAGTTTTTTTGGTATTTTGATAGGTATGGCACTAAATAGATAAATTAATTTGGGTAGAATGTTCATTTTTATTATGTTAGCTTGACAATATTTTAATGTCAAATGGTAATTAAGAATTTCTATGCTTTCAGATTTTATTTTCTAATATTTTGTTATTATTGTTGCCAGCATTAACTCACCAATGTGGTATCCAAATTTTCTACTGTGTGTATAAGCTAGGAATTGATGAAGTCTTTCAACTCCTTTCTTCAGATCTTCCACAGCTCTCTCTAATTATCTCTGCCATAATGGTGTTTCATGTGTCTTAGAGATATTACATGATAGTACTACATATCCTCCTATTGTTTCACTGTGGTGACAATTATCATAAATATATATATGTGTATATATCATAATCATAATAGCATAAATAATATAAATGGGGAGAGAGAAAGAAAGAAGAGAGAGACAAAAAGAAAGAGAGAGATGAGGAGAGAAAGACAGAGAGTAAGAGACAGAGAGAATATGCAGGGTTTGAAAAACTTATTTTAAATATTATGGGGTTTTGTGAAAAATCTAGAAGAATGCATTCATTATGGTACGGCAATTATTTGCTTTTTAAATTAAATTATTTTTGTGTAATTAGTCCACTAATAAGTAATGCCATCAAACTCAAAAAAGTTTTTTTGCAATGTCACTTTAAGATTATACCCATCCCCTTTCCAAGATATTTTGAAACTCATTGCTGCATGAAGTTCTACTTCATTTACATACATAATTTCTGGAATTTGTTTTTAGTGAAGATTTTCCATGAATGATCTCAAGATATTCAATTTCCCTCCCCCAGTTTAATCATTTTAACTTCTCAAATTTCATATATATTTCATGTAATTTTACTTAAATTAAAGATGATTTTGTTTTGTTTTGTTTTGATTACCCTGTATTGGTGGGCAATATGTTATTATATGACTTGGAACTGAGAAAAGGATTAATAAATGAAAGTATAAAGTCATTGCTTTATAATTTTTATATATTTCTAATTAACTTATGATGATGCATTAGTTCATTAAGAAAGTCTTCATGTTTTCAGTCAATTTCCTGTATAGTTCAAATTTGTAGTCAGAATCATCAGTCTTAAAAAATTTTTCAGAGCACTGAGTATTGGTACTCTAAATTACTCCAATATATCTGCCATCTGGTGGTATCAGAATCCTAGAAATACCTCCAGAAGTCTAGTGGAGTCATATAGCTTGAGGAAGTTGACAATTAAACTTTCAGCATAAGCATCAACTCTTCAACAAACAACAAGTGCTATAAACCAGGGCTTGATTTATTGTTTTGTTGATTATTTAGACTAAAGTGATAGAGAATAATGGAGATCAAATTTAAATATGTGTTCTATGTGTAAACACACACATTTCCGTCTACCTATTTATACCTATATTTCTATCTATCTATCTATCTATCTATCTATCTATCTATCTATCTATCTATCTATCTATCTATCTATCTATCTCTGTCTATCTGTCCATCTATCTGTCTATTTATCTATTTTCATAGATATGGGTGTTAAATTTTTTCTAGCATACCTCCAAACACTTGAATATCAAACATCATAATTTCCAGTAAAACCATTCTCTAATTCTTAGCCAGTTGCATTTATTTCTTCGCAACATGATGGCAGTGGTGGTAACCTAATTAGTGATATTGCCAGAGCCCAGTTAAACATATTTGAGGTTTCTACCAGGCCTTCATGGCTTGATACAAGTCTCAGGACATACAACGTCTTTATATATATATCCTTGACTGGCAATTCCTTAGTTTACTGAAGTTTCCTGAATATATTGTGGAAGATGGATTGAGCTTTAAGAAGCTTATTGTTGTTGTTGTTTTATTATGTTTACTGTATTGCCAATTATTCTGCATTCAGATTTATTAGATAATCTTTATGATCATTGTCAAATTACATGAGATAAAATATATGCCAGTATTGTTCTGTCTTACCAAATCTGTCACCTCACTGTAAAAGTAAATCTCTGATATGGAAAATCCTTCCAATGAAGATCTACATCTATTCTGCAACCTATAGTACTATATAGTTCTATCGGGGAACTAAGAGGTTCAGTGATTGCTCAGGGTCACAAATCTAGCATGTGTCAGAAATGGGCTTCAAGTTAAGGATTTTCCTATCTTTGGATCATATCCCTGTCCAAGATTTTATACAATGCTCTTTTTTCATATGTATATTAGAACAAACTGAGTTCATTGCAATAGAAAACTAGGTTTCATATCCAAAAAGAGAAGAGGTTTAAAAAAAAGAAAAAAATATTATAATAAACATTTGACCAAAAAGAATTTTCCAATTGAATGTATGCTAGATTAATTAATGAATTCTTGGATATAGTAAAGGTCTGCTTATAGTTATTCACTTTACTGATAACTTACAGAACACAAGTTATAGATACACCTTGAAAAGACAATTAGAATAGATTGTTTATTCAGAATTGATATAGCCACATTTTCTTTGAAGTATGGCATTTTTCATCTTAAAAATAATTAGAAACTACTATTCTAACTATGGATTCTTATAATATTGTTATCAACCAGGAGTACTGTTAAGAGTATTTCATATTTTATCTCACTATGTCCCAGATTCTCTAAGACAAATAAAATGTATAGTCTGTTCTCAAGAATATTTCATTTGCATTTCGTTGCACTTTTAACCTTCAGTTTTTATTCTTTTAGAAGCTATTACCAGGGCATTAGTCCCTTAATGAAGAAATCAGAGTAATCATGCCTATATATTATAATCATATAGGCTGAAGAAGCCAAAAGAATGTCTGATCCATTGGTCTGCACCTAGATAGGACTACGCTTAAACTCATTCCAAACTGATTGTTACTTCCTTCGTTTTTCAAGATAGTTATGATGAAGATGATATATATGTACAAAAAACTATCTTACATTGTTCACTAGAAAATGAATATGTGGTTAGACATAGACACTAAGAGGGAAGAAAGGCTTTAAACTTAGGCAGATTAGACAGCTGCTGCTAACACCTTAAAATGAATTAATTTGTCAGAAATTAGCAGTACAATCACATGCAATGTCTCTAGAGAATGAATCACAGGATTGACAAATTTTAATGAGAATGGGACTAGGAGTTGCCTTTTAAGACCCCTTCCAACATAGTCCTACCTGCTTTTCTAGGCTGACTTCCCACTAGTCTCCTCAATGATCTTTCCAGTCCTGCTAAAAAGATCTCACTTTCATCATTTTTTCTTCCTTCATGTTTTGATTTTTCTTCTCTTCTTTTCCTTCTTTTTTTTTTAAACCCTTGTACTTCGGTGTATTGTCTCATAGGTGGAAGAGTGGTAAGGGTGGGCAATGGGGGTCAAGTGACTTGCCCAGGGTCACACAGCTGGGAAGTGGCTGAGGCCGGGTTTGAACCTAGGACCTCCTGTCTCTAGGCCTGACTCTCACTCCACTGAGCTACACAGCTGCCCCCTCTTCTTTTCCTTCTTTAATTTTTAACCACACTGAATATCTCTAATTAGCTTCTAGATCCTCTACAAAGACTATCCAAATCAACTTAAAATGACCTGCCTTTAGGAAAATCACAGTCTAATAAATATTAACAACAACAATTATGACAGACTGGAACAATGGGACAAGTATTATAAAAAGTCCATTAAATTGTATTAAGTTGAAAGTCTTACACCTGTCTTGAAAAAAATCACCTGCATTATGTAATGCAAAGATGCAATAAAGGCTTTTGCCCTTGCAAAAGTTAACTGAAAACTTCTGGCAATTAAACCTTAGAATCCTGACACACAGTCAGTTTGTTCCTGAGGCTTGAGGAGAGCAGAAGGACCAACTGGAGCTCTACCTTTGGCTTTCAACTTTGCTTTTGGCCTGTGCCTTGTCTCTGGACCTCTCCCTGACCTTCTCCATTCTATTCCCCTGTTACCTTTTCTATTTTTCTGTGGGCTCTGGGAGGAAGGGTGGCATTTGGGTTTTTAGTTTTCGCATAGGCAAGTAGGACATCCTTGAATCAAACTATCCCTTTCTTTAATGATTTAATATACCCTCTACTTTAAGAGTAGCCAAATCTTCCCTGGCTGAGAGAGCAGGTTCTCTCTCAGTTTAACCCATTCCTGTGACCCTCCCCCATCTTGAGTTTCTCCCTACTGGCTGTCAGAAACCCTAAGCCCCTCTCTCCTTTAGACCAACCCTGAATTTCAATAAATCCCTTTGTTACCTAATCAAACCCTCTGGTGAATCATTGTGTTTAAGAATTAGGCAAGGGTTGAAGGTAAAGGAATTATTCTCTTTATTTCTTGAGGGAACTGGAGGCATCCATCTTGGGAGGAAGTAGTTGCCTGACACTTCCTCCTAAACCCCTTCAGTTTCACTGACAGGGAGGAAATTTCCGACTCCTCGTTTGAGGACTTGAGAAACTGACAAGAAAGCCCTCGAGTCAGATTCAAACCACTTCTGACTGGCACTATTCCTTGTATCTGTAGAAGTACCTTTCCTGCCTAGAAGGGTTCAGCCTATTTCCCCCCAGTGTCCTCTGTCTCTAGCCTGAGTGTCTAGTCTGTGTTAGCTGCCTCTCCTGAATACTTCACCTGTACCCTTACCATCCAAATACCGCCTTGTTCATTCCTCCCTAAACTTAGCCATCCCTTCCATTCCTCTCCTACTACCTCAGTCACCTTCATTCCTTCCTTTAACCTAAAGATTCATAAGATCACCCTACATCCATGATAACAATTAGTATAAAATGACGGAATTATTTTAATATAATAGAATCTGTGAAAAGATCTGTTTCAAATAGAACTCAAGTTCAATTTTATTCACCAATGGGAGATCTAAGAAAGCTATGATGACCTTTCTCACAGTCTAGCATAAGAGAAGCTGATGTCATTAGTCTGATCATTTCTGCAGTACTGGGTTCAGCTCCAAACACTACAAAGTAGGAAAACCTCTCCCTCATCACTGCCATCATCCTAAAGAAATTAACAATTGGTGATCCTGTTAATAAACAGACCAATTTAATAATTTCTAATGAATTTACAACTTTATTTCCTTCATAATTACTAGGTTACATTTTAGACTTGTAGTATTTTGACTTTTTTTTATCATTGACCCCTTTTGCAATCTGGTGATGTCTTTTTTTATTAGGATAATATTTTTAAATTCATAAAATAAAACACATAGGAATAAAAAAATAAATCAATTTGATCTAAATAGATGTTTGTTTTCTCATCCAAGTTCTCAGAATCATCAATTTTCTATGTCTATAGACCACTATTAGTCTATAGATTACAGGTTAAGAACATTTGGTTTAGACATTGTTGGATCTGAGAAATGCACTATTTCTAACATCTATATCTTGAATTCTCCTTTCTAGCCATAACCTCCCATTTCTCAACTTGTTCCATTCTCCCACTCTTGCCCTAACATTCATCCTTTTGATAACCTCTGGTCCTTTAATTCATCATTATTCTCTTATTTGATGTAACAACAATCATGATGATGATACTTTTTATGTTAGATTTTAACATTTTAAAAACACTTTATTTTTAATTATTGGCCATCACAATAACCTTACAAGGTAGATACCATTATTATCTTTGTTTTACAGATGAGGCAACTGAAAGTCAGTGAGTTTAAGTAATTAGTTGATGACCAAATACTTAATAAGTTCTGAGATGGGATTTGAAACCAAATTTTTCTTACTCTAGAATCTAGTGGTTCGCAAACTTTTTTGGCCTACAGCCCCCTTTCCAGAAAAAAATATTACTTAGTGTCCCCTGGGAATTATGAAACTATTTATTGAATTCAGAATAGAATGTAATACAAAAAAAGTGTGGCCATCACCGTTCCCCTGGATTGCTGCAGCACCCACCAGGGGGCAGTGGCGCCCACTTTGGGAATCAAGATGTAACATTCTGTATACTGTGCCACCTACCTGCTTCAATATATCTTCCACGCTAACTATACTTGCCTCCATATCTAGCCTCAACTTTCAAACCTACCTCTTTACTATATCACTAGCCATTTTTTAAAACCCTTTGTTGCCTTAACCTTTGACTATTTCTTACCAGTTAATCAACATCTGTGGATAATCCCTACTTTTTGATTTGTCAGCTGCAGGCTCCAGGATTTTTGTTATCTCTAGAGGTCAAAAAATCTGTCTGATCTAATTCATTTCAAATTGATGATGCCTTATTTCAGCTGGCCTCTTGCTGCTATTTGATAATTTTTTTAAACCCTATTCTTATCAACACCTTATCTCTTTCTCCAAAAAGCTTTTCCAAACATTTTCATCTCTCTTTAATCCCCTATTCATAACCCAGTCTCTCTATAGTTAATGGCAAATTACTGCCTCCTACATCTCTGAGGAGATTTTGGTCAGTATACATCTTAACTTTAGGATACTATTCTCCATCATCACTCACTCTCTCCTCTTCCTCTGGTCACCAAAGAATTATCTCTACTTTTCTCTAAGGTGAATCTTTATATCTGAACCTTTGATTCCTTTCCTCTCTGTGCCACTTCTAAGACCTCATTCCAATAGTCTTTCCTTCTTCATCATATGTTTAAATTTTTTTGTACCTAGTTTCATAATCTCAGAGTCGTGACTATTTTCATTTTCCTACAAGTTTGCTTAAGTCACTTAATTTCTTGAAAACAAAAAGAAAATTCTTTCCTATATGCTTATATAGAGCCTATTTATCAGTTATCCCTTTCTTCATCCTCACTTCTATATATCTTTAAAAGCTGACCACTCACAATACCTCCACTTGATCATTGTATACTCTCTCAAAAAAAATGGAATCTTGTGTGTACCCCACTGTCATTCCACTTAAATTCCTTTTTTTAAAGTCATATATGGCTTCTAGTTGCCATATAAAATAACTCTTTGTCTGCCTTTATTCCCCTGGATATTTCTGCACCATTAAAATACACTATTAATGGTAAGGGTGATAGAAGGTATTTCAAAGCTTATTTATCTTAGTTGAATTAACAGTATGTTTTCTGAATTTTCACTTAAGTCTAATGTTATTTATTTGAAAACTTATCCTTTAAAGATTTACACTTTGATATCCTTAGGGGAAATACACTCTGACTCTTTCTAAAGGCACACACATACATACAATCTAGTGAATGGTGAACATGGATAATTATGGCATGTTACTTTTAAAACTTTTTGTAGCCTCTTTTTGCCAGGATACACATTTTTTTAAAAAGTAATACAGTTACAAAGTGTTAATGTTATACAAAAGTGATGATGATTTATTTCTCTCAAATCATAATGAATATTATAGGAAGCATCATCTCTATTTTCCATGAATCTTTTTATTCCATTAAAATTAAAGAGTTGTATGCCAACATGATCTTGAACAGAGAATACTAAGTGTGGGTCAGTATTCATTTGGATTGTTCAGAATAAGATATAGTATTCTGTATAAAATGATTCACAGAACAGAATGTCTTAAAATATTAGAGAGAGTAGAGCCCATTGGCAGCTTGCAGACACAACTGATGTATGTAAGTTATTCTAATTCCTAGAGATAGTATCTGGGGATACATTAGGAAAAGTGTGAAAACTACAAAGGCCCATCTACAGGGGATTAGAATAACACAATTACCATTCATATCCCTTTTAGTACCCCAAGATGCTTTGCCTTATGTGTGAGCTGGGCGTCTCTTTCTAATTTTACTTGTGCTATTAATATAATTATTAGCTGCTTGTTTGTGTACTAATGCTAAGAAATACTTAAAATTTACTCTGAGATTATGATACAATATTTAACTTAAACATTTTATTTATTTTCTTTTTAAATTTCCCTCTACTTTGTCAGTGGACAGACTAGAAAACAACATTGTTGGGAGGTACAAGATGTTATCATATGACCATTGAGAAGCAGTGTGGTATACAGTGGTAGTGAATTGGCCTCAGAGTAAGGAAGAACTGAATTCAAGTCTCATCTCTTATACATCAGAATTTAGTGACTTGGGCAAGTCATGAAACCAGTCAATGACTATCAGCATTTCTTGAGGGACTTTCCTACAGGTAATAATGATGATATGATGATTATGATTATGATAATTTATTTTGCAACATATTATGCCCATGATAAAACCTTTAATTTCATCTTTCTAATGATTAATGCATAGATTGCATATTTACTTCAAGGTTCAATGATTCCTTCAGTATAGATTCTCCAGTCACTGATATAGATTATAATCTCTTAATTCTTTATCAGTTTATTTTAATGAATTTCTTCATCCACTGATATCTATCCATTGATGAGCCAAATTAAGCAAAGGTTGGAAATGGAAAATAAAACATCTGATCACTCCTGAGCCCATCCAAAAAGAAATGTAGATTTTGCTCCACTGACAGTCCTCAGAAATATATGATCACATTTATACCACATGAAGGAATTGCAGGATACCATTAATATATTAAACATTGTGAAAAGTATCTTTTTTTGAATCTTATGAAGATCTATCATTGATTTTATCAGATATCACACCCTATATTCACTGAACTCCTAATTTCTCTTCAATTTTCTAGTGTCTATCTGCTTATCCAATACCTAGATTGAAAAAAAAACCAGTTCAATCATAATCTCTATCTGTGTTCATAATAACATAATAACAATAACTTTAATATTATTTTTATGTTTACAAAACACTTTAAAAATATTATATAATTTGATCATCACCACAAACATGTGAGTTAAATGCTATTATTATTCTCAGTTTACAAATGAAGTAAATGAGACTGAAAGAAAAGTTGAATGATCTGTCAAATGTAGGTGTTTTAGGAGAGATTCAAATTCAGACTATCCTGATTCTAAGTCTAGCAGTCTGTCCAATTTACCTAATTTGTGTGGACAATTCATCTGAATAATTTAAAATTATCAACATTTTCTCTTAATTATGAGATCATCACTTTATGTTGTGCTGCATATACACAGACTATTCTTTTCCATTATAAACATATACATCTATTACTCATCTTTTTAGTTACTCTTTAGCTATACGTCAGTGATCACATGATAGTATTTTTTCTGTGCTGTGTGAAAGCAGTAAAACAAGAATATGAATGAAAATTAAATAAAAATACATTGCTAATTGTTATGACATTTTGTCTAAATGAGAAAGATATTGAATAAGGTCATTTGTATGTTGCTCATAGTTGTAAAGCAAGGTGGCTAACAGAAACTTTTTGCTTCTATAATTTCAAACTGCCACTACCTGGCAGTTAGAGGTTTTAGAATTTACAGAAAGACAGTTGGAAGCCTAAAGCTATAAATAGGGCTGAAGTTCCAACTGATGGGGCTTTTGCCTTCTGGCTTTTGTTTTGGCTGGAGGCTTTTGCTTTTTGAGCTTTGGCTTAGCCTGTTGGCTTTGGCTTTTAGCTTGGCTTTGGCCTTTTAGCTTCGACCTTGGCCTGTGCTTATTTTGTCTTGGGGAAATTTGAACCTATGTGATTTCTCTGGTCCTCTCCCTGATCTCTATTCATTTACATCCCTCCCTTTTCCCTGAATTTCCCTTTGGGCCCTGGGAGGAAGGGAGGGCTTGGTCATTGAACATTGTGGGTTTAGTTTTCTGTAGGCAAGTAGGGTATCCTCAAATAAGTCACCCCTAGTTTAGTGATTTGATAATTACTTTACTTTAGGGCAGTCAGATCTTTCCCTGAGACTTACACAGGCTCTCTCAGTCTAAACCTCTCCTGCTACCCATCCCCCATCATCACCCCTCTCCCTAGCAGCAGTTAGAAAACCTGAACCTCTTTCCGAACCTGAGATTAATAAATCCCCTTTGTTACCTACTCAAAGCCTCTGGTGAATCATTGTATCGAAGATTAAGGCAAGGGCTAAAGAGGGAAAGAATCATTTTCTTTTATTACTTGAGGCAACTGGGGGCATCCATCTTGGCAGGAAGTCCTTACCCAAGACTTCCTGCAGCCATCAATTTCACCGGTAGGGAGGAGCCCTTTCGACTCTCCCTCAAGGGACTTTAGAAACTAACAAGAGAAAATCCCCAGCCTTTATCTGAATATTTCTTACTAACTTAGTTCCTCCCTGTATCCTCTGTCTCAAACCTCAGTGAATAAACCTGTTTGAGCTGCCCTCCTACATACTCCATTTCCCTTATCTCCCTACTACCTCCCTGTATATTACCTTCATTCCTCTTCCAATTATGTTATAATCACCTATTTCCCCTTTATCCCTCCTCACTATCCAAATTGCCCTGAGACTTACACAGGTTACCCACTTTTTTATAAGATAGTATATTGTATAGACTGCCTATAAGTACTAAAACAGTACACAATTATAATGATCCCTATTATTATTTTGTCCTAAATGTTTCTAAGAAAGAATACAATAATTTGGTGAACTAAGGTAAACAGAGAAAATTCTATATATTGTAGATGTATATTCCTTTCAAAATTCCCAAATCAGGAATGTTATTATAAGAGTTAGCTCCAGGGAAAATCATGTTTTCTGTCTGGCATTCTCCCATCTCCCATTTCAATTCCTTCTTTCAATTCTGAATATTAATTAGTATGAATTCATCATGATTTCCCCTAAATCTACTCCTCTTCCAAACTTACAAATTTATAATAGAAGGTAACAATATTTTTCTATCTCAGGTTGACAAATTCTGTATCTTCTTCTACTATAAGCCAACCTCCTTCCCACCCAAGTAATTGCAAATTCCACTTAATTCTTATTGTACATTTAATTTTTATTTTAATTAAATGTAAACAAGAAAATTTAATGTTCTTTTAAAATTTTTGAGTTCATATTACTTGCCACTTTCCCCTCCCCTTTGCTCAAGAAGGCAAGGAAATTATATAAATTATAAATGTTCAGTGATGCAGAAAACCACATTAGTCCTGTTGAAAGAGGTGGGAGGAAGGCAAAATAAACAAAGAACAAGAATAATTATGAAATTTTGAACATTTCTGAAAAAATAATTATGAAAGTTTGGAAAAAAACATGTTTCAATAAGTATTCAGACTCCATCAGTTCTTTCTTTGGTGGTGGATATTATTTTTCATCATAAGTCCATCAGAATTGTCTTAAATTATTGTATGGCTGAGAAGAGCTAAGTTATTCACAGGTGATAATCATCCAGTACAGACATTACTGTACATGGTGTGATCTTGGTTCTGGACATTTCACTTTGCATCAGGTCATATAATTCTTCCTAAGTTTTTTAAGTGCCTGTCATTTCTTATAGAATAATAGTATTGCATTAAAATCACATAGAGCCACTTGTGAAGCATTTCCCAATTGATGAGCAGTTGCTTAATCTCCAGTTCTTTGTCATCACAAAAAGAGAGGCTATATATAGTTTTATACACAGGCTCTTTTCCTTTTTTAGTCTCTTTGGGTTATGAAGCTACTAGTGGTATTGTTACTAGTGGTAAAGGGCATAAACAGTTCTATAGCCTTTTGGGCATAGTTATAAATCACTCTTCCAAATGATTGGATCAGTACAAAACCCCACCAACAGCATATTAGGGTCCAAATTTTCTCACACACCCCACTCCAGCATTTGTCATTTTCCTTTACTATCACAAGCATTAGGTGTGAGGTCATACTTCAGAGTTGTTTTAATTTTAACTTCTCTAATCAATATTGATTTGTAGTATTTTTCATATGACTGTAAATGGCTATATTTTTTATTTCTTCTTATGAAAACTGCCCATTCATATATCTTAGCCATTTGTCAATTAGGGAATGAAATATATTATTATAAATTTGACTTAGTTCTCTACATATTTAATAAATGAAGCCTTTATCAGAGAGATGTGCTATGATTTTTTTTCATTTTCTTGATTTCCTTCTAATCTTGTTTGTATTGGTTTTATTTGTGCAAAACCTTTTTAATTTGATATAATCAAAAGAATCCATTTTGCATCACATAATGCTTTCTAATTTCATCTCATCATAAATTCTTCTCTTATCCATAAGTTTGACAATTAAAATAGTTCATGTTCTGATTTGCTTATGTTATAATATTTTATGTCTAAATTATGTATCTATTTTCAGTTTATCTTTGCATATCGTGTGACATATTGGTCTATAATAGTTTCTGCCAAAATGTTTTCTAGTTTTCCCAGAAATTTTTTTCAAATGCTGATTTCTTATCCAAAAATCTCAACATCCTTCCCATTGTCCACTCACCTCTCCTAAGTGATGTTGAAAGATGAAATAGCACTGAGAATAAAATTCATATAGAACTATAAGCCACACTTTTGATGATTTTTTCTGTATGCAAGATAAACAAGCCAATATCAGGCCATGCTATAAGATAACAACACTAAATTTTATTTCTTTTCTGTATTACATAAAAGGTTTTTCTTTAAAAAAAAGATAAAATAAAGACAAATAAAATTGTTTGCCAATGGAGCATTCAATGTCTAACACTGAAGAAAGGTAATATAGTCATAGCATTAAAACAAGACCCTGCAGGAAATTCAATGTGGATGCCACCTGTGACCTTTCGCCAGGACTTCCCATTTTGGTGTATGGTGTCCAACTTCATGTGGCATCATGGGCAAAGGAAATGAATCTGCTTCAGTCATGACTTTATATATGGTGATGATGACAGCACAAGTGCTCATCTTGTGAACCAGCACCAATGCTAATTCACCCATATGCTCTTGGGTCTTTCTTACTATGCTGTCCTCTTTCTTTGTAAAATTGCTGGCTTTCCCACCAGACTGGAACTCTCTGTCTCTCTCTGCCTCTGTCTTCCAATATCTCTGTCTCTCTGTCTCTCTTCTCTCTGTCTCTTTGTTTTTGTCTCTATCTCTGGCATAAGAAGCCAGCTTCATCTTAAATTCCTGACCAATACTGTCTTCAGTGAGTGAAGGTTATGGTTAGTACCTTGCTGAATCAATGTTAGTGCAAGATAGGGACATAGGTGGGCAGTCCTGGTGGTGGAAGTATTGTCATAGCAAATCCCTTTACTAAGTGACAGGGATGGTTATGGGCTGTAGAAAGCTTTGGGTCAAAGTCTTCTTCCTGGGTCTTGACCAAATAGGAGTATCTAGTGGTAACCTATGCATATGAATAATCAAATGAGCACATCTGAAACAAGAAAGTTGTTAGGGGATCCTTACTGGAAATAGTCTGTACTAATTCTGTAGCATTACCTCTAAATGAATGAGACAATGATGTGCCAGTGTGTCATGGACTAGTCTAAATGTGGCGATAGCTGCAGATAAGAGAGGTGACAATGGTAGAGTGGAAAAGATGATGAGGGTTATTGAGGGAATTTGTCAAACACTTGATTTTTATAGTTTTTTACTATGGTGTATTTAATTCACTGTTCCAGCACTCTATTTCTTAGCCTGTTCCAGATGAATCCATTGGATTCTAACTTCTTAGTGTATTTTACATCCACATCCTTCTCTTCACTCACACAGACACATAATATACTGTTCCAACTAGCCTCCCAACTGGTGTCCCAGATTCCAGCTTTGTTCTTATTTGATTAACTTTATAATTCCCCAAACAATCATTCTGAGGCAGAGGTATGAAAATACCATAGTCCTGCTCAAGATACTTTAGGAGTTATCTATATAGTAAGTTTCCTCTCTCTTTATTTTTTTATTTTTTGTACATACACATTTTATGTATATGTTTTTCAGAGTAATGTCTAGGTTTACATAAAACTTGAAGGTTTACAAAATGCTTTTCTCACAACAGTCCTTGATATTGATAGTGTTATAAACTGTGTAGGCATTACTATTCCCATTTTAGTACTCAATTTAAGCAACACATCTACTAAAATTAGAATAAGACAGAGAAAATTAGCATGGCATTTATACAGTAATGACAAAGATTTGTGAAGCATTCTTTATTTCTTTGCATCTTGGAACAGGTAATGGAATAATGATACAAAATAAGACATACATTTTTTTTAGACATGGCCAATATATTGATTTGTTTGCTTGGCTACAGCTATTTGTCACAAGGAAGGGCTTCCCCTGAGTGGGAATAGAAACTGAATAATTGTCATAATGATGCAAGAAAAAAAGATTATCAGTGAAACATTTTATAATTTAAGATATACAAAGAGTATAAGTTCAAAAGAAGACAAAGACAAGAAGAGAAATTTTCTTACTATCATATTAAATTTAATACATACAATCAATCAATATTTTTAAGCACCTACTATTATATGTGCCAGGCATAAACATATATAAACTATACATAATAGTTTAATTACAATTCTCTTTTCTATTCTTAATATTGAAACATTCATGTTTGCTATCGTAAGAAAAAATTCCATTTTATAGATAAGCTCTGAGAAATTACATGATTTATCTATGACTATAAAGCTAGTAAGTGTGAAAACTGAAAGGCAATGCCAGTTTTTTTGACTTAGAGAGTTCAGTCCTTTTTCATATCTATGTAAGGTTGTCTTTATAACCTCTAAACTATCACCAACAATTGAATATATAAACAGACTAAAGTAACTTTATTTTAACATTTGCTAACAGAAAGGTTTTGATTTTTCACAAAAGAGACCAAGCCAGTGTTTTAAAAGACTGACTAACTTGATCATACATTCAAAAAAATAATGCAGTTCAAGGACTGTATTTCATGGAGAAAAAGTCACTTTAAATTTAAATTATACTCAACAATTATGTTCTATTCATAGAATATTTTTTTAAACAAAGCTTATGTTTTGTGATTCCTAAATACACTTTTTTTTTAAAACACCAAAATTCTTACATACAGAAAATTGTACTGGTTTTAGAGGCGGTGATGTTGTGTAAACTGAAGTCCACAATACCCACAAGTCCCAATTTTAGTCTCTTTGTCCAAGTTTATATACCGTTTGGATGACCCAGAGCCCCTCCTCCACCATCACATGATATCACTCCACTTTCCACTTTGCTTACTGGTTGCTCCGCTATCAAATCAATTGTATAGTTTTCATTTACCTCTTTCTGGCGACCAACAAAGCAACTCCTTCTGTAATCATCTTCATTATAAACCTGGCCTGTATGAGTAATTTTTTCCCCTGTGGGTAACATCTGCACACCAAAACATCTGGCGGCCACAGGGAAGCCTCGGATGGCCCTGAGGTTTGCTGCCCACAAGGTGGCCGAAGATCACAAACGCCACCACCGCCACAGACCCGCCATCTTTCCCCTCCTCTCTCTTTAAAGAAAGAGGAAACTATAGGAAACTCTTAAAGTTTATATATATATATATATATATATACACACACATACCCAAACACATAATATATAATATATTACCTATGTGTGTATGTATGTATATGTGTGTGTAAGTTTGTATTTAATGATCTTTGCTATTTAGTAACAATTAATTTACATTTCCAACTTTTCCCCCTTCATATGTATTCCTACTGAGGTAATTTAAATTGCTAGTCATCATGGTGAACATCTTTCATCTCCACATATTCTCAAGACATTCCCCAGGTCTAGAACACCCTCCACCTTCACCTCTAGTTCTCAACATCTTAATCTTCCTTTGAGGTAAAAGTTGCATGCCACCTCTTCCCTGAAACATTCCTTGTATGCCTTAGTGCTTATTATTGTCTCCTTCAAAAAATATTCATAGAGTACTTGGCTTTTCCTCTTTTTTATTTTGTTACCTTGGATTATAAGCTTTTATATGACAAACTGCAAGCATTTTCATTGGATTTTGCACATGACTAAAACTTTCTCTCTGGCTCTGGCTCTCTTTTTCTCTCCCTCTCCTTAATTCTGCCATTTCAACTTCTTCAACTGTAAAATTGAGATGATAATAATAAATCATTGCCAAGGTTGTTTTGATAAACTAATACGGTATTCTTTGTAAAAACACTTAGGACTATATCTAAAACCTTGTTGATAATTTAGAAAACTATATGGCAATTTGCTTCCCTTTTCTTTATTTTTTCCTCCATTCCTTTTCTTCATCTCCATACTATAACATATTGCCTATAAAATTATGGATAGAAACTAGATCTATAATTTTATTGGTATATGTAATTAGTGGAGGAGGAAATTTGCTAACAGTGCAGGAAGAATCTCTCAGAAACTTTGGGACAATATTGAGAAGTTGAGTAACTTTATCAGGATCACACAGTCAATATATTTTCAAAAGTGGAGTGGAAGCTAAATTCATTATTACACCTCTTTCTTATAATGTCCTTAAAGCATTATGTACATGTTTATTGTTGTTGCTATTCTTAGTGTTGTTCTTGTTATTTTTATTAGGCATGAGTTGTTTTTTTTTTCTCTTTGTATTTACAGTTCCTCCTTGGTAGTCAAACATCAAAGAAACAAGCATTCATTAAACACACAAAATTTATCTGAACTTTGTTATGGAAGCATTGACCCACAGGTTTTGAGTTCTCAAAACATGCACAGGAGCTATTTCTGATTCTGTGTGTTGCTGTAAGGGGTCAGTCTGTTGTTGGAAGTTTGCAGTGGCATATTATGCTGGAGTTCTGCCTTGGTTTCAGAGCAGTTGAAGGTGTTTCATAAGGACAGTTTCCTATCTATGTGCTTCATGGTAAAGAAAAACCTTCAATTAGTTGCCAAACCAGAATTGAATATAAGTATGAAAGGTTCTAATAGAGAAAACTCTTCTCTTTCTTGGTTAATAATTAGGAAATAAATCAAATATAAGTGAGAAAATAAATCTCTGTTCCTTATCTCTCAGAAGGATATGGTCATACTGTTTCTTCTGTCCCTATTGTATTTATGTTTTTGTAATTTTAAATCTAGGAGTATTGAAGATGAAACAATCTTGTGAAGTTCAAAAGGTTAAGACATCAAGCAGAATTTGCCATAATCCAATGGTTATGAGGAGTAAGTCATGGAGAGTGATCTTCTTGATCCACTTCAGCATTGATTTCACCCAGAAGCCTAGACTCCCTGTCCTACAAGTATGAGAGCAATTCATTCATTCACTATGTCTCACCCCAAAGTGAAGTCAGTGGTAGCTGGAATATTCATGCCAGCCACTTTAAATTTTCATCTACTCTCCCCACTGGTGACGAAGATTGTGGAAGAGATTATTTTCCCTTAATTCAGTGAAACCTTTTTATTAATTTTTTGGAATATTGTTTAGTAAATATTAATTCTTAAAAGCTAATCATTTAGTTAACAAATAGGCTGAAGAGATATTCATGTGGTAATTAATATTGAAGCACAAATAGCCAGTGACGATACTGCTAGGGAAACAACACATTGAAATTTGAGCATATAGCATTAGCAGTGCCTTATAGAGATTTGCTTAAGACCTTGAAAGAGAAATGCAGGTTAGGGACTTCATGTGCTAACCTATGCATTTGCAGTGGGAAAGTTAATCTAGAATCTTGTTTCGCATAGTAGGCACATAATAAATGAATAATGAATGGGTGAATAATGTAGACTTCTAGAATCCAAAGTCACTTCCTTGTCACACTACAGTCTAGAATTTGGAATTTAGGGAGATAATTTCAAGTATTAGTTGAAGCCACTAGTGAATTTTTTTCTAAGATTTATGCAAAGGGAGGATATCACATAAACAAAATCTGTCTACCTTAATTTGCAATGTATCTAGTATGTGAAATATAGCATGCTCTTTTATATAATTCAATATGTAATTCATCACATACATCTTAAAATAAGGTGTATATTTTTACAAATGATTGAATACTTTTTGAAAGTTTTGCTCATTCATGTCAGAATTATATTTCATAAAGCGACAATGGAGGAAAAAACACACAAAAACCTAATTTTGAAATATAACCACTCATCTCAATTGTTCAAGAAAAAAGGCCAATATAAAGGGACAGCATAGGGCTTCTAGTATTGAGGTTTATCTATAGTTTCTCATATTTGGCATCTGCAGACCATATATGGACAAAGAATGAAGCTTCAAAACTATTGCTTTGAATTTCACACAGTGCCATTTACATCTGAGGGGCCCAAGGTTATGGCAACATTTTAATATCTGTGTGGCTATTCCTGAAGTAAGCTTTAACAGTCATTATTTTCTTTTAGCAGGTGGAGCTATGTCTTCAAGGTCATACAATTAATTGGGTGGGGAATCTGGGTCACCTGATTCACATTATTGCCCTGTATTTGATCAGAAGAATCTTGCTTTCACACTCAGCTACAGAAATAGGTTTCTTAAGAGGACTGTTTTCTATGTTAATCCTATTGAAGGATTATTAATTGTACATGAAGAATGAGATCTATTTACTTATGTTAGAAACTGGTTGACATAAATACCATGGAGCCACTGAAGTTGGACATCATTGGAGTCCTAGAAATCAAACTATTCACATTAAATACTTGAATGTGTAACACAATGCAGAGGGAAAGTGATATGGAAAAAAGACAGCTGGACTTGTGAGTTAGGCAATAATCATTTATTATACATCTGCCATGTGTCAGGCAGTGTACTAAATTCTGGGGATACAAAGACAGGCAAAGGTGCTCACAGTTTAATGAGGAAACAACATAGAAACAATTATATATAATAAATAAAAGGCATACAGGATATCATTAGAGATAATAGGTAATTAGTGGTATAAGAAAGGTACCAGCATTAATAATATTGAATCAATATTAATCAGTTGTTATATTTTATTATTAAATTATTATTATTTTTATTATACACAACATATAAGAATTATTATCATATAATTATGTTATATTATCAAATTATTATATGTTTATTATTAATGGATATTAATCAGTCAATATATTAGTATTAATATTATATATGTCATGATATATAAAATATAATAATATAATACTAATAAAAATATATACTAATTTAGTCATGTTACTGGAAGAGATACACCAGATAGGAACTTGAGGCTAAAGAATTTGGAGAATTCCACTGCCTCTTTACAGGAAACCTTAGGGTCTTGTGGGGAAGATGTAGGCTTGGAATGATTTGGGGACATGACCTGCTGGTGTTCATTTCTGTTGGGAAAAATCTGCATTTGAATTCTGATTCTGACACTGACTAGTTATGTAGCCAAGGACAATTCATTTAATTTCCTATAAACCTCATTTTTATTGTCTATAAAACAGGGATACTAATAGGTATAGCATTTACCTAACAGGGCTGTTATAAATATCAAATATTATAATGACCTTTGGAACACTCTGAAAACATGCTAATGGCATATAAATGTGACTTTATATTGAGTACCTCTTCTCAAATGCATTCGGATTACTTTATAGACTTCTCAGAAAACAAATCGAGGAGCTGTTTTGAGATGTCCACAAATGTCTGAAGTACTGAGAATCCCATGTTTGACAGGTTGTAAGTCGATGTGAGCTAAGAAAAGGTTCCCCAAACAAGCTACTGATTCCCATGATGCTTGGCACATTTTGCTTTGATTTCTGAAGCATGGTGACTTGTGCTTTCAAATGGAGCTGGTGCTATAGCTGTTCTATTAAGATTGAAAGGATGGGGAAGAATATAATTGAGTTTACTGTGACATTAGAAAATCTTCGATATAATTGGGTCACAGGATGGAAAGGAGAACAGTAAATAAGAAAGAAAGCATGCTGCAAGCCTTGCCTAATACAAATGAGCATAAAAGTATCCATATCTAAGGGATTTTGTTAATTGAATACATTTAATATTTTCAGGAGCAGTTAAAGCTGATACCTACTGTTTTATGGAGGGACAGAGTTTGAAGCTTGCTGGCTCTTTTTCAGCAAGCTGAAGAAACACAATATCTAATCAAAACCAATGTAATACAAGCATTTACTCAAGTTACTTAAAGGTGTATTGTATTTCTTTTATATATAAAACTAGCCAACTTTTTATTTTTAACCATTTAAAAGAGTTGATCAAGGGCAATGTCTGGTGTGAAGGTTCAAAATTATCCCAATCCTTAAAAAGTCTTCCCTTGTTTTAATAATCTTTACTGTAAATAATATCATCACTGACCTTAGTGCCTAAGGAGAGATCCTACAAGTATACTAACATCTGATCTACCATTTCCTCCTTAACTGAGTTATCATAAGTTTTTCACAGGTATTTTGTAAAGAAATAAAAGAAAAGGCAAAATTCCCTATTAAAAAAATCCTCCAAATGATTGTGTCTTTACGTGACATTGTTTTCATGTTATGAAGTAATGGAACATTAAAGAATCTACATAGGGGAAACTCAATTCAAAGAGAATGAGACTGTCCCCATTTTTCTGTGTTAAAAGAGTTAATTGGAGGAAACTGACACTGGATGGACAGAGTACAATTAATACACAGGCATAGCTATTAACAATAATTTTTGGAAGTCTGATATAGAATAGGGCTAGGTAAGTAGCATTTTGTCTGAAACATATTTTGGACTTTTAGAGGACTTCATGCTCATTATGGTGCCATTGTGTATTATTGCAGTCAGAAAGGTAATGCAATCATCAGCTACATTGAGGGAGATGGCTTTTACATCATATTGCTGAAATCCCAGGCTCACTCTACTTTTTGTTTTTTTATTTTTTTTTATTTTTTTTAAACCCTTAACTTCTGTGTATTGGCTTCTAGGTGGAAGAGTGGTAAGGGTGGGCAATGAGGGTCAAGTGACTTGCCCAGGGTCACACAGCTGGGAAGTGTCTGAGGCCAGATTTGAACCTAGGACCTCCCGTCTCTAGCCCTGACTCTCAATCCACTGAGCTACCCAGCTGCCCCCCTCACTCTACTTTTGAGGTGTCTTACTTTCAGGCCCACCCCTCATTTGATCAGCAAAATTCCTAGTGAAACCCAAATCAGATTAAAATGAAATTGGAAAATGTTTAACCAAATAAGTAAAAATACAATTAAAATATAATGTGAAATTATGGGTTCTATAAGTCAACATATGGTCTTCACAGATCCTTTTCCATTTAAATGTGACACTACTTCTATACTATCCCCAGGCTAGAACAAATCTAAAATAATAGAGTTCTATCCAGGACTTTATTAAAGAGTTTTAACCATCTAAAGAGCATCAAGAAGAAACAGAAGCACCGGGCTGGTGAAGAAGATCAAGATCATCTCCTATGAAGAAACATTTGAGGAATTAAAGATATTCAGCTTAGGGAAAAGAAGTTTGTTTGGGAGGACAGATGTTCCTTTGATTCACTGTCTTATGGCACAAAAATTTGACTTCCCTTAGGGAAGCACTAGGAAAAATGATTGAAAGTTTCAAAGAACTCCATGTAGGCTTTCAGGATGAGAAAAATTTATTAATAATTTCAGCTTTTTCAAGCATGCAGTGAAGTGAGTTTGTTGGAAGAAAGTTCTTTCTCTCTAGACATCTTCATAAAATCAATTGTCAAGCATTATTTTGGGTATACTGGGTATATTTCGGAGAGACTTCACATTCAGAGAAGAGATAGAGTAGATGTGTTTTCTATCCACTCCAATCTTTTAAATTTCTAGTGTTCTTTCAAAGTGAATCTGAATGACACCTCCTTTATTTAATTTTTCTCTCTTCATCTCAGTTTGAAGTTATCATTTTTTTCTACAACTTAGAATGATAGCTCTGGCAATGAGAATTTAGGTTCAGTCCTCAACATTTTTACTTACTACCTGTGTGATGTTGGGAAAATGGCTTAACCTCTCTGAATTTTAGTTCTCAACTGTAAAAAGAGGGCCCTTCCATCTTTAAATGTAAGAAGCCAAGGGATTTTAGATATTGACGAAGCTATAAGCAGAGAAAGAAACAAATCTTGACCCAGAAGAATACAGAAGAAGTTCATAAGGAAATAGATAGGGAGATCAGGGTTAATTTTATAATGTTAATTTAAGTACCTACATTTTGGAGAAATAAAGCTGTCCATAATACAAAGTTACTATTTTATATATATCATCTTTTATTGTTCATCTTTGTATTTGGAAATGTTCCAGTTTGGTAAGTTTATAAAAAAAGAGAGAATTATATATTGAAGAGGTTATGAAGCTTAATAAAGAAACGAGCAAGGCTTTTGAGTCAAATGAATAGAGATTTTGATTCACATTTGGAAAGTTAGAAGTAGCTTTCGGTGTTTTCAGGTTGTTGTCAACCTATTGCTACTGGGAGAAAAAAAGAAAAACTACATCTCTTTAAAACTAATATTCTACTGATAAAGCTATATTGAAACCTTTCCATGTTTCCTCTTAGGAGGTCTAGGGAAATAATTTGATCTTTTTTTTCCTAGGAAATCTACTCAATGAGTTTGGATAACCCAAAGGCAATGAAAGATGCATATTGCATCTAAGTGTGATCCCACAGCAGTGATGTACATATGGAAAAATGGCATGAAAGGCAAGTACGATACATGAGAAATCATTTCTTTCTTCCGACAATTTCTTGAAAAACATGAGATAATTTTTAATAGGACCAGGGAATTTCTGAGACTGATATAAAGATATATTAGATCTTTCTCTCTAGGCCTAGACTTGCAATTAGTTAAATGATATTGATAAGTTAAAAAAGATAGGTTCTAATTTATTTTGTTACTACTTTTTGGTGAATGTTAACATTATCCACAAATCTCTAAGTCTATACTTACACTGCTCAAAATAATCCATAATTTTCTCCTATGCCATTATTAATGATTTATGTTATCTATCATTTCTCCTTTGTACATTTTCCCAGGTCCTTTAATAAATGTTCATATGATATGGGCAATCAGCTATTTACCACTCTAGTTGCCTTCCTCTGAATGTTCCTCAGCACATCAAGGTCTGTCTTAAACTATGTTAACTGTAGAGGAATATGTTCTTTCAATGTGCTCTGATAAGAACAGAATACAAAAGAATACCATCTTTTTTATTGCCAAAAGTCTTCTTAATTGTAACCCAAGATTATATCAGTTAATTTGTAATACTACTAACTTGTGTTGGCATTACAGTTCACAAAAAGCTCTAGAGAAATTCCAGACAAACTGTAATTCAGTAATGCTTCCTCTATCTTATACTTGTGACATTGATTTTTTTTGGATGGAAATATGAACCTTTACATTTTTTCCTATTGCACTTAATTTTGTTATATTCCTTCTAATGTTTTATCCTGTCAAAGTCTTAATACTGTTATCTGGCGTATCATAGAGGGATTATTTTAACCTTCATTTTGCTACTCACCTTTCACCTTGTCATATTGATACTTTGGCCTATGCTGCTATGCTACATAAAGAAAGTATGTAATTGACAATTTCATTCACATTTCTATGCATTATCTTCATAGTTATTGAGTTATTGTCTATAAATTCCAAACTATATCCCTATTTGAAATTAATTGAAATATTATTTTTTTGTTTTGTTTTGCTGGAAAGATATATAATATTTGATTGTGGCATAAAAATATAGTGTATACGAAAATGCTTGTTAACTTCCAAACATTTGAAAAAAATAGTCCCTGTAATATGCACTGAATTAAAAGAGACACGGGCATTTATTCCTTAGGAATTGATTAAGAATTTCTGTACTCTTAATATTGTACCAAATCACAATAATCTCCTTTAAGTAACTTATTGTTCATTTAATATCACTTTTATGACTAAAAAAAGCCAAAGGAACTCTATTTGGAGTAGGTTATGGGGAGAGAGTTGAATAATAGTTACATCATGTGTAATTTGTCAAGGAGAATAAATGATTCAAGATTATATGTGTTTTTAACTAGGCATCATCAGACTCTTTGGCCCCTTTATGGTCATATTACCTGAACAATTTACATTTATAATATATCAGCCTTTTTATTACATTAATATTATATCACCCTTCTCCCTATGCAATTGCTAAGTCTTTTTGATTCTACTTCCATAACATATCTCTCATCTATCCCCTTATTGCCATTCATATAACCAGAAACCTCATTTACACACTCATCACCTATAACCTGGACTATAGCAATGCCCTCCTAATTGGTTGTCCAGCTTTTCCAATTCACTTTGCATACAGCTGCAAAATTTATATTCACAAGAGAGAGGAATAACTAAAAATAAGCAAAAACCTTAAGTGGTTCCTTGGTGCATCTGATAAAATATAAAATCTTCATCCTAGATTTTAATTCTCTGTACTATCTTTACTAGCTCTTTAGATTGTTTTACTATTTAAAGCCCTTTACTAAGTCTATCTTATAATTTTATATATAATTACTCTATTTTATGCATACTTTATACTTATTAAAGAGTTGTCCCTCTCACCTAGAATTCATTCCTTCTCAAGCCAACTTGTTTTCACATAGGATGTTCCATTTGTATTCACTCCAAGTTCACCTCTACTCTTTTGGATTCCTAATTTCTTTCAGAAATCCTCAATAATTTTTGTTTCTTCTTGTTGAAATTATTTGGTCATTGTCCAATAGAAAGGGAATCAGATTAGGACCTGGCTTCAAAACCTAACTGTTACTTGCTTTTGTGGTGACCTAGCTGAGTCATTTGTTTTATTTTTTTTTATCCTTAGTTTCTGTCTTAGAATAGATATTAAGTATTGGATCCAAGGTAGAGGTAAAGGGTAGGCAAGTAATGTTAAGTCACTTGCCCAGGATCACATAGCCAGGAAGTATCTGAGGCCATATTTGAGCCCCAGGACCTCCTGTCCTCATCTACACCAAGTCATTTATTTTATACTTGAGTTTCCTCATATGTAAATTGAAGGAGCTATACTAGATGACATTTAAGGTTTCTTTTAGTTCTTGTTTGTATTTTATTTTTAATTGTCCATATACATGTAGTAAGGGAGAATAATCCCACATCAATACTCTAAATAAAATATCTAAAGTTTTGTCACAATACCAGGCCCTATACTAAGGATGAGGAATACAAAAATTATGACCTATATTTTCATTTTGGGAATGCTACAATGGTTTTGATTATAAGATACATGGAAGGAAAGAATAATTTCCCCATAAAGCATTCTTTGTATTTTACAATCAAAGAACTTCAGTTTATTTTGTAAAACAAAAAATATTCCAAAGCATTTTAAATGAGTTAGTAATATTTAATATTGGATTTTGTAGATACACTAGAATCATGAAGATGTCATGGGAACATTTACCTTTTTCATAGTTATATATTTATTCCTTTTAAAAGAGGAAGTGCCTAGTGGGTAGAGTATTGCTTTTATTTTAAAATTTGTCTTCGTATTTTAATGACTAGCATTTGTTTTGTTTCTAGTGGATAATTCATAAATGTTGGCTGAATCACAGAATTATTATGTCAAATTTAGGTGGCATAAAGTAAAACAGAGAAGATAATACTTATTTTTCTGTATTTTTTTTCAAGCAAAGAACTGACCAAAATATATTTTAAAATACACATATGGTAGTGGATTTAGATTTTATTTGGGATAATCTTAGATTGACATACATAGACCCGATTTTGAGAAAGTCTAAGTCAGAATCATTTTTTACTCATACATTGAACTGAAATGGTGGGACAAACCCTTGGAAAAGCAAGCATCGCTAAACTCTGATTTGCTTCTTTAATTTATTTAAAATAATGTCTCTGACCTGGGCATTCAGTTTTGCTACCAGGTCAAAAGCTAAATTCTAAATTGAAATAGACTGAAGAGACTTACCAGTTTGCAGCTCTCTGGAGGTAAACTTGCCACTTAATTTTTTCCATCAAAATAAAGCATGTACCAAAAATCATTGCATCTGTCATCTGTGAAATGAGAGGAATTGTCATTGAAATAGCTTTCAAAAAGAGAACTACATTAACATGTAGAAACCAGATAAGAAAAGCACATAAGCAGGAATTTTCTAGAGAAGTTTTTATTTTTATTTTTTTAATGAAGGAAATTCAACAACTTAGTGGGAATCATTACATTGAGTTTTCCTTCCAATTCCTGGGATAAAGATATCACTACCTATTTCATTTCCTTAATTTCCTCAGTTTGCATTCATGAATGACACCAGCCAGAAAGACAGGAGGTACTTATGAGATATTTTTCCTTACATTACATTGCCAACTAATAATAAAAATCTTTCTTCCACTGTGCTCTAAATCCTTCAGCTTTTTAATGGGTTCTAAATTCATCACTTAAATATTCAAAACAATAAAATACATTAAATGGTCTAGGAAGAAAAAAAGATCAAAAGGTTTGAAATCTTATTTGTTCCTGAATAAACCTTACTTTGACCTTGTATGTGCATGAGACAATCTTGGCATAAAAATTACTGTATGTGATAAGACAATGCATTCTATTCTGCCTAACTGCAGCGCACAAATGAAATTAATCTGAATATACCAGCAGAAAATAGAGAAGTTGTGCTTGACTTAAGATTCCAAAGGAATAATGTGATAAAAAATTTAGTTGACCAATCTGTGTGTGTGTGGGGGGGGGAACCTGGAGAACTGAAAATAACACACAAGCGGTCAATTTGTCAAAGATCAGGAGGAGACAATAGTCTGTACTGAGGGATCTGTGACAAAAAAAGAGAGACATTGCTGGGAACATTTACTGTATCTCCTTCTCCCCCTCTCCCTTAATCTACTATTGTTATATATGGAATTGCTTATGGCTTGTTAATCTTGAGATGTTGGCTACTCTTCGACTGGCTCCACAACTACTTTCTATAAACAAGGCTAAAACTACACAAATAGTGGAGGAATCTATATCCCCTGAAATGACTGCAAACTGTATATGAAACTAAAAGAAATGGACCAAAAAAGATCATTTTATGAATTTTGCCATTAGAATCTTCCCCTACCCCTAGCCCTAACTTCTCACAGAAGATTTAGTTTCACACAGCCATAAAATAATTCCCATTATTTCTACAATAGCATTTGGTGGAATTTGAAGAGGAAGTTCTGCCTAAAACAGACTAGTTCACAGTGGGTGATCTTTCCCAATTACCATTTTCAAGGAGCCCTTTCGAAATTCACAAACCCCTCCAATTTCTGTAGAGTGAAAACAATCTAAAATATTTAGTACTTCTGTCTCCAATGCAAAGTTTTATTTGGCTTGTGTTTTCTAGGAAAGTCATCCCAAAGCAATCAAACCAAAGAGCAGGCAGTTTTTGTAGATTAAAAAATATTCTGTTAAAAGCAGCTATAAATTTTACATGGGATGCCAGGAGAATTTAATGTTGTTGGCATTAACCTTTTTCTTTCTTTCCTTTCTTTCTAACTATGCTCCAAATGTACTTGTATTTTAGTTTTCTGTTTTTAACATTTGTGGAAAAATAGATCACATTAATCCTATCCCTGGTAGTGTTTATGCTTTGCTACATTAGGGTAAGCTGGCTTTTTCTCACTATGGTTCTTTAACCAGCCATACTGTGTTAAGCATTTTAATAAATATTTCATTAAATACTCTATAATCTATCCATGGAGAACAATTTTCTTTCTGGGCAATATTGGAGGGGATTCCAGGGAGATATTTTCACTTATACATTGAATATTGGTTAGAATTATTATTTTTTAAATGAGGAACACAACTTACTTACTAAATAATTCAATGAATTACATGGATTCCAAGCTTTATTTCATATGGAAGAATTAGGTTTTGTTGATGATTTCCAAAAGATAATTTTTCAAAGGCTAATGGTTTTATATCATTGTTTTAGGAATTTTCTTTGAACATTATTGATGATACAGTCTTTTATTCAATATTTCAAACAAAAGTATATCTTTATTAACAAAGTCTTTGAGAATTGCTTTTGTGCCATTAAAAGGTCTGAAACAACAAAGCTTTGAGTTACATAGATCAAACTCATCATAGGCTTTGAGGATATGTATTTTTCCCAAAGAATAATTAAATGAAATATTCTGGCCTTTTTATATGAGATGTTCCTGGCTTACACTTTAAGCTTGAAATAAAGTATTGTCCATCATTTGGAGAATGACTGAACAAGTTGTGGCAAATGATAATAATGGAATGCTATTGTGTTATAAGAAATGAGGAGCTGGATAACTTTGGAAAAGACAGAAAAGACTTTAATGAACTAACACAAAATGAAGTGAGTAGAACCAGAAGAACAGTGTACACAGTAACAAACAATATTTTCTGATGAACAACTGTGAATAGCCTAGTCATTTCCAGAAATAGTGATTCAAGACAATCTTGAAGATTTGTAATGGAAAATGTCATCTGCTTTTAGAGAAAGAAATGGTGGAGTCTATATACAGACCAAAACATACTATGTTTAATTTTTTCCCTTTTTTTGTTTGGGACCTCATAGAATTACTAGTATAGAAAATATTTTACAAATTGAACATGTAAAATATATATATATATATATATTTACATATATATATACATATATACACATATATGTATATATATATATATCAGATTGTTTACTTTCTTAGGGAATGGAGAGGGGTTGGAAGAAGAGGAAAGAGAATAAAAATGAATGAGAGAATATGGAAGTTGAAATTTTTTAAATGAAAGTTAAAATATTAAAAAGAGACTAAAACATAATTTATTATGCTTCAGTTAGGTAAAAAAAAAAGGCAGAGGTAGCAATTATTTCAGACAAAGCAAAACCAAAGGTAGATCAAATTAAAATGGATAAGCAAGGAAACTGTGTCTTCCAAAAAGCAATCATAGATGATGAAATAATAGCAGTACTAAACATGTATGTACCAAAAAGTATATCTATTTTCTTAAAGGAAAAAAATAAATTAATTACATGGAGAAATAGTCAATTAAACTATATATTTGGGGGACCTTAGTTTTCTCCTTTCAAAGTTAGATTAATCTAACTTTAAAATAAATAAGAGATCAAATCAGGACTCAGATTTTTCCTAGCTGTGTGACCCTTGGCAAGTCACTTAACCCCCATTGCTTAACCCTCATTGTCCTGCCTTAGAAAAAATATATAATATTGAATCTAAGAGGGAACATAAGTGTTTAAAATAAGTAAATAAGAGAGAAGCCAAGGAGATGAATGGAATCTTTTAAAAGTTAGGTATGATAAATGTGGGAAAATTGAATGAGAATAGAAAGGAATATATTTTTCCCTCAGCTAAGCATGGCACCTTCACAAAATTCATCGTTAATCCGGGCATAAAATTTTCACAAACAAATGCAGAAAAGTAAAAAATACTAACTCTCTAACCATATACATCAATGAAAGCGAAAAAGAGCAGATCAATTAATTAGGCATACAAC
>NC_058130.1:487839498-487875362 GCF_016433145.1 Gracilinanus agilis | reverse complement strand
AAATAATTCCCATTATTTCTACAATAGCATTTGGTGGAATTTGAAGAGGAAGTTCTGCCTAAAACAGACTAGTTCACAGTGGGTGATCTTTCCCAATTACCATTTTCAAGGAGCCCTTTCGAAATTCACAAACCCCTCCAATTTCTGTAGAGTGAAAACAATCTAAAATATTTAGTACTTCTGTCTCCAATGCAAAGTTTTATTTGGCTTGTGTTTTCTAGGAAAGTCATCCCAAAGCAATCAAACCAAAGAGCAGGCAGTTTTTGTAGATTAAAAAATATTCTGTTAAAAGCAGCTATAAATTTTACATGGGATGCCAGGAGAATTTAATGTTGTTGGCATTAACCTTTTTCTTTCTTTCCTTTCTTTCTAACTATGCTCCAAATGTACTTGTATTTTAGTTTTCTGTTTTTAACATTTGTGGAAAAATAGATCACATTAATCCTATCCCTGGTAGTGTTTATGCTTTGCTACATTAGGGTAAGCTGGCTTTTTCTCACTATGGTTCTTTAACCAGCCATACTGTGTTAAGCATTTTAATAAATATTTCATTAAATACTCTATAATCTATCCATGGAGAACAATTTTCTTTCTGGGCAATATTGGAGGGGATTCCAGGGAGATATTTTCACTTATACATTGAATATTGGTTAGAATTATTATTTTTTAAATGAGGAACACAACTTACTTACTAAATAATTCAATGAATTACATGGATTCCAAGCTTTATTTCATATGGAAGAATTAGGTTTTGTTGATGATTTCCAAAAGATAATTTTTCAAAGGCTAATGGTTTTATATCATTGTTTTAGGAATTTTCTTTGAACATTATTGATGATACAGTCTTTTATTCAATATTTCAAACAAAAGTATATCTTTATTAACAAAGTCTTTGAGAATTGCTTTTGTGCCATTAAAAGGTCTGAAACAACAAAGCTTTGAGTTACATAGATCAAACTCATCATAGGCTTTGAGGATATGTATTTTTCCCAAAGAATAATTAAATGAAATATTCTGGCCTTTTTATATGAGATGTTCCTGGCTTACACTTTAAGCTTGAAATAAAGTATTGTCCATCATTTGGAGAATGACTGAACAAGTTGTGGCAAATGATAATAATGGAATGCTATTGTGTTATAAGAAATGAGGAGCTGGATAACTTTGGAAAAGACAGAAAAGACTTTAATGAACTAACACAAAATGAAGTGAGTAGAACCAGAAGAACAGTGTACACAGTAACAAACAATATTTTCTGATGAACAACTGTGAATAGCCTAGTCATTTCCAGAAATAGTGATTCAAGACAATCTTGAAGATTTGTAATGGAAAATGTCATCTGCTTTTAGAGAAAGAAATGGTGGAGTCTATATACAGACCAAAACATACTATGTTTAATTTTTTCCCTTTTTTTGTTTGGGACCTCATAGAATTACTAGTATAGAAAATATTTTACAAATTGAACATGTAAAATATATATATATATATATATATTTACATATATATATATACATATATACACATATATGTATATATATATATATCAGATTGTTTACTTTCTTAGGGAATGGAGAGGGGTTGGAAGAAGAGGAAAGAGAATAAAAATGAATGAGAGAATATGGAAGTTGAAATTTTTTAAATGAAAGTTAAAATATTAAAAAGAGACTAAAACATAATTTATTATGCTTCAGTTAGGTAAAAAAAAAAGGCAGAGGTAGCAATTATTTCAGACAAAGCAAAACCAAAGGTAGATCAAATTAAAATGGATAAGCAAGGAAACTGTGTCTTCCAAAAAGCAATCATAGATGATGAAATAATAGCAGTACTAAACATGTATGTACCAAAAAGTATATCTATTTTCTTAAAGGAAAAAAATAAATTAATTACATGGAGAAATAGTCAATTAAACTATATATTTGGGGGACCTTAGTTTTCTCCTTTCAAAGTTAGATTAATCTAACTTTAAAATAAATAAGAGATCAAATCAGGACTCAGATTTTTCCTAGCTGTGTGACCCTTGGCAAGTCACTTAACCCCCATTGCTTAACCCTCATTGTCCTGCCTTAGAAAAAATATATAATATTGAATCTAAGAGGGAACATAAGTGTTTAAAATAAGTAAATAAGAGAGAAGCCAAGGAGATGAATGGAATCTTTTAAAAGTTAGGTATGATAAATGTGGGAAAATTGAATGAGAATAGAAAGGAATATATTTTTCCCTCAGCTAAGCATGGCACCTTCACAAAATTCATCGTTAATCCGGGCATAAAATTTTCACAAACAAATGCAGAAAAGTAAAAAATACTAACTCTCTAACCATATACATCAATGAAAGCGAAAAAGAGCAGATCAATTAATTAGGCATACAACTAAAACACTAGAAAAAGAACAAATTAAAAATCCTCACATAAACACTAATATCCAATAGCCAATCCTGAAAAGCAAAAATATGATTAACAAGATTGAAAGTTTTTAAAATGTAATAATCAAATGCTGATTTTGTGAAAAAATCAATAAAGTGGATATTCTATTTGTGAATATGAATAAAAAGAATTACCCAAATGACCATTGCCATAAGGGAAGATGAAATTAAAACAATTATTAGGAGTTTTTGTCTTAATAAATACCAGAAAATTCTGGAAATTGAAGTAAAATGGATGAATATTTACAAAAATATAAATCATTCAGAAGAACAGAACAGTAAATATAAAGTTTAAATAATTTCTCTCTTAGAAAAAGAAAGTGAACAATTCATCAATGTGTTCCCTAAGAAAAAATCAAAACTAGTTGGACAGACAAGTAAATCATACAAAATATTTAAGGAATAATTAATCTTAATACAATATAAAAAGCCTTTGAAAAAATAAGCAAAATGATTGCATATGTAAAATCTATGTTACATTGTTTCCCTTCTCAAGAAGAAGGAGGGGTAAGAAGGAGTGAAGAAGAAAGGTTGGGAAGGAGAGAGAGAATTTGGTACTCAAAACTTAAAAAATAAATGTTAAGAAAATTTTTACATATAAATAGGGAAAATATAAAATATTTTCAAAAAAAGAAAATACAAGTAAATAAGTAGTCCTACTAAATTCCTTTTGTGACACAAATATGATTTTGATATATAGATAAACTAGTTTACTTAATATCAAAGGAATAAATTCTAAATAAAATATTAGCAAGGAGGTTATAGCAATATGTGTCCAAAATCTTAAGCTAGTAACAGATAGGATTTTTATCACTAATGTAGGGCTATTTCAATATTAGGAAAACTATAAGGATAGTGACAAAATAAATTTACAAAACCAAAAATCATATTACTATATTGGTAGATGCAGAAAAAGCCTTTGGCAACAACATTCATTTCTATTAAAACACTAGAAAGTATATGAATAAAGGGAATTTTAAAAAATAAGTAGTATTTATCTAAAACCAAAAGCAAGTTATAAGAAATTTCATGGAGATGATTTCTGAAAATTTTGAACCATTGAGCCCATACAAACTAATGCAAAGGAAAATGACAAGAACCAGGACATCATTGTATGGAGTAAGAACAATATTGTAATTATCAACTGTGTAAGACTTAGCTACTCTGCTCAGTACAATGATCCAAGAAAATTCCAAAGGACTCATAATGAAAACTCTATACACCTTCAGAGGGAGATTTGATGAACTGTGAGAGCAAGTTGAAGTATAATTTTTAAAACTTCCTTTTTTTTTAATGACATGAGTAATATGTTTTGCATGATATCAATTGATATAATATTCTTTGCCTTCTCAATGGTTAGGGGAACAGTTTAAAAGTGTAGAGAATTTGGAATTGAATTTTTGATTATTAAAACCAAATTAATAATAATAAAAATGTTATGGGAAAAAAGAAAAAAACATCATAATTTTAATAGGGAAAAAATCTGCATGAGGAAGTACTTCACACAACTGGGAATTGGGGTAATAAAGCTAATAACACTGGCTATTCTGTAGGAATAAGGTAGCACCAATATCAGTTCAGCTGAATTTACACAATGCATGCATTTTGGGAAGGTAAAATCTTGTCTTTCACTATGCATGAGATGGGAAGAGGGAGGGCAAGACAGGAAGATTAGAAGAGAATTTAATGAGTATGTCATTGAGAAACGTAAAACTAACCATTGGACAACAATAGTTGTGGCAGGATTAGAATATCATACAAAGAAGAAACATTTTTGGAGATAAAAAACATATTTTTGTAAGAAATATAAGTATATCTTTCTGAAATCATGTGAGTGGGAGTCTTTTCTGAAAGCAACAGAATGAGCTTGATTAATTGTCTCAACATTTCTTAAGGAAGATCTTCTCAACACAATTTAAAAGTCTTAAAATTGTAGGTAGTGGAATGATAGAAAGTAAAGGTGAAAGTGCCAGTGGTAAATTGTTAAGCTGTCTGCCTAAGCCTTTCATGTGGAAATTCCCCAGGAGTGCTAAGACTGGAGTGTAACAGCAACAATCAGCATGGGGATTGACTAGAAATAGCTTTAAAGTCTTGATCAACTTTCTGAGGTAATTAAAGGTTTGTTTTTTGTTGTTGTTTTTTTTTTTTTCACAACAAATCTATCCCATTTATTCTTATGCTTATCCTCAATAAAATGCTCTTTTTTACATCTTTCTATTATAACATAAAACCTAAAGAATTTTGATCTACTGATGTCAGGATGGCTTATGAAATTATTAAGAGGATAGCCTGAAAGCTTCAATTAAAAAACTCTTTATGTATTTGATATCTTTGGTGCCCACATCAATTCTGTGTGCTGTTAATAGCAATAACAATAGTAATAAAGTCTTAGTAGTATCCCCAATTTTAAGGACCCTGAGTCTCAAAGAGGTAAAGTTAATTGTACATAGTCAAAACAGTGAAGTCTCTGAGGGAAAAAGTAAATTCAGTATTTTGGACTTGGCTACTAAAAGGAGCAAATGTGAGTACGGGAGGATCTATTCTCCTACTCTTACCAACTCCTTCCAGGTGGTACTGCCTGAAGGACTTTTAGAGCTAAGATGAGACTAGGGAAATACACACACACACACACACACACACACACACACACACACACACACACACACACACACACTAAACAAGACAACAAAAATCAGAATCCTCATAAAAGGGCATATAATAGATAAAAAAAAAAAACCAAAGGTTCATGGACTGCCTTGATAATCTGTTTAAACATGGGAAATCTTTTTCAAAATAATGTTTTTAAATGCATAAATAAAATGTATAGCATTATAAAGGAAATTGGTTATTTTAAAATGAAGTTAATATTTCTCAAGTTCATTGATTTCTTCCCCAGGTTAATAACTACTATTCTAGGTAAATAAATATGCAGAATTAAGAAGATATTAAGGTTATCTTGATTTTAGAGCAAATATGTGTGTATACATACACATAAACCATATACATGTGTATTTAATATCTATGTGCACATATGGAGAGATCTTGGTTCAAGTTATATATTGTAACAGGTGAACTGGTTTTAGCAAAGGAAAGTCAAGTAAAGCATGCAGCTTTGAGATGAAATGGAATTCTGAACAGCCCCAGGAAGATTTTGGAGGATTGGACCATTAGGGAGGGGTCAGTGGAGGAGGGAATACAGTGGAGGAGTTCCACCTGCCACTGTTCTTCTGATCCAGCTCAGAACCAGGGTTGGGTGAAGGGAGATGGGTGTAGTGGATCTTGAAAGATTCTGACTCTTCTGTACCCACTATATTTGAGACTTATTGGAGATCACAACTGCTATCATTTCTATAAGCTTCATTTACCAAATAAGAAGATATTGACATAGCAGTATTCCATTTGGCCATAGAGTATGGACTCCCAGGGGAGCAGGCTCTTGGGGGACCATTCTTGATCCTGCTTGAGCCATTGTACCCTGTTATTCCTCTTTATATTAGTTTATTGATTAGTGATTAGGAGATTGTAGGAGGGTGAGGGACAGTTACTGAGATCAAAGCCCCAGAAGAGATCCAGTACTTCCTCTGCCAGGGAGAAGTTCATAGTTGACAGAGAAGCTTGATCTTTACCCTCTATCCTTAATTCCCAAATACTCTTTTCCTGAATCCTGAATTTCTTTGGTCCTTACTAAATTCCTGTTAGTTTTTACTAGTCAGAGTTTGGACTGGTGACCTTGAGGGTGATAACTTTGGGTGTTTTAGGGGAAGACAAGAAAAACACTACATCTTAAGGGAAAAAAGTTGTTTGAAAAAGGAACAGGGGAGGAATAGGGGGAGACTTGATTAAATAGTGGTGGCTCTGTAGACCAGAACAGGTCCGTTTTAGTCTTATTTTATTTCTAACATCTGCTTTCATCAACCTCACTACAACCATACCATTTTGGGAAGACCCTGTTCAAATATACCCTCAAAGGTTTTATTAACTGGGGTGGGTGGGGAAAGTAAGCAGCCTTGGCCCACAGATCCCATTTAAGTGGGGGTGATCAAAGCACACCCCATCTATCATGTATACCCCCTCCTACAATATTTACATATATAACATATATAGTTTGTGGATACTTATAACTATGTATATTTGTATGTGCATGATTGGATTTTTTAATATCCATGAGGTAACATTGTTAACTTCTACCCAGATATTGACATCATTCTTAGATATAGATAGATTAGAATTACAATTTATTCAGCCCTATTATGAAAATGAATTATTTTTTAATATTGCTAAATTATTTCTTCATATGTCAGATTTGGTACAGGGCTAAATTTTAAATATAAATTATAACGAATATTAAATTATGAATATGAAAATATGAAAGATGACAAAAATATCATGAGTTCTATGTCCAAAACAGTGTATACTGCTTGAACTAGCAATATCACTACTAGGTCTAAATCCTAAAGATATATTTTTTTAAAAATAAGGTTAGCAGGAAGGCCATTCTTGTACAAAAATATTTATAGTAGTCCTTTTTGTGATGGTAAAGAACTAAAAATTAAATAGATGTCCATCAACTGAGGAATGGTTGAATAAATTATGGTATATGATAGTAATGGAATAATATTACAATATAAGAAATGATTAACAGGATGATTTCAGAAAGAGAAATAAGCAAAACCAAAAAAAACATTGTACACTATAACCACAATATTGTGGAATAATCATCTTTAAAAGACTTAGCTACTACTCTTTAAAGATATTACTGGGAGCCAAGATGGAGGAGTAACTAAAGCAGCAGTTCCATGTCACCACAAGAATCCTCTCTGACCAAGATTAAAATATCACCAGAAAATGAATACAGGAATAAAAAAACCAACAAAGAGACAGAGTGAAACAGCTTTCAAAAACAGAAAAACCCTTGTATATTTGAGTAATTAGATCTCTGTCAGAATTTTTTGTTATAAAGATTTTTTCCCAGTTTGTTGTTTCCCTTCTGATTTTGGTTGCATTGTTTTTGTTTGTACAAAAGCTTCTAAATTTAATATAATCAAATATATTTATTTTACATTTTGTAATTTTCTCTAACTCTTGCTTGATTTTAAAATCTTTCCTTTCCCAGAGATCTGACAAGTATACTATTCTGTGTTCACCTAATTTACTTACAGTTTCCTTCTTTATATTCAAGTCTTTCAACCGTTCTGAATTTATCTTGATGTAGGGTGTGAGATGTTGATCCAAACCTAATCTCTCCCATATTGTTTTCCAATTTTCCAAGCAGTTTTTGTCAAATAGTGGATTTTTGTCCCAAAAGTTGGGCTCTTTGGGTTTATCATACACTGTTTTGCTGATATCACTTACCCCAAATCTATTCCACTGATCCTCCCTTCTATCTCTTAACCAGTACCATATTGTTTTGATAACTGCTGCTTTATAATATACCTTACTATCTAGTACTTCTAAGCCACCTTCCTTCATGTTTTTTTTCATTATTTCCCTTGATATTCTTGATCTTTTGCTCTTCCAAATAAACTTTGTTATATTTTTTCTAATGCAGTAAAAAAAGTTTTTGGTAGTTTGATAGGTATGGCACTAAAAGCCATTCCCCGATTGATAAATGGGCAAGGGACATGAATTGGCAATTTTCAGATAAAGAAATCAAAAGTATCAATAAGCACATGAGAAAATGTTCTAAATATCTAATAAATAGAGAAATGTAAATCAAAACAACTCTGATGCATCACCTCACACCTAACAGATTGGCTAAAATGATAGCAGGGGAGAGTAATGAATGTTGGAGGGGATGTGGACAAATTGGGTCATTAATACATTTCTGGTGGAGTTGTGAACTGATCCAACCATTCTGGATGGCAATTTGGAAGTATGCCCAAAGAGTGATAACAGAATGCCTGCCCTTTGATCCAGCCATATCATTGCTAGGATTGTACCCCAAAAAGATCATAGATAAACAGACTTACACAAAAATATTTATAGCTGTGCTCTTTGTGGTGGCAAAAAACTGGAAAGCAAGGGTATGCCCTTCAATTGGGGAATGGCTGAACAAATTGTGGTATATGTTGGTGATGGAATACTATTGTACTCAAAGGAATAATAAACTGGAGGAATTCCATGTGAACTGGAAAGACCTCCAGGAATTGATGCAGAGTGAAAGGAGCAGAAGCAGAAGAACATTGTACACAGAGACAGATACACTATTGTAAAATCAAATGTAATGGACTTCTGTACTAGCAGCAATGCAATGACCCAAGACAATTCTGAGGGATTTATGGAAAAAAACGCTACCCACATTCAGAGGAAGAACTACAGGAGTGGAAACACAGAAGAAGAACAACTGCTTGAACAGTTGGGTTGATGAGGACATGATTTGGGATGTAAACCCAAAAAGACCACACCAATGTAACTATCAATAATATGTAAATAAGTCTTGATTGACCACACATGTTAAAAACAGTGGAAATGTGAGTTTGCTACAGGGGATGGAGGTGGTTGAGGGGGTGAAAGGTAAAGTAAAAACATGAATTATGTAACCATGGAAAATTTTTCTAAAAATTAAAAAAAAAGTTAGGCAGACAACATCTGGGGCAGTGGAGTGAGAGGAGAGCAGAGCCAGGAAGAGACTGTAGCAAGGGGTGAAGAGGAAGCCAAGAGCAAACCATAACCCCCTTAACCCTACATCTGCTGTCACAGGTTCCAAACTTAAGGTCAAGATAACATTAAGACTCTGAAATCCTGTCTGGGCAAATAGTGATCCAAGCCAACTCATACCCCTTGAAATTTCAAACCTCTGGAAAAGTCTGGAGTCCCAGCCAAGGGCAATTTGGGCTAAATGGGGCTGATTTATGTGGGCCCAGAGTGAAACCAGGAATCCAAGGCTAGGTTTGGGATGAGGACATAATCTACAGTTTGGGGTGAAGATACAGTTTATAAGGGGGAGTCTCAACCCAGATCATTTTGCCCTAAACTAAGGGATTAGCTCCAGGATGGGGCAATCAAGAATGTGCCTGATTGGATAAAGAACACAGTGAGCCCAAAAACTTGAGCCTAATCCTGGGGCTAAAATTTGATTATTCCCTGACGATCAAATTTAGAGTGAGATCAAAAGCTCTCACCTAAGCCTGAGGAAAGTTTTTAAGCAATCAGCATCTCAAGGGTCAATTGAATGAAGAAGGGGAGGGGGCTCTCAGAGCTCTCATCCCTCAGACCATCTGGTAAACTAGTAACAAACAGAAAATAAGCTGAGAAAAACATCAAGAAATCACTGAAGTATAAGAGGGTACCCCAATTTCCCAGAAAACAGAGCCTACCTATAATTAGATAGGAAAGATGAGCAAACAACAAAAAAAAAACATCCAATTCTAAAGAATACTCATGGAGACAAAGAACAAGGTACAGACACAGAAGGGGACAGTGAAACAAAGGAAACACACTCAAAATCAAAAAGAAAAATACAAATTGAACAGTGCTTGGAAAAGCTCAAAAAAGACTTTAAAAATAAATTAAGAGAAGCAGAGGAAAAGTGGGGAAGAGAAATGAAAGTTTTGTAAGAAGAAAATGGCCAATTAAAGGAGAACCAAAAGCTGTCAGAGGAAAACCAGGCCTTTAATATCACAACTGCCCATTTAGAAACTAATTTTTTCATGAGAAATAAAGAAAAAATAAAGCAGACTCAAAGGAATGAAAAAAAGAGAAAAACATGAAATATCTTATTGAAAAAATGACTGACATAGAAAAAAGATCTAGGAGAGACAATTTAATAATTATTGGACTACCTGAAAGCCATGATAAAGAAAAAAACTTGGACATCTTTTTACAAGAAATTATGAAAGAAAACTGCCCACAGATCCCCAAACAAGAAAAAAATTAAAATTGAAAGAATTCACAGATCACTTCGAGAAAGAAATCCTCAAATGAAAATGCAATAGCTAAATTCAAGAGCCACCAAGTCAAGGAGAAAAAACTTCAAGCTGCCAGAAAGAAACCATTCTAATACCATTGAGCTGGTATCAGGATCACACAGGACCTAGCAGCTCCTACATTAAAGAATTGAAAAGCATAGAATATGATATCATATTAATGAAGGCAAAATATTTGGGTTTAAAGCCCAAAGTCACTTATCCAGCAAAACTGAGTCTAATTTTTCAGGGGAAAAATGGCCATTCAACAAGATAGAAGATTTCTAAGTATTCCTGATGAATTAGCCAGACCTGAACAAAAAATTTGAAGTCCAAAAATGAAACAAAAGTGAAGCCAAAAAAGAAAATAAGAAAGAGAAAATTTAAGGGACTCATTAAGTTCAAAATGTTTATATGTCTACATGGAAAGAAGATTTCTGTAATTCTCCAAAATTATTCTTAGTAGTAGAGAAAAGAGAAGTAATTTACTCAGAAAAAGGGTGAAGTAAGCTAATTAAAATAACAAGATGTCTATGATGATATGATGTCTATGTAAATGTGATAATATGGAACAATATGTATGTATGATATGATATGTATACAAATGAATGATATAAAAATCAATCAAAGGCTGAAAGAGATGGTTGCACTGAGAGAAAAGGGAAGAGAGAGATAGAATGGAGTAAATTACATAATTTAAAGAGGTGTAAAGAATCATTTCAGAAAGGGGAGGATAAGGGTGGTGATGGGCAATGCTTAAACTTTACTCTCATTGTAACTGGTTCAGAGAGGGGAAAACAAGTATACTCAGTGGGGTACTGAATTCTATCAACCTATAGAGAAGTAGAAGGTGAATAAGACAAGGGAAGGGGGAACTAATTGAAGGGAGGGGGAAGTGAGAGGGTAACAAAAAGGCCATTCTGGTGAGAAGGAAGACAACAAAAGGGAATAGAACAGGATCTAAAGGGGATAATATGATGGAGGGCAATATACAGTTTGTAATCATAACACTGAATGTGAATGAGATGAACTCACTCATAAAATGGAAGCAGATAACAGAATGGATTAAAAAACAGAATCCTACTATATGTTGCTTATAAGAAACACATTTGAGGTAGGGTGACACACAGATTCAAGGTAAAAGGCTAGAGAAGTATATATTACACATCATCTAAAGTAAGAAAAGCAGGAGTAGCAATCATGATACCAGACAAAGCCAAAGTAGAAATTAATATATACAATATAAAATATCTAGTAATCCATCTGCCAAGACAGAGAACTTATATGAACACAACTACAAAACACTTCATATGTTTAATTTTAGATCTAAATAATTGGAAAAACATTAATTGTTCATGGGTATGATGAGCTAATATAATAAAAGTGACACTCCTACCCAAATTAATATACTTATTCAGTGTCATACCTATCAAACTACCAAATAACTTTTTTATAGAATTACCAAAAATTATAACAAATTTCACCTGGTAAAACAAAAGATCATGAATATCAAGGGAAATAATGAAAAAAAAACCCAAATTTGAAGGATGCAGACCCAGTAGTACCAGATCTTCAACTATACTATAAAGCAGTTTTCATCAAAATGATATGGTCCTTGTTAAGAGATAGAAGTTTAGATCAATAGAATAGACTAGGGGTAAATGGCATCAACAAGATAATGTTCAATAAATCCAAAGATCCCAGCTTTTGGCATAAGAACTCACTATTTGACAAAAATTGCTGGGAAAACTGAAAAACGTTATGGGAAAGTTAGGTTTACATCAACATCTGATAAAGATTTAATTTCTCAAATATATAAGGTGGTAAGTAAATTTTACAAAAACTCAAGCCATTCCCCAATCAGCAAATGATCAAGGGACATGAATAGGCAGTTTTCAGATGAAGAAATCAAAATGATCAATAATCACATGAAAAATTGTTCTAAATCCCTCCTGATTAGAGAAATGCAAATAAAAACAACTCTGAGGTACCACCTCACACCTAGCAGATTAGCGAATATGGCGGCAAAGGAAAGTGATAAATGTTGGAGAGGATGTGGCAAAATTGGGACACTAATACACTACTGGTAGAGTTGCTAATTGGTCCAACCATTCTGGAAGGCAATTTGGAATTATGTGAAAAGTGCTTTAAAAGAATGCCTACAGGGGGCAGCTGGGTAGCTCAGTGGAGTGAGAGTCAGGCCTAGAGACAGGAGGTCCTAGGTTCAAACCTGGCCTCAGCCACTTCCCAGCTGTGTGACCCTGGGCAAGTCACTTGACCTCCATTGCCCACTCTTCCACCTATGAGACAATTCACCAAAGTACAAGGGTTTAAAAAAAAGGAATGCCTACCCTTTGATCTAGCCATACCACTGTTGTGTTTGTACTCCAAAGAGATAATAAAGGAAAAATACTTGAAAAAATTTTATAACCACGTACTTTGTGGTGGCAAAAAAAATTGGAGAATGAGGGGGTTCCCTTCGATTGGGGAATGGTTCAACAAATTGTAGTATCTGATGGTGATGGAATGCCATTGTGTTGAAAGGAATAATGAACTGGAGGAATTCTATGTGAACTAGGAGAACTAGGAGAACACTGTACACAGAGACTGATACACTGTGGCACAATCGAATGTAACTGACTTTTCTACCAGGAACAATGCAATGATTCAGAACAATCCAGAGGAACTTAGGAGAAAAAAATGCTATCCTTATCCAGAGAAAGAATTGTGGAAACAGAAATGCATTAGAAAAATATATGATCAATCAGGTAGTGTGATAGGATATGATTAGGGTTTTGATGCTAAAGAATCACTCTACTGCAGATATGAATAAAATGGAAACAGGTTTTGAACAATGATACATGTATAACACAGTGGAATTGCTTGTCAGCTCTGGGAGGGGGAAGTGAAGAGGGATGGGAAAGATAATGAATCTTGTAACCATGGAAAAATATTCCAAATAATTTTTTTTAAAAAAAAGAAAGACTTAAGCTACTCTCACCAATATGATGATTAAGGACAGTTCCAGAGGATTTATGACAAAGAATGCTATCCACCTTCAGAGAAAGAACAGCTGGCATCAAAATGTGGATCAAAGCATATTATTTTTCACTTTGGTTTATTTGTGTTTTGATTTGAGAGGTTTGATTTTTAATGATTATTCCATTACAAAAAAATGAATAATATGCAAATCTATTTAGCATGGTAATGCATATATAAACCAGTTCAAATAGCTTCTCATCTTTGGGAAGGAATAGGGAAAAGAGTGAGGGAGACAATTTGGAAATTATAACTTCAGAAAACTTACATGGAAAATTTTTATTACATGTAGTTGGTGAAATAAAATATCTTTATAAAAATGTCATGAGTTCTTCTGAGGGTAGATTAAGCATCTTAACTAATTACAAAAATTTTATATAGCAAAAATGTAAGCAAAATCTTTCCTATTAAGTATACTCTTCAAAGCATTAGTTTCAAGGATAAGTGTCATTTAATATATGTGCTTCACTTTTTAAAAAAGAAAAAGAAAATCTATGGATTCTTTTCTACAAAAGAAGCTGTCTATATTGAGAGGATGTCACTTTGATGGTGTCCTTGGTAAAAATGCAATGGAAATATTAGCACTACCAATCTGTGCATTAAACATAAATAATAGACACAAAATTAGTGACATTTCGATGACCTTATTTGAATAGGAACCAAATCTGTATGAGGAAATGTTTTTTTCAAAGTCTAGGATATTATTAGATGAATTATTGATAAAGTGTAGGTTTTTAAGTAGGTTTTTTTTATGTTGCCAGTTAGTATACAGAAAATCTAAGCAAAGCTCAGGGGAGTTCAAAATGATCTTACCCTTGATTATAATCACTCTAACATTCAGATAGGAAGAGAGGAAACAGTATTAGATGTACAATGTTCGAGGAGGATATTTGAATTTTGGGGTGAATTTTATAAATTCGTGAAGAAAATATTATGAAAAACAGTGACCAATATATTTTCCAGTGAAGAGACAGACTGTAGAAAACTTTTATCTGATGGATTATGGATTTCTATAAACTTTTCCAACATGATACAAATTGACTTTCCAGATTTCTTATTGTGACTATCTTTGAGGTCCCCAAAGTATTTGCTAGGTTTTTAAGTACCTGTTATATGCCTAAAACAGTAACCAACATTCATTTGTATTAGGAAATATCAGTTGTGGGCAGCAATTAGGAGAATAAGTATTGAAGAGTTTTTATCCATTTTAGATTTTATCATTTTATTAATCAATCAGCAAGCACCTATGAAATGTTCACTATGTATAAAGGGCACTGTAATGAGCATTAGGAGAAACAAAGGAAAAATGAAATCGTCCCTGATTCAATACATACATGGGACACCACACTTAAAGGTCAATATTATTCAATAATTTTAATTGACTGAAAATTTCCTCGGAATGACAATAATGAATTCCAAGTCCTATGGCTCTTATCCTTTACCATATGCCTTCACAACTATTCTATCTGATTCTTACACCTAACTTGCAGTATAAGCATAGAATAACTTTCATACCTATAGCCTTTCAAACATCTAAAAACAGATATTGTAGGGCTTCTTTTTTCCTTCCTTCCTTCCTTTTTTTTTTTTTTTTTTGGCTAGGCTATGTATCTCTCATTTCTTTATCTGATCCTTATATGATATGTTTAGACTCCCAGCCTCTTTGTATCCTACTCTGTACATAACCTTTCTAAAATATGGAACACAAAATTGAGGTTTAATAATCTTTCTAAAATATGGAACATAAAATTAAGAACATTGCTATCTGTTATGGGGAAAGTATAAAGGACCTATCACCTCTTTCACTCTTTCATTCTGGACTCTGTCTTAATCTGTTTCTATCTCTGTCAGACTCTCCCTATAATCTAATTGTATTAGTTTTCATGACTCTTATACCTTGTGACATATTGAATTTACTGAGAATAAACCCTCCAAATCATTTTTTCCATGTTAATTGTGTCTAATTGTGCATCTAATACACCTATTTTAGATTTTATTTTATGAAATCAAATCTATTATTCCCATTATTATAATCTGTCAGTGTATAGATGTAGGTACCAATAAAGATATTTTAACCCAGAATTTGTAATTCAACATATTAATTCTCTCCAGAGCTTCAAGTTACCAGACAACTTTCATAAGTAGTTCATTTGTGCCTTCAACCAAGTAAATGAAAAAAGAAAGCACTGAACATCATGAGTTCTATAGAAATACCACTGGAATACTCAACTAAAAATTCCTATCCACGTTTATATTAATCCCTTAAGTATAAGTAAATGTGTCCAGATCATTCAAATAATTCTGAATGATATATCACTGTAGCTCACATTTCTATTTCATAATCAATTAAATTAGTCAATAAATATATTAAGCATCTACTAGTGTCAGGAACTGTGCTAAGCACTGAGGATGCAAAAAGGGACAAAAGACCCTTCATGTCTTGAAAGATCTTACGATCTAATTTGAAGTCTACGTGAACAAATATATGAAAAGTAAGCTAAATATAGGACAACTAGGAAATCATTGAATAATGGGAGGTAATAGAACTAAGATTGTGAAAGGCTTCCCACTGAAAAAGAAACATGAGATTTTGTGAGTTAAATGAAGTCAGGGAAGTCAGCATGCAAGGATATATCTAAATGGCAGCTGAAGATGCAAGATTAAAAATCAATAAAAAGGTGAGAAAAGGGTATGTAGATTTGAGAACTGTCAGCATAAAGATAATAATTATGTAAGCTTATGAGATCACCAAGTCATGAAGAATAGAAAGAGAAGAAAAGGGGGAACAGATTAAAATCCTATGGGACTCCTTTGGTTATAAGGTATCATCTAGATAAGGATCTAGGAATTTAGGAAGGAATGGTTAGATAATAGTAGACCCAAAGAAAGTACTGCCTGAAAACCTAGATAGAAGAGAGTATCAAGGAGGAAGAGGTAATCAACAGTATCAAAAGGTGCAAGAGAGGTCAAAAAGAATGAGGATTTTTAAAAGACCATTGACTTTGGAAGAAAAATAAGAGATCATTGGTTATATTGGAAAGGGAACTTTTGGTGGAAAAATGCCATTACTGTCAGGGCTAAAGAAGAGTAAAAAAAAAGAGAATTTAGATCCTACTATTGTTGATAAAATTTTTAAGGAATTTAGCTACAAGGGGTAGAAGAACTATAGGATAATAGAGGGAATAGAATGATCAAGTGGGAATATTTTGAGGATTAGGGAATCCTGAAAATGCAGACAGCAGGAAAGAAACAAGTTAACAGGAAGGGATTGAAAATAAGTGAAATATAATTAAATATAGCTTTGATTTCTTCATCCAAAAACTGTCTGTTCATATCTTTTGATAATTTATCAATTGGAGAATGGCTCATAAATTTATACTTTTGACATTCTCTCTGTATATTTAGATATGAAACCTCTAAGAAAATGTCAATAAAATTTCTCTGCAATTTTCTGCCTTCTAATCCTGGCAATAGTACTTGTATTTGTACAATTTTTTTAAAAATTTGATGTATGCAAAATCTCCTTCTTACATCTCACAGTGGTTTTTGTCTCTTATTTTGCATAAATTATTATACTATCCATTAATCTGATAGGCAATGTCATCCTTGTTCTAATTTGCTTATGATATTTTCCTTTATGCCTAGGTTAAATAACCATTTTGATCTTATCTTGGTAAATGTTTTAAGATATTGGTCTATATATAATTTCTACCGGATTGTTATCCAGTCAAAGCTATATAAAACTATACAGAAAAATGCTATTGGTCTTTATTGATTAGAGAAATACAAATCAAAACAACTCTGAGATATCATCTCACATGAATCAGATTGGCCAAAATGATAAAAAAGCAAAATGAAAAATTTTAGAGGGAATAAGGAAAAATGGGGACATTAATGCACTATCGATGGAATTGTGAATTAGTCCAGCCATTTTTGGAAAACAATCTGGAATCGTGCCAAAAAATTTATATAGCAATATATACTTTTTTGACCCAGCAATAGCACTATTAGATTTATGTCCAAAGGTGATTGGGAGAAAAGGAAAAGAACTTGCATATTCTAAATTTGTTATGTCAACTCTCTTTTTGATGGCAAAGAACTAGAAATTGAGGGGAGTTGTCAGTTGCAGAATGGTTAAACAAGTTGTGGCATATGATTGGGAATGGAATATTACTGTGCTTTAAGAAATTATGAACAGGTTAGTTTTAGAAAAATATGAGAGGACCTGCATGAAACTATGAAGAGCAGAATGAGCAGAACCGAGAAAACATTATATATAGCAACAAAAAAAAATTGTTTGAATAATGACTTGTGTAGATCTACTCCCAAAGAAAGAAATGATGAATAGAAACAAAAGAGACATAGTTCTATACATGGATGTATCTTTTTGTTAAATGATAATGATCTCTAGTGAAAGGAGGGGAGATAATGTGGAAGATACCTGGAAATTATAATGTAACAAAAATATTTTTTAAATAGAAACTAAGTAAAAGAGCATGAATGACAGAGAGGACAATCTCTTGGAAGAGATGAGATTAAATGAGACCTCTTAAACTGGTAAAAAGATTTATCTTTCTAAGGAGTAAGGTCATTTTATCATCTGAGAAGAGGGTAAAAGGGTAAATAGTAAAAGAGAGCATATAACAGATATGAGTTGAGAAAGAAAAGATAAGATGGAACTCATGGAAAATGGCCTCAATATTTTTTCTATAAAAAATAAGACAAATTTCTAAGTTGAGAAGATGAAGGAAATAAGTCATAGGAAATATGAAGAGAGATGGGAACGTTTAGAAGAGCTATGTGGAGAGTGGGAAAATGAATTTAAAAGGGAGATATATAGAAGGATTGCCTAGAACCAACAAGGACACATTGAAGTTGTCCAACATAAATTTGTAATGGGCTAGTCAGAACAGTTGAATGATTTTCTCCACTTTTGTTTATTAGTTGGTATAAAAAAATATGACAGAAGGAGGGAGTTAGCCAATGATGAGGCTTGGCATTACAGAACACCTAGATCCAAGGCAGTTAAATGTACCTATGGTCACCCTGTACATCTTTTCATGGGAAGTGGCCCAAAATATAATTTGCTATATTTTGTGCCAATACTGGTAGGACATGGCGTTTGTCCTTCAGTAAAGCAACTTCATGCTAACATAGCTAGAAACTGTTCTCTTACAACAAATCTGAATATTGCTTGAAATTGATCAATGATTCTTTTCCTAATAGCTGGCAAACTCTTTTTTAAGAGTTTTCCAGTCATCAAAGTATTCTATACTTTTTATAGTTTATATTTATATTTTCTTCTATGGAATAAAATTTTACTTTTTAATAATGCAGACAAAATTGGCCTTCATTAATTTCTGATAATATTTTTCAATTTTCTTGATTTTTCAGTGATTGCTAATATTGGTTTTGGTTATGATAGCAATCTTTCCTATCAGGATTCTACAATATAATCTCTTTGAAGACTTGATCTAATTGAAGTTACTTAAGAAATGTCATATCTTTTTCTTGCTTAATAAGGTTCCATCTTCTTGTTAACCATTTTCCTGTCTATCCTCTAATTCAAGAACAATTTTCATTTAGGATAAGGGTGAAGCAATGGAGGGTAAACAGAAACAAAAATAAATATTAAATATCTTCTTTCTTTCCATCATTGAGTATCATTATTTTATCCACTCCAAACAGTGGTCTTATTCCCTTTTAGATCTTCCTCTTTTATCTATTACAGCTAAATGAACTATGTTTGCTTTCCTTTGAATTTATTAGCAGCTCATCTCCTTCAGAGTTGTGTTCCTGAAAATATTCTTATAGACTTTGTTACTATTTTGTGCATTTAATAATTTTCTTACCTATTCTTGCAGCTATCTCCTGTATGTTTCTTTTTAATTAAAAAAAGGTTACCATTTGGTTCTGGATGTCCACATCAGTCCCTTTAGGTACTACTCCCATTTTTTCTTATCAAAATGAATGATCATCATAATTTTATTCTTGTTAACATTCCACCCTTCTTGATCCAATTTCCCACATATAATTAGAAATGATGATATAGTATCTTAATTTTTTTGAAATCTTCAAATCTACTTTTCAGAATTTATGAATTTATTTTGTGAATGGGACTCTTCAAAACTTTCTTCTGAACTTCTGTTATAGACTCCAAATAGAATGGCCATTTACTACCAACATGACTATTATATCAACTTTAACAACTACTTCACACTCACTGATCAGACTCAAATGTAGGACAGACAGCATTTCATTTTATTTCCAACAGTTTTTTAAGGACATTTTTAATTAAATTAGCAATGTGACAAGATTTTGCAATGACTTATTTTCAGTTTGTATTAGCAACAACTGTCCTACACACCTGTCATCCCTTAGAAACTTGAGGCTAGTAAATCACTTGACCTTGGAAGTTCTAATTTGAAACTATACATAAAGTTTGTACTAAGTCTGTTACCAATATTTTGAGCCCCTAGGATAAGGGTTACTAGGTTGCCTAAGGGGCGGCAAAAAAGAAGATCATCACAACTTTCATAGGCATCAGCAGTAGAATCATGCCCATGAATGTTTCCTACACTTCCAGAATGGGCAAGATCAGGAAGTCTAAACTAAAAAAAAAAAAAAGCTTACATTAAGGGCATTCCCACATCTTCAATCAGTGACTTTCCCACTGTTGCTGACTGCCTTTCATCTAGAAGTCGCCTTCTCTCTTCCCTTCCTCATTCTTTTAACTCTATAAAATTATTTTGTCAATAACTAATATTCACTGATATGCACATGATCTCAGATAGCAGATGTGTGTGTGTATGTGTTTCTCTGTGTGTGCATGTTTCCTTCTAAAGCATTTTCTCTGTGATGTGATAGTCATAAGATTATAAGATCATAGAATTTAAAGTAAGAATCACAATGAGCAGAAATCTTGGTTCAAATGTCATCTCCAGTACTTAATAAAAATGTGACTATGACCAAATCACTTAAATTCTCTGAACCTCATCTCAGTTTTCTTATCTGTAAAATGGCAATAATAAAATCTATAGCACCTACTTTACCAGAAATCTTATAAAGAAAAAATGAAATGATGTATTTAAAGGGTTAAATGATATAAAATTTAGAGGTTTGTAAAAGTGTCTACTATGGGAGGTGATAATAATCAAAATTCAACATTCTCATTGCTATTGAAATAAATGCAACTAAAAAATGGCAAGTGGTGGCAGATATTTGGCTCACTGGCTAGTGAGTCAGTCCTGGAATTGGGAGGACCCAGGTTGAAATCTAGCCTCCGACACTTCATAGCTGTGTGACCCTGGGCAAGTCACTTAATCCTAATTGCCTAGCTCTTACCACTTTTCTGCCTTGGAAACAATGCCCATTATAATACAGAAGGTAAGGTTTCCTTGTTTGGTTGGTTTTTAGTGGTAATGGTCAATGGTAGTAATTTGAAAAATGCTTCACGTATATAATCTCTTTTAGTTCATAAAAATCCAAAAGGTAAATGCTACTATTCTTTTACAGATGTAGAAACTGAGACACGAAGAGATTAAATAACTTGTTTGAGATGACAAAGCTAATCATTACTTAATAATGTTTTGAAACCCTGTCTCCCTGACCGTTTCTAGCATTCTTTTCCCTTCTGTGTTGACAGATATCAATCTTCATTTAAGCTATTTAGATAAGTGTAGTTTTTTTAAATATTATATGGATGTTATTAAGGGTATTTGGTGCATAATGAAGATTTATCATTTGGTATGTATCTCTTAATCAGAGATGGAATTTCATGACAGGATATGGATTTATTGGCCTTGTAATACAGAGAGCAGTCTACAATTGAATAGAAAAAGAACTATATCAGTGAATTTTAAAATTCCATTCCCCCTATGCTACCCTACTGTCTAATAACTTCATGATAGATTTCACCAAAGTACTGAAGACTGCATAGAGAAGGTCCTAGAATACCTTGAAGTTTGAATTAGAATCTGAAATCGTGGAAATATTCCCAACCTTCTTTGAAGAGATAATCCAACTTTCCTCCAAGTTTTCAAGATGAACACTTAATAAATAATTTTGGCCTGAACAATTCTGAGAATCCTTTTTCCAACTTTACTCCTTTCAAATTGGTCTTAAAATAATGGGAAGGATGAATAAAAGTATTTGATCATCACACTATATTTGGAGTAAAGGAAAATATACCTTTCTTTTATTTTGTTTTAAGAACTTTGGAACATTCAGTCTCTCTTTTAATGAGATTTCCTCATCTAGAACTAGGACAAAATAGAATTTAATGCACACAGACTCAAATCCAAGCTGCAAATAAAGGATACTATGAATCTTGACTTCCTGGGGGCAGGGAAATGGAGGAAGAGGTCTGGAATTTATGCCAGGCACTGAGGTAAAAATCATAATTTATTAAGTATTGATCAAAATAAATTTTAGTGAGTATTACAACATTTACAGAAATAAAACTGACAAATTGACAGGCAGTTTTCTTACATTTGAGTCTTAAATGGCTAAAAAATATACAAGAAAAGATTACAAAAATATAATAATTTCTCAATCGATGCTTAAAACAAAAATCCATCAAAGCCACTACATTTCAAATCTGACATTGCTAAATTGCCATAGTGCCTTAAACAGCAAGCAGTTAGAGGCATAGTGATGTATTTGGTGAGTGTTTCTTACTTTCATCCATAAATTACTTTGTTTTATTTGATTTTTTTAATGTAACTGCTAATAGGAGATACATTATGCATCACAAAAATGTCATTACATGACATGGGTAAAAATATCTGATCATAAACTTGAGTCAATTGACTTAATATGGGTGGATTTTATCAGGATTTTACCAACATGTTACATGACATAGTTGGTGGGCAGCAAATTCATGTAACCTCATTAAATTAAACCTTGGCATGAAAATGAAAATGGCCAACGAATAGTAGAATAAATAATGCATCACCTGGTGCTCCTTTGCCATTGTTGTGTCAGGTATCTGGGGAAATGAAGTAGGTTACTCGTGTCAATCAGGCAAATCAGAAATAAAAAGAAATGTTCAATTAATCATGGTATTTTACAATAAGTCCTTTGAAACAGGAAAGAAAATCCTATTAATAAGAAATTATGCCTTTGGTTTCAGTTGACAAACAATGATAAGCTTCCCAGGGGAGTCTACGTATAAAAGATTAATAATGAGGTTTCTCTTGTATATTTATCTAAAATCATGACTACTATCACATTTTATTGGTTTTGAGAACTGAGACCCTAAAGGCATCTTCCAAAGAGATTTTCTTGTTGGCATTTGCTGAGTGGGCCAAAGTTAACAGCATGTGCCCTCTCTAGTTTGCTGCCAGCTGCCACCATAGCTAAAAAGCTTGAAGCATGTACCACCTACTGGTAAATTCGCCCATATCAGAAGGCTTTCTAGGGAGCCACCAGTGCTTTTCTTGAGCACAGTTTCTCTTCCTCCTTTTTCTGTTCGCCCTCCCATTCCCCAACAGACATGCAATTCTGACAAGCTTCTATTGATCTCACATTCTCCTATTGCTTGCAACTTCTTAGTCACTATGGCAGGTTCTCCAGGAGGTTGGGTTAAATAGCAGGAGATTTGGGATAAACTTGCTGGCCTCAAAACACTATAAACTATTCAACAAGAACATAAATGAAGTAAGTTTTAAGGCCTTGATACTAGAAGGTTAACCACAGAAAAGCTACCGTTTGATCTATTTTTAGAAGTTTCCTTACCTTTAATCCTTTCAAATTGGGTTTAGAAACAATGTCAAGGATGAATAAAAATATTTGATCATTACACTGAATTTGGAGTAAAGAAAAAATAAGAAGAGTAAAGATGTTACCATTACTGGTAGCCAGACCAGTCATGCCTCTGTCCTAAACTATTTGACAGCTGCAACTCTGGTCATATCTAGGTATGCTCAATTTGCCTAGCCATGGAACCCCCAATAGAGGGGGGTTTGGAATATATCCAGGTTACCTAACATAGAGGCCTCTACATTGTCTGCCACATGAGTGAATGCAACTGATTTTTCTCTTCCAGTTGTAATCTTCTTCATCTGCCTCTGTCAAGAGGATGAAAGTATTTATTCACAACAGGAGCAGCATGTAGTGAATAAAGGAGAAGGAAAAGTCTCTCCTTGCACTGCTCCTTCTCTTTTATCCTGGTTCTGAAAAATGTTGTTTGATAGTGGTTGTCTCTGTCCTGTGCTGTCTGTCCTCCTCAGTGTCAAGTGCCAGAGATGGCTTATACAGAATCTGAAAGTTTGAGCTGTGACAATCTTGGAGCCAGGATTGTGGGTACATGCAGCAAGCCAGAGCAGCTTGGAAAGCCCAGAGAAGCCAGTGTCTAGGACTCAAGTTCCACTTGGAAGTGGGATTGGACTTTAAAGGAATTGAGCTAAATTGTAAGCAGAATCTTTTTCTCAACTCCAGGGACTAAAATAGAGTGAGGGAAGAGGGGTATTATGCCTCCTACAGGTCAGGGGACTAAATTTGTATATTTGTGATTATGTCTTTGGGAGCAAATATTTCTGGGCTAAAGCCAATCTTAATTTTTAGTGACTGATGGAACTGGGGTTCAAGAGACCATAATGTACAAAGAAGGAAATAACACAGGTTAGAGCCAATGGCAGAGAGCGTAGACACACACACACTCCCAATCCCCTTAGCAGTACCAGAGAACACTGAAGGTAGATTGAAATTGAACTTACCTGGTCTCTCAGGGAGTGAGGGCCACAGTAGCCTGTGCTACATACTATGCTTATTCTATATGAGGTTTATCTTTTTGGCCCCTAGGTGGGTGGGGAGTCAAATATTCTACTCTTAGATGCTTTGTACCTAAAAGCAGATCATTTGAAGGCTCTGAAAGATGCCAAACACTGAAGTAGTCATTAAAAAGGACAAAAAGGTAGAGGAAAGGGGGCAGCTGGGTTGCTCAGTGGATTGAGAGCCAGGCCTAGAAATGGAAGGTCCTGGGTTCAAATCTGGCCTCAGGTACTTCCTAGCTGTGTGACCCTGAGCAAGTCACTTAACCACCATTGCCCAACCCTTACCATTCTTCTGCCTTGGAGTCAATACATAGTATTGACTCCCAGACAGAAGGTAAGAGTTTTGGGGGAAAAAATGTGGAGAGGAAAGAAACTTTTACTACTGATTTTGAATATTCTGAGGATGCTCTTAGTTCTATTTCACCTTAGCCATACACTAAGAACTGAACCAAATCCAATTATCCTATTTTTTCTCTTGCTTTAGGTAAAAATGTTTTTATATTATTCTCATTTTGGAATATATCTGAAAAATGACATAAAATAAAGACCTTTAAAATGACTATCTACTCTACTAATGTGAAAGGATGGTGAGTTCCTGGTTTAATACAGTTAACCTATATACTTAAAGGAAGTACTTTCTCATGCAGTACTTGTTGGCTATACAGATGTTTTACATTTGCATAGTTAACAATAGTTTGTGTAGATAACTCAATAAATATTACTGGAAGGAAAGGGAAAATAGAAGAAGAGGGGGAAAAGGAGAGAATAAGAGATCAGAGGAGGGGAGAGGAGAGGAGAGTTCTTTAGTTTCATAGCTACCAGATGCAACATAAATCATTTGTAAATAACCATGGATAGAATTGTTGTTGTTGTTGTTGTTAACGCAATAACAACCTTCCTAAAATCTGGCTCATTTAATGCTTAATTTTTTTAGGACTGATTTTTAAAACTTCTTGAAACAGAAAAATACATATTTTCCAAAATTTAATCATTTATCAAGATAGCTGAACATAAAATACTGTTGTGAAAAAAGAAATGTATTATTGATGATAGTGGGCTCCTCAACATACATATACAATGTGCATAGCATATTTTATAAACATAGGGGCTATAGTTAATATTTTATTGTCTTAGAAAGAATATGTTCTTATAAAAATAAAATAAAAGGACACTGTAAGAATATATATTTTTCACTACCATAAGGTTGTGACCTTTGAAACTCACTCAAAGCTTCCTCTTCCTAAATTATAAGATAGTAATCTTAGAGTACTAACCTATAATATGCACAATGCTGACTATTATTTCTTTTTATTTCTTTTATTTCTCTATCATTCTACCTATCTCCTAACCCAATGAAAACAATTGTGAGTTTAGAATGAGGAGTAAAGATCATTTGATTCATTATGAATAGAATTCTTTTGTATAAAAAAGCTTTTAAAGGTGTCAAGGACAGGACACAATTGAAAACTAAATATAGGGACAAGATTAAATGTAACTCTTGACCAAATTACATTTTTCTTCAATGCAAATCAGCAATAATGTTTATAAGTCTATCAACTGTTATTTTCCACTTGTCAGTGCATATAGATATATATAGTAATAGTATTATCACTAGTTCTTTGTTAAATATAATTGTTTTCTCTTAAAGAATTGGATCTTTCAAGAGAATGGTTCCCCAGAGGGAAAATAAAAGGAGCTTTGGATGGAGAATTCAGGTAGTAGGTATCATAGAAAATAAAAAATAAATAAGCCAACAGAGTTACTATAATATGTCCTATCAATGAGCTATATGTCTTTAGAAATAATCATTCAAAATTAAACTAATGGGAACTTAAATATAATTTTCTTTTAGAAATAAAGGTCCATTTTTAAAAATCATGTTGCAAGACTACAACACGATATTCTCTGAAGAAGTGAAAATGGTAGCACAGAGAGGGCAATAGTGAGGCACACATTAGGGGTGTACAAAATGAAACAAATAATCAGTAAGGAATTCTGGAGAAGAATGGGTATGAATGATCTTATCAAGCCAATGTATAAAGAAAAGATGGACTGGTCACAAGGGAAGTATAATGATGATAGCTGGAGAAGCAGAATATTTCAATGGTATACTAGAGTCAGGAGAAAGCAAAGAAGGATTCCCACATGTTAGGTGGTCCTCCTCAAGGTAAAATGATGGTAGAACATAAATAAGAGTAGTATAGGGTAAGCCAACATGGAAGTTCTTTGATGAGCATCATCAGAAGGAAAATCCAAATAAGTTAGCTCAGAGATTCATTTGAATATCTGAGTAACTAGATTTTATATTAAGAGCTAAAGCTAGCAAATGTTATACTTCAAATAGTTGGAGTACCTTACAGTTGAATCTCATAGATCAATAATGAAACTGAGAAGAATAGACCTGTGTTGTGAGGAAGTTTACTAAATTATTATTTAGGAGACTTAGCAAGCAGGGCTGGAGAATTCTAAATGGAATGGGGAAGCAGGAAGTGTGGCCTCTCTCTCTCTCTCTCTCTGAGACGACTCCATGGTGGTTGGGAGAAGTTGTAACTGATCCTGAGGGACCTCAGAGGAAGTGGAGTTCGCACCCAGATTTCTTGATATTCAGAAGGAAGACTGTCATCTACTTGTGGGAGATTTTTGGTAGAGACTATTAATCCCGACCTGAGTTGCAGGTTAACTCGAGCTGGGTTAGCTCCCAGATCTACCTACTTGGGAGTACCAGATTGGCAGTTTGGAAGAGAGAAAGTAAGTTTGGCAGTGACTATATATATAGGCAACTTGTTCAACTCTGTTTTTTCTTGATTTATAAATTTAAGACATTGTGAACTTCATGTTGAAATTTTATAGAATAGTTTATTCTTTAATGACTGCTATGGTGACTCTGAAGTATGTGGGTTTCACCAATCCAGATGAGTTTCCATATCTGTCAAATGGGGACAAATCTACCTTTAGTGATACCTCCAAAATTATGAGGCTTGAATTATGCAATATATATGCTACATTTTATAAACCTTAAATATACCTGCAAGTTATCAATTCAACAAGAATCTATGCATCACTAAATAGGCTACCTATGGCACCTTGGTAAAAGCAAAATGAATAGTCCCTAATTAGATCTCAAGGATTATACAAATTTGCATTATAGAAAGAAGTAAATTGTACCCTAGGCCTGGAGTCAGGAAGACCTGAGTTCAAATCTAACTTCCATCACTTATTAGCTGAGTGGTTCTCAGCAAGACACAATCCTTTTGCCTCAGTTTCATCATCTGTAAAATGATCTGGAGAAGGAAATGGCAAACTACTCCAGTATCTTTGACAAAAAAACCCTAAATGTAATCACAAAGATTTAGACATAATAGCCTATTGAAACAATATAAAAAGAAGAGAGTTAATATGGCATTGGTAACTTAGGAGTCCAAAATCTACTGGAATTCAACTCTTATAGTCTATATTTCCTAGCTTTGTAAACCCAGGCAAAATATTTCATTTCACTGAGTCTCCATTTTCTTATTTGTAGAAAAGAAATAATAATACCTGAAGTACCTACTTCAGTGATTTGTTGCAAGACTCAAATGAGACAAGGTATATAAAGTAATTTGAAATCTTTAAAGTGCTATATAAATGTCAGTTATTATTGAGAAAGTGTTTCCTTCAATAACAGAGGTATTGATTTTTGATTCATACATGAAAAGAGTGGGTAAATCAGAGTTCTAGAAACTTACAAGAAATAGATAACTATAGGTGCATTAAAAGTTCATAGATGGTCTCTTAAAATATCTGACTATATCTAAAAACTATAAATACCTTTATATCTCAGGTTCATTTCTTAGAATTCATATTAGAAAATTTAAGGAAAGGAAATTATCTTTCAATTTCTAGAATTAATATTAAAAATCCAGGGTGATTTGGGATATTCAGATTGGAGAAGAGACAAGAGGAACACAAAATAACTGACTTTAAGTATCTGAAGGATTTTCACAAGAAAGAAAAATTAGTGTCTTTTGGCTTAGTTCCAGAGGACAAAACCAAGAACAATGAATAAATTTTGACCTAATACAAGTAAAATATACCCCATGGATAACTTTTCCAACTTTCCCTACTTGGTCTGACAATATGGATCCTGACAGGATCCTAACTGCTTTTCCATTCTGGAAATTATACTCCAGGTATAATCTAGGACCTAAATTCTTTTTTTTTCCCCTTATTATATGAGGACACACCTCCCAGGTTTCTGTCTTGATTATTCAGATATATACACTATGCTACATTGCCAGATGAAATTAGTAGCATCATGAATCATCAGATCTTTAATTTGGTCAGAGCTGAGGTGAGGACAAGGGATATACTGTATGAAAAAAGAAATTTTTTAAAGCCACAATAAAAAATACTGATCTAAACTAACAAAGCCAAAGTTAAAGGATAAATATGAAGTCCTGAGTTTGGAATAAGAAAATAAGATTCACAAATACAAAGGAAAGCATTTGCCTTTGAACCTTATATATAGAGACGGTTACACTGTGGCACAATCGAATGTAATGGACTTCTCAACTAGCGGCAATGCAATGATCCAGGACAATTCTGAGGGATTTATGGAAAAGAACCCTATCCACATTCAGAGGAAGAACTGTGGGAATAGAAACACAGAAGAAAAACAACTGCTTGATGACATGGGTTGGTGGGGATATGATTGGGGATGTAGACCCTAAATGATCATCCTAGTGCAAATGTTAATAATATGGAAATAAGTTTTGATCAATGACACATGTGAAACCCAGTGGAATTGCACATTGGCTATAGGAGGGGAAGGAAATAACATGAATCATGTAACCATAGAAAAATATTATAAATTAATTAAGTAAATAAACTGAAAAAATTCTCATTTAATAGCAGTATTTGCTCATGGGACACAAGTTGAATGCCAGATCAATGTGAACCAAAAGGTTTATATGATTGGTCCAAAAGCAAATAAATGGATCTGCATCAAAGTAAATGGCTATCTCTTGTATTCTCCTATACCTGGTCAGACTACATCTGGAGTATTATATTTAATTTCAGGTCATAATTATTACTTTTTTACAAAAAAAAATTTTTTTACAATTTTTACAAACCTTTTACTAAGGTCCTACTAAATCCATATAAGTATTATTCTAATGATATTATTCTAGTCTGGGTAAAGAATGATTATGAGTCCCTAAAGGCTAAGCAAATGGAATGCAACCTTTGTTAGGCTGTACAATGCTATGAAAGTTTCAAGTGTGGACTCCCTGAGGATGAAGCTAGGTTAGGGAGTTTAGGCATTTTCCCCAAGACACAAAATTTAAAGGATACTCCATTCAGGCCATATTAATAGCACTTTCAGTCATAGAAACATAAACTTAGAGTTGGGAGAGACCTCGGCGTCCATCTCATCCTGCTTTCTCTTTTTATGAATGAGCAAACTGATGCCTAAAGAGGTGAAGATAATTTCTCAAGATCACTCAAAGAAACAAAGGTCCTTTAACTCCAACTGCAGCATTATACCAACAATATTGTGCTCCAATACTTCTATACTTGAGAAACAATAGAGATTATCAAGTAGTTTGACCAAAAAAAAATTAGATGGCACAAGAATTTGCCAGAGAGTAATGTAAGAAATTAAATTAATATAGAGTGATAAAATTAAAAATATCATGGTTTCAAAGGGTTTATTGAAAGCCATTTAGAAAAATGAAGCCATGTGCCTGTTGAGTTATTTTAAATGGACCAGCCATTTACCTGCCCCTCCCATCCTCCTGCTCCTTAATCACAAAAGAGGAAGTACTAATCTCATCCTCAGTCTTTATACTCCTGGTTACATAATTACACTTCCTGCCCACCTGATTACACAAGAGGAATCATGGGAAATGTAGTTTGAAAGAGATCTAAATGTCCACAGGAAGTTTAGATCAGGGACCTCAAAGTTAGCTCAAGGACCCCCAAATTTCCAATATCACAGTAGGCTATGGTAAACTTCTTTGCAATCCTAATCCAATCAACCCACCCTACAATATAACCTCCCCAGAATCATCATAACTAGAGTCTCTGTCCCTATTCCCTCCCATATTCACCTTATCTCTCCCTAAGTCACTTACTGCAAGTGTTTATAAAACTCCTATATATCAATATAATCTGAGAACTAGTATAATTGAAATGAGAGACTCCTCAATAAACCGATCAAATGATAAAAACCACTCCCATAAAATGAAATGAGCTCTACTTTAAATAAATTAATTCCCCCTCATTGGGCAGATACAAAATAAGCAAAAGAGGTTTTTTTTTAATTATTTTTATTTGTTTCATTTTGTTTTGTTTTTGCCTGGTGTAAAAGGGAATTCTTAATTCCTTTCTGTAATTTAACTGGGGATCTGGAGGTCCTTTTACCATAGAGATGTGTAAAGATATGCCAGCCCACAGTGAAATGAAGTAGAAACCAGAGAGACAGAAAGTGAGGTAAGAACGGGATATAAAAGAGTCGGTGGGAAGACAAAGAGGGGCTTTTTTGACCTTTTTTGGGTTTGGAGGTAGTTGGTAACTGGTCGTTGGAGGTTGGTTGCTGGTGGTATGGGTTAGGGATTAGTTGATGGTTGGAAAATAATGTATATATTCTGTCTGGTAAATTGAGCAGAAGATTGATCAGCTGGACTTTCTCTAAAGGCAGTTATAGGCAGTTATAGGTAGTGATAGGTAGTTATAGGTGTTATGTATATTTTTGGAAACAGTATCTTTTTGTTTCTGCTTGTTTGTTGGTAAGGGCCAGCTTATGCTCAAGGTAACTGCTTTTGGCCTACACAGAGTGAATGTCTCAGAGACAGATTTAGGAAATAAAATCTATTTAATAGGTTTGAAAAGGTTTAAAGCAGTGATTCCCAAAGTGGGTGCCACTGCCCCCTGGTGGGTGCTGCAGCAATCCAGGAGGGCAGTGATGGGCACAGGTGCATTTATCTTTCCTATTAATTGCTATTAAAATTTTAAAAAATTAATTTCCAGGGGCACTAAGTAATATTTTTTCTGGAAAGGGGATAGTAGGCCAAAAAAGTTTGGGAACCACTGCTTTAAAGGAAAGGTAAAAGGTTTAGGATAAGTTCCTTAATACTAAGGAGATAACTAACTTGAACCACACCCAACTCAAGGCTTCTCAGGAAGACTGCTTCTGTCTGGGAATTCCCAGACCTGTTCTATCTCCTTTTTTCTATCTAATTTCAATTTCTATCTATATAAACCTATTTCAAATATCTTTATAAATATATATTCACATATATTTATATGTATATATTTATGTGTATATATTTATATATAACTTGGAGATAGTACATTAAGAAATATGCATATTTCTTAATGTATTATGAAATATATATATTTCTTAATGTACTATCTCCAAGTCTCCAATACCAACCTAGCCAGGTTTGGCCTAGTCAGCCAGAGATGGCTTCCCGGCCTAGGTAGGCCCAAAAGTCTTATCTTTACTCTACAGCCTCAAAAAGAAAAAAGGTCTTTTTTCTTCTTTCTGTTAGTTTCTCCTATAGTCACTGCCAAACTAACTTTCTCTCTTGCAAACTGCCAATCTGGTACTCCCAAGGTTTCAAAGGGAAATTCCCAGAGAGCCAACAACCACCAGCCTCCAGAGCCAAGGTCAGCTTCCAGAGACATTTGGAAAAATCCAACCCTTCTCAGTACCTCAGAATTCCAAAAGGAACTCTGGCTCCAAGTTCCAAACTAGGCCTCAAACCCTGAGACAATATTCCTTACACACAAATCTCTTTTAATTAACCCCAAATCTTATAATATTTCGAATAGCTAGTTAGGCAATTTCTCATCTCTTTCCTATTTTTCCCTCCTTTTACTATATTCATTTTACTATATTATTTTACTGTCTCTATTTTAACAAACTAAATTGTTAAAATTGTTAAAAGCCGCTAGAAGTTTTCTTTTCTCTGGCTTAAAGGTATAATATTAATTTACAACTCTACTATCTCCTCATTAAAACTTAATTTATTAAAGCTGCTCTCTTATTTTGTCAAAACTCCCAATTTAATCCTTACACTGGGATACTGTTGAGGTGTTCCCTGTTCTGGATATGTAATTGGACTTGTTGACATTTAAAGTCTTTCCTTACTCTAAGCCATAATTCTAAGTCAAAATACTTGAGATTTAATCTATTTCTATATTATTTATTTATTAGAAATCTCTTAACCTATTTTTTCTTTTTTTTTTTAAATTTAGAATGTTTAGTTTGCCCATTACCGGACTAGTGATTTTAAATGGAGTTTCTCTTTCTAAATCCTGCTGCTGACTTATGTAGGAAATATATAGAAAAGCTGATGATTTATGTGGGTTTATCTTATACCCTGCTACTTTGCTGAAGTTTTTAATTAAAAAATCTCCTTACCTATTAAACATGAAGGAATTGGCATAAACTAACTTTCTCTACTTGAACTCTGTCATTTGAGCTCTAACTTATTTTTTGTTTCCCCAAGTTTAAATTGATTAAATTGACATCTAGGATCCTGAACTTTCTGGAATTCTATCATTTTACTTTTTATTTTCATATTTCCTATGACAGCAAAATGACTTGCTTACCAACTCGCTAATTCAGAGATTTTCACTCTGTTGGTTATTTCAGATTTTATCCTTTATATAAGCTTTATGGCACATAGTTATTTACATGTTTTCTAATTAGACTACAAGTTCTTTGAGATCAGGGATATTTTTTTATTCTTCTTTACAACCCCAGTACTCAGTACAGTGACTAGTACATAGTAGGCATGTCATAAGTATTTACAGACTAATTAATTGGATCACTAACTATATGACTTTGGATATCACTTAACTTCTCTGGAACATTTTATCCACTTCTAAAATAAGAAGTTCAGACTAACTGTTCACTAAGATCCATTCCAGCTCTACCATTCCAGGATTCTGTAGTGCCTACTGAAAAGCCCATTGCAATTTGCAAAATATGTCCCCTAGTAAAAAGCTACTCAAAATTTAATATATTTTATTGAGCAGTACACTTAAAACTATAGTTTACAAGCACTGACCTCTCTAACCAATTAGAAGACACAATAATCTCAAAATAGAAGCACTTAATGAAATATATATATTTATACATTTTTCTATAATGTATATCTTAAAGATCTATGCATTTTTAGCATTTCATTGAACTGATATTTTAAAAAGGATCACAGGATTTTTTTTACACTTTAGTCATATCTAATTTCTACATGGAAGACTGAAACATTGATGCTTATTGTTAAATGTGGTTTTTGCCAATTAAATCTGAGATGAGGATTTTAGAATTTAAATATTTTTTTCTACCTTTATTTGCTAATTTTTAAATAAAGGCACAATAGATGTGCATTTGTGATAAAATGTGTATTCATCCTAACTCTAAACTAATCAGATAACTTAACAAATAGTGTTATTAATTGAGTTTGTACAAAACAACTCTACAGAAGTGTTGTTAGGTTTAAACTACAAGTTCATTTACTGTTTGTGCTAATGTATCAATGCAAAGTTGTTCCTTTGTTTCTTCAGCTGTATTTGTTGCTGCATTTCTCAGCAAAAACACTGACCTTATTGTATTTTAGTTTCAAAATGTTGAAGGTAGTTAAATATACATATATATGTACCTGTGTGTATATGTATTTGTATGTGTGTATACATATGTATATGGGTATGTGTATTTGTAATTTGGGAGTCTTCCCAGAATTTTCTTCTATTACTCGAGCATTTTCTTCTGGACACTAACAGAATACTACTTCAATGTAACTGCCCTCTGGAACTTTGTGAATGATTCTACTTTAATCTAACTACTGTTTCTGTTGTCTTCACTACCTCTAACTTCTAGCTCAGCTGAAAATCTTTACTATAGAAGGAACTGTGATTTTGTTTGTTTGTCTGAATTTGTTGAATGAAACATACAATCTTTTTTTTACTACCATATCCCACCACTGATTCATATTGAATTTTCAGTCCATTAAAACCCCAAGATTTTTTTTCATATATACTGCTTTTTTTTTAAACCCTTAACTTCTGTGTATTGGCTCCTTGGTGGAAGAGTGGTAAGGGTGGGCAATGGGGGTCAAGTGACTTTCCCTGTGTCACAAAGGTGGGAAGTGTCTGAGGCCAGATTTGAACCTAGGACCTCCTGTCTCTAGGCCTGACTCTCAATCCACTGAGCTACCCAGCTGCCCCAAAGCCATACATACTGTTATCTAACTGAGCCTCTGGAATTTTAAGCAGAAGAATTTGATGTTATTTTTAACCAAAATGTAAAACTTTACTTTCATCCATATTAAATCCCATCATTGTCCAAAATTATTTCATGAAAGTTTTCATTTTAATGAACCAGGAATGAGAAGGCTATACAACTGGGAAAGAATTAGTGAAGTAAAACTAAGATCTTTGAAGAACTTATAATATATCTCCCTATTTTTCTTAACTCGTGAAAGTTAATTGTACCTCAGCGAGGTAATGGGGAGAGTGATGTGCATATATGCATGTGTTTTTGTGTGTGCACTTATGTCCATACAGAGAGGATTTATGTTAGTTGAGTGTCACCCTTTGTATCAGATTGTAAGTTTCATTCAACAAATTCAATCCAACAAACATTTATTAAGTATTTTTATATGTATAGTGTACTGGACTACATTTTTAATAAAGAGTCTCTTGATCAGATATGGAATTCTCATCTCCCTCATACCCATTGCTTCTTTCTGTTTTGTTTATTTATAGTACTTCACACACCAATTCCATATCTTTCTAGGTCAGGAAGGTATCATGCTCTGAAGTGTTGTAATTTCTGAAATAATTGCTTTGTGATGGGCTGTCGTGTTGTTTGGATAACACAGCCACAAACTAATTCTTTCCTTTAGATAAGAATAATTTAACCAAAGTGAAAGCTCTAGAGGCAATAACCAACTAAATATTCATCCAACAGTCAACTGTCAGACTTGTCTGTTAATTAAAATTACTCTTCCTGTTATATTTGTTGAATGAAACATAATATCCCACCCAAAGGGCAGTGCTCAAAGCAAAGTCTCCCTCATCAGGCTTCTCATTATATTACAAAATTTATGAGTAGCCATGTGACCTATCAGCTTCAAAAAGGAAGTTTGCAAAATAAACAGTTTACATTTACACAACACTTCGAGGTTTAAAAAGTAAACTAACTTTCCATAGAGAGGAATTTTTAGGAAAAGAAAACAAAATGAATAATATGAAGTATGTTTCTTATCTTTTCATTTCACTAACTCATAGCTTATGAATAATAATACTAATATAACAATATATTAGCAAAATAAAATTAATATAGAAGTCTTTTCATCAAATTTATCACTAAATAAACCCAGACCATATGTTATTGTACTAAAGTTGTAAAGTATCAATATTTCCCTTATATCACGAGAGGCAATATTCCATAAACTGCATAAATTTCACTTACTCTCATTTATTTTCTCTGTATTCCCAGCACCTAAAAAATGTTTGGAAATTAGTAGGCAATAATATTGACTCTACATATAATTGACTCAATATTTCAATATATTCATATGACACAATTTCCTTAGCTCTAATTCACTGAATTGAAACACAGAAAGAAATGGGTACTGAATTTGGTGCCATAGAAATTGAGTTCAAGTGCTATATTCTGACATTCTCTCTCTTTGTTTCTGTGTCTCTGTGTCTCTGTCTCTCATATATATATATA
>NC_058130.1:487756757-487836511 GCF_016433145.1 Gracilinanus agilis | reverse complement strand
AGGGAGGGAGGGAGGGAGGAAGGGAGGAAGGGAAGAAGGAAGAAAGAAAGGGAGGGAAGGAAGGGAAGCAAGCAAGGAAGGAAGCAAGCAAGGAAGGAAGGAAAATAAAGATAGTAGCCAAGTTTTGCTGCTATCCATGATACTTGTGAATACAAAGTAAAGTTGGCAAGGTCAGATTCACTTTTCTTTTATCATTTGCTATCTCTTAATATTCACTTATATTGTTTAAAGTGTATCAATACTTTTCTTTTTCCCTCAAAGCTCTCTCAAAGTGTAACACTGGAAACATCTTTAAAATAAATTTTCTTGTCTTATTAGGGTAGTAGCTTCAAACACCAGGAATTTTTGGCATAAATAGCTGCACTGAGTGTTTTCTCCTTTTATTCTATATATTCTCTTTTGTCCCCCTCCTATGAAAGCATTTCCTATAATAGCAAACCTTTCCAATTGTGAATTTCCTTATCAGATCTTACCCTCATGACTCCTCAATCCATCTCCCTCTTTCACTATTGTTTACGCATTTACATGGAAAAGTCATACCATCACCATGAAAAAGTCTTTACCATTTTCTTGCAACTGTATACCATTTTAGAAATATTACCAATCACTGGGTGAATAATTGATTCATGACTGTCACAGCATGGTAGTGACACTGTATTTTCTTATGTTTTAACCCTCCCCTTCTCACTGACTGTCTAACTTTTTCTCTCTCTTAAAAATATACATTTTCTTAAATCTAAAATATGAAAACAACCAAATATGAGACTATGCTAGTTTTGAAGTATTGTGTAAAATTTGTGTCTCATTTCCTGTAGGTAGTTCAAAGTAAATCTTCAGAAAGGGTTTTTAACTTGGGCAGTATTGATATTGTTGCTTAACTTAGTATAGAATAAGTTAATGCACATATCTTAAATATTAAAAAGTCTATAATCAAATGTTTACTGAACTGATGAATGTTTCTCAAAAAATAAAAACTATTAAAGTCTCTAGACAATTAATTAAATCTGTTTATATGCAAACAAGTTTGAGGCAAAACTAAGATATTTATATATGGCAAAACAAATTTGCAGAATGGAAGGCTCTAGTATGATAGCATATTTAAAAATCTCCTTTGTAGCTAGCCATAATGCATTTATTATTCACAATTATGACTCTTATCTATCTTTCTTAATTATGTTAAGAAATGCTTTTAAAATGAAACTAAATGCCTTTAAACAAAACTGCCTCATTTAGAAGACACTAGTGTGGAAATACATATCTAACTCTATGTACCAACCAAGCCCTGATTTCAAATTTTCCAGGTATCTTCAAAGACCTTGATAGGGAGGTAGAGGGGTGGGGGGAGATTTGGGGAGGAAAATAGCTCATTAACTTATTAACAAGCATGAAAATATAACTAGTATTCAGGAAACGCTAGTTGGAAAAATTAAATTTCTCAAATCTAATTGGATATTTGCCTAACTGACTAAGCAGTGATCCTTCTTAATAAATGTATGGGATACCAGAAGAACATCTTAGACTTTTCAAAATAATTTGTCATGTTGCTTTGAAATGGACTTAGGTCATTCTTCTAAGTTAAAAAAATTTAAGTCTTCAGAGGAACTAGCCATGCTTCCTGCAGTCTTTTGATGTGATTCATATTAATCATCCAAGAATCACAAAATGTTTTTGCATTCTCCTCAGAGAAATGGTAGTTGTGAAAAGAAAAAAAAATGATGACACAATAGAAGGATTGTCACTCTTCTCATATCATTATGCTATATTTTATTTTTATACTGACTAAAACATATCAAGCAGTCATTGGGAAATGTAAAAAATTCAGGGTCTTAACACTTTGCAGTCCAGTGAAGAACTATGATATAATCGATAGAGGACTCCATTGGAATCAGAAAGATCTAGAATCAAATCCTGCCTTTGTTACTGGGTATGTGATCCTGAACATGCTAGTCAATCTGTTTGTGGTTCATTCAGATCTGTAGGATGTAAGTTAAATTATAAAAGCACCGATAAAATCAATATATCTTAAGATATTTGTCTCTTGTTCATCCTTCTTCTCCAGTCTGACCTTGCTCTTATGACCAGATTGATAGGTAAAAAACATTTTTAAAATGCCTCAGTGGCTGAATCTGTGGACCATTATACATAAAGCAGATTCATTGGCTTCTCTTCACTGTTTTCTTCCTTTCTTCTCTTCCTTTTCAAAGTCCAAAATGAATATATCCCTTCATTTTATATCAGATTTCAGTAGCCCAGGGGCTTGGTCACATAACTCTCTATTTCTCAGCCAGGACTTCTGGCTGATATCTCAACACATCCATCCTCCATCTGGGAGGACTCACCCTACTGTTTTATTTATGATGCAATCAACTGCAGGAGGAAGGTGAACAGTAACTGCTTCTCCATTGCATAAAGAAAAAAAGAAAAGCCTTTTTTAGCCCCATGTTGTAAACATTTGAAAGTCTCTCTTTTACCCTTTTAGAAAAAGCACAGCAGGAGGTAGATAGAGGTCACTGTGAGTCTCTAATTCATCTACATTTATAGTAGATGTTCAGTTCTTTAAATGAAAATGTATTAGAGGGAGTCACAAGCTTAACATTTTACTTAAAATATCTGCCTCTTTAGCTAATGCTAGGAGCTGTGCCCAGGATTGGTGGCACATTGGCACTCCAACTGGCAGCATCTTTCCCTTTTCAGGAACTGAGGATCAAGAACATGTGCAAACTCCTCAAAAGCCCCCTGTGGTTGAATGCCTGCTGCAGAGATCAACCCTTTTGGAAGTGCTACCCAGGGTGTTCTCAACAACTGTTCTTACTCACCAAGGCCGAATAATTCAACATCAGCAGAAGAAAAGTTTATATCTGTTTGGCCTTAATTCCATGGTTAGAATTATTTTCTCCAAGGTGGACACCGTTTTTATTATGACACCAAAAACAATGTCATGGAAATAGCTTTAGCATCAGCATAGCAACCTGGTACCAGAAAGACAGCCTTGCATTTACTGGCTGCCGTTAAGTACATTAACCAATTTCATGCTGTAATTATAATGAATCCCTTACTGGGCCCTTTCTTCTTCGGACAGTGCCATCTTGTGAGTACTAAATACATCATCAGTGAGTTTCATTCTCATGTATTACACTAATATATCATTCGAATGACAACTGCTTCTGATGATCTATTAATGCAATACATCAGGATGAGGTGTGTGTATGGGGTATTACTCAGAAATTGGTGCCATCCACAGAAGGCTAGGTCCAGAATCCAATTCCATTTAATTATGAAATACATGGTATGTCAGCAAAAGAATGTTACTTAACTATCAAAGTTTCAGTTTCACTCAGAGAAATTATTTGCTTGCTCATTAGATTATCAATGAAACCTTCTACTTTCCAGAAATGGGTCTCTCTAGTAAGACAGATTTTATACTTCATAACCTGCATAATCTCTCTCATACACACACACACACACACACACACACACACACACACACACACACACACACACCAAGCATACAAAAACTCTTTGACAATGATCTATGAATAAACAAATAGCTTTTCTTACCTCTCAATTCCCACCACGTTACATTACAAAGTCATTTAAAAAAAAAAAAAAGAAAGAACACATATCAGATATGCTTTCCTGAAAGGTTTTTTTTTTTCATTTTTGGTTTCCACACTGTATCTGATGCTCTTTGTTTGGAGATGCTAGACACCATATAAGCGTTTGTAGTACTATACATATTATATAGGAAAAAAAGAAATGAAAAGAAACAGTTGAATTTGCTTTGCAGTCAGTTATACAGCAAACTACACACCTATCATTTGTCATAAAACTATCATAAAGGATGCAGAATTCCTCTGTTTTTCATTTTTGTATAAGACACATAGATTTGTATTTGTATTGAGTCCCATGAGATTTAAATTGTATAATCTGTGGCTCTCTGGTTTAAGTTATGAGCAGGCTTTGGGAATGCTCTTAATAACAGAATTTTGGAAACAATACTACAGCCCTCATTAATATGAAATCTCTTCTAGCAATTCTTTTTTTTTCTTACCAAAACATTTTCTTGTTACTTGAATTGAAATACCCATGATGCTTTGCATAATGTGTTGTTTAAAAGAATCTAAATATATTCTGATTCCAAACACTGGGCACCAATGACTTAAAATATTAAATTCTGGCTCTGAGTAGCCTTTTGCTTTGCATTTCAGTTATGGCCAAACAATGAAGCAATATCATAGACCTGTATCAAGCTATGCAACACAATTTAACTATAATTTTATAACATCTTCCAGCTTTGGCAACATATTTTTCAAATAGACTATTTTGTTTAATAAGCATTTATCTATTGTTAATGTCTTTGGAGAATTCATCTTAGGGTTTATATTGAAGATAAATGCAAGCATCTGAAGGTTTATGAAAAATGTCTCAGCAAGTGACATGCAGCCTCATATGAGTTACCACAGTCCGCTTCACATGTGGGGCAATCCACTACTCGCCTTGCATTTATTATATTTTCTTCCTATGTATTTTTCTTTTGTATCTCTGAGGCAATTTGATGTTATATACTTTTAAATACCAAATGTCGACTCTATATATGAAAAGAAAGAATGCTATGTTGAGCAAGATGAAACCCCTATTATAAAATGAAGGGAAGAGAAAATTGAAAGAAATCCACAACAAATGTTTGTAAAGTGGGGTGGGAAGGCAGCAAGAGTGAAAGGAAATCGAGAAAGTCAAGAGTGCTTTAAAATAATAAACTTAATATTGACGTTTTGTCTCAAAAAGACAGATCATTTTACTTCAAAAAGATAATGCATGCAACAGTTAGGGAATCATTAAAGGATAATATTTGTTTGAAATAAAATTTTTCACAGAACTGTGACTTGTTAGCAGGAGAAATATGTATATGTGTTTTATATCTTGTAGATTAAGAGATAAAAATAATAAAAGGTAGTTCTTAGTAATGCAGTAGACATAAACCAAAGTAACTAAAATCAATGGCAACACTCCTCATGACCTAATAAATATGTAATAAATAAATACACAATAAATACACTGTGCCAAACACATGAATGATGAGATTGTGAGTTTCTAATTGGTTAGAACTTGTTTTCTCTTTCTATTATGTTTCTTTCTTCTTTATCCACTTTGAACTGGTGTGGATGGAGACCAATTTCTAGTTTTGCTCATTATGCTTACCATGTTCCATAATATTAACCAAAATCAAATTAGATTTCAACTTTATTTAAATTAGTGAATTACTACAAGCTGAATGAATGTATCCCCATGCCAATGATATATGTATTTCAGACTAAGGAGAAGGGAACTTTGGTTTATGCAGGGGACGGGGTTTGCTTAGTTTTTAAGCTCTATAGTTTTTATTAATATTTTGTCATTGTCACAGCTATTTCATGATTTTCAGCTTCTTTTCACCATATTAGATATATTATGAAAAGGCATTTTTTTCTAACGTGTCACCCATATGTAGATAAAATAAAGTCATATCCCTTGGTCTCTCTCACCACCACCCCCTATCCAGCTAATATTCCTGAGGCAATGTTAGAAATGAGGCCAGGGTGACACAGAGACCCCTCTGCAGCTGTAAGATACTGAAAGTAAAGGGGAAGATGGGCTGGATTTCATCACTCAGGTCACATTCCAGGGTTGGATGAATTTGAATCACGACCAAGTTTCAATGGAATAGTGATCATAAATCTAAGAACAATTACTTACAAAATTTTTGAATGAGATACTTCACGTGGCAAAGCAAAAGTCTGTATGTGCTGTTTTAACAAAATTTTGGGAAGAGAATAGGAGAAAGACTGACAGATAGTTTTGACAGAGACACATAGGAAAGCAAAGAGAAAGAGAGTGAAAATTATTTGAGATGCCAAACAGCAAGGCATTTAAAGAGACCCCATATTCCTGGAACCCAAATCTCTGTCCAACATCATCTTTTTTTTTTTTTTTTCCAGAAAGTCTGATTAGTGAATGTCTTCCATCATCTTGGGAAGAAAGCTGAGGTAAGCGGCTTAATTTATAGATGGAGGGAACAAACTTATTTAAAAATTCTCACTACGTTATCATGAATCATGTAGGCCTATTAAACTAATTGCTAAGTAAATTTAAGCAGTATTACAGTCGAATTCAGGAGAATTTATCATCCATCTAAGGAGATCTTTGGTGGTCTCATGCTGCCCCCCACAGATATGTCTCAGAACATTCATTCTGCCGTAATTACCAAGTCTCTTTGAAGAGGCTAAAAATCCCTCGACTCCTCTCATCAATTATTTTCACCTGTTAATTCATTTTGTGTGAGGTAATAAGCCCAGCATAATAACAAATGTGCAAGTACTCCGATTTTGCAATTAAAAGCAGCAGGGCTCCTATTTTGATCATACAGACTGTGACATCCATCATAGAAAACAATTTGGGCCTAGCAGGATGACAGATGCCACACTGATGGCTCTACTAACTAACTGCCTGTCCTGAAGAGAGAAAAAAAAAATGGTCGGGCTTCAGGCTGCAGCTGCAAGCTATCTGATAGCTTCTGACCAGTCAGCAGGAGAAAGCCTGCAGTGACTAAATTACTGAGAGGTAATTTTACTTCACAAAACAAGGATTTCTGAGCCCGGTATGTATGCATGCATTCCAGTGGCTGGTGTCATTTGGAAACAAATAGCCCTTTTCATTTGAAAATGACTGGAATCACTGCCAGTGTTCTGCCTGTTTTGTTTCTAGGCCTTTTACATGAAAAATACACTGTAATACTCATTATTTCTGCCCCTTTCACATCTTATTAGACACAGAAGGCAAGGTGGTTATCTCTGCTTTCTTTGGCTAAATCTACACAAGTAGGATTTCTTCCAACCTCTGGACAGGTGCCTAAATAATAGAAGAGGGCTCATTTTAGCCTTTCAGTTCATATCAAGGCTGAGTGAGCCCTGTCTCAGGATTGATCCTAGCAGCAGCAGCATATCTGAAAGACACAAGCCTCCCACTCCTGATTCCACTCTGGTGCTAAAGCAAGGCATCAACACAGGCAGTTGATGAGATTTAGAACCTGGGTGTTAGGAAAGCATTTGGAAGCTGGATTTAACAACAACAACAAAAAGTTTTTAATTTTTTTCTTCTGTGATTAGAAGATGAAAAATAAAAAATGCTCTTCTGAAAAGAAATTCACTCAAACACGATTCTTTAGCCTTTCCTCTTCAGACAAACAAATAACAATAAAGAAAACATGATTACAAACCAAATTGCAATGGAATAACTGATGACTGATTCCTTTGGATGATTTAATGCCGAACTTAAGGTGGATCAGGTGGGTTGGGGAAGCCATCATACTCTTACTAAAATTAGTTTTGACCAGTCCAACATGTAAATGATATAATTATTATCTACAGTAACAAATAATCTGAAAAATAAAGGTAGGGTTTGCCATTCACTTTTTCTTTTATAATTCTAAATTCATTCACCCTACGGTTAAATAGACTATTTGAGTATACTCATAAAATCAAATGAGAATTGTAAAGAAAACAACATGACTCAAAATTACTAAGTATTTTAGGACTCTGTTTTCAAATTCCATCAATCTAATGTAAATTAAGTAAAGATCATGTTAAGACATTGGGTTAAGACTAGCACGAAGTTTCTCAGATGCTGTTTACCTCAAGATAAGAAACTAATACTCTTTATGACATCCACAGACTCTCATAATTAAAATCCATGCTTTCTTCCTACATTCACTGATGGCTTACAAAAAGCAGCCCTCTGTTTCTTGAGGAAAACCTACTGATCCTAGTTCATTGCATCACACTCATAAACGTTGTCAGCAAGAAGCACTTATGAATAGAAGGAGGCAGGGATGGGCTGCTAGTAAAATGTACACCAGCCAAAAGGAGATGGTTTTCCTTCTCTTCTTCATGGCAGCATTCCACTCAAGCATCTTGATATTAATTAGTGTGTTAAGTGGCCAGACAGAGGACTGTTTAAATATCCATCAGATGGGATGATGCTTTCTATTTGACCAATAGAGAAGTCTTTTGACTTGGGTATAACTTCCCTGCAGTAGGGTCAAGCCATCAATGGCACAAGTTAGGGAAGTCATTGACAAAAGGGAAGATTTCATCAGGTTATACACAAAGAAAAACAAACAAACAAATGCATCAGAACAACTAAATTAGAATGATTCATTTTAGCTCTTCCTTAATGCCATGCCAATAGGACATGCCCTTTTATGCACATGCTCCCACAGAAACTAATGTTCAGTGGCCATCAACAAATTACTACCCATGACACTTTTGCTGCCGCAGTATTAAACCAAAAGTCCTATGGAGAAAATATATGGTTTTTATTACCAAATTGTTCTTGTTTACAATTCTAATATCCTCTTCATTATCTACTTTTCCAGACATTTTAGGCAGTTCTGAAGACCTGGGGCAGCACTAGTCCTGTCATAAAGAGAAATTAATGTTGTTAAAGATGGCCTAGCTGCCCTCTGGGACAGCTGAAGATGTGGAAATATAAGGCTCTGTTTTAAAAATGAAAATGATTAAAGGCACAAATACCTTACTCTTAGTGCTGCCACTGAAACTTTTAATAAAATACTTCAGCACATGCAAACACACACACACACACACACAGGCTGCTTTGCTTGCTCCCACTGTTAGTTTTAAAAAAAAAAAGAGTGGAAAGAAGATACAACTTTGTTCTCTAAGTAGCTTGCTTTATGGACTAATAAGCGTAAAAGGAGCCTCGTCATTATAAAGAACCTATTTTCCTCAGCAACAGCTCACTTAATAAAGACTATATGATTTAAAAAAAAAGACTTTGGAGCTGTCTCCAAGAAGCCAGTAAGCTAATTAGGTATATCGTAACAAGTAGCCCTTACAAAAACTGACAGCCTTAAACCAGACTGCACAGATCCTGAAGGACAATCTCCCAATCATAGGTGTAGTTCAGCAAGCTCAGTGTCAAAAGTTGATGCACCTCGGCTTCTTTAAAGCATCAGGAGTGGACTTCAGAGAGGGCAAGGAAGCACAAGGGAGGGAAGATGCTGGGAACTCTAGTAGTGATCCTACTTAAACCCTTGTAGGAAATCCTTACCAAATATTTTGGGTAAAATAGATCACGATATCAGGAGAAAAAATGTAGGAAATATCACCTTTGGGGATAGTATAACCTTTGTCTCTGTGAGGGTCAAGAAAAAGCAGTCAGAACTTGGCTCTAATGATCCTCCAAACCTTAGTCATTTTGTTCTGTTTAAGTGAATATCAGTCCCTTGAACTAAAAGAGTGAAAAACATTCCTACTTTTCAGGATGGTCCATTGCTTTTCAGTTTCATTCTCCTCAAACTCCCTGCCCCTTCAATTAATTCTCTGTGCCTTTTTTCCTATTGCTTTTGTTGTTCTTGTTTTCAGACAAAATTTTATAATGATAGCCTATAATTTTATTTGCTAGCACCTACTCTGCTGTTAGATGTGTATGGATATGTGACAGTTGGCCACTGGAGCTGAAAAAAGTTTTTGTTTCTGTTCTTTTCATTACCTTCCACACATACATATATATGTTCTGAGTTCTTTTTCTTTTTTCTTTTTAAAATTTTTCTTATGTTTGTTAATTAAAACACTCAGTTTACTCCCTCCTTCTCCTCATGTTCATTACAGAAGGCATAATTTGACAAATTATATATATTTTTATTATGTATACTTATTATATATTTTTATTTTATACAAATTTATTATATACATTTTTATCATATATTTTTATTTATATATAAACAGCATATTACTTATTTCTATNACAGAAGGCAAGGTGGTTATCTCTGCTTTCTTTGGCTAAATCTACACAAGTAGGATTTCTTCCAACCTCTGGACAGGTGCCTAAATAATAGAAGAGGGCTCATTTTAGCCTTTCAGTTCATATCAAGGCTGAGTGAGCCCTGTCTCAGGATTGATCCTAGCAGCAGCAGCATATCTGAAAGACACAAGCCTCCCACTCCTGATTCCACTCTGGTGCTAAAGCAAGGCATCAACACAGGCAGTTGATGAGATTTAGAACCTGGGTGTTAGGAAAGCATTTGGAAGCTGGATTTAACAACAACAACAAAAAGTTTTTAATTTTTTTCTTCTGTGATTAGAAGATGAAAAATAAAAAATGCTCTTCTGAAAAGAAATTCACTCAAACACGATTCTTTAGCCTTTCCTCTTCAGACAAACAAATAACAATAAAGAAAACATGATTACAAACCAAATTGCAATGGAATAACTGATGTCTGATTCCTTTGGATGATTTAATGCCGAACTTAAGGTGGATCAGGTGGGTTGGGGAAGCCATCATACTCTTACTAAAATTAGTTTTGACCAGTCCAACATGTAAATGATATAATTATTATCTACAGTAACAAATAATCTGAAAAATAAAGGTAGGGTTTGCCATTCACTTTTTCTTTTATAATTCTAAATTCATTCACCCTACGGTTAAATAGACTATTTGAGTATACTCATAAAGTCAAATGAGAATTGTAAAGAAAACAACATGACTCAAAATTACTAAGTATTTTAGGACTCTGTTTTCAAATTCCATCAATCTAATGTAAATTAAGTAAAGATCATGTTAAGACATTGGGTTAAGACTAGCACGAAGTTTCTCAGATGCTGTTTACCTCAAGATAAGAAACTAATACTCTTTATGACATCCACAGACTCTCATAATTAAAATCCATGCTTTCTTCCTACATTCACTGATGGCTTACAAAAAGCAGCCCTCTGTTTCTTGAGGAAAACCTACTGATCCTAGTTCATTGTATCACACTCATAAACGTTGTCAGCAAGAAGCACTTATGAATAGAAGGAGGCAGGGATGGGCTGCTAGTAAAATGTACACCAGCCAAAAGGAGATGGTTTTCCTTCTCTTCTTCATGGCAGCATTCCACTCAAGCATCTTGATATTAATTAGTGTGTTAAGTGGCCAGACAGAGGACTGTTTAAATATCCATCAGATGGGATGATGCTTTCTATTTGACCAATAGAGAAGTCTTTTGACTTGGGTATAACTTCCCTGCAGTAGGGTCAAGCCATCAATGGCACAAGTTAGGGAAGTCATTGACAAAAGGGAAGATTTCATCAGGTTATACACAAAGAAAAACAAACAAACAAATGCATCAGAACAACTAAATTAGAATGATTCATTTTAGCTCTTCCTTAATGCCATGCCAATAGGACATGCCCTTTTATGCACATGCTCCCACAGAAACTAATGTTCAGTGGCCATCAACAAATTACTACCCATGACACTTTTGCTGCCGCAGTATTAAACCAAAAGTCCTATGGAGAAAATATATGGTTTTTATTACCAAATTGTTCTTGTTTACAATTCTAATATCCTCTTCATTATCTACTTTTCCAGACATTTTAGGCAGTTCTGAAGACCTGGGGCAGCACTAGTCCTGTCATAAAGAGAAATTAATGTTGTTAAAGATGGCCTAGCTGCCCTCTGGGACAGCTGAAGATGTGGAAATATAAGGCTCTGTTTTAAAAATGAAAATGATTAAAGGCACAAATACCTTACTCTTAGTGCTGCCACTGAAACTTTTAATAAAATACTTCAGCACATGCAAACACACACACACACACACACACACAGGCTGCTTTGCTTGCTCCCACTGTTAAGTTTTTTAAAAAAAAAGAGTGGAAAGAAGATACAACTTTGTTCTCTAAGTAGCTTGCTTTATGGACTAATAAGCGTAAAAGGAGCCTCGTCATTATAAAGAACCTATTTTCCTCAGCAACAGCTCACTTAATAAAGACTATATGATTAAAAAAAAAAAGACTTTGGAGCTGTCTCCAAGAAGCCAGTAAGCTAATTAGGTATATCGTAACAACTAGCCCTTACAAAAACTGACAGCCTTAAACCAGACTGCACAGATCCTGAAGGACAATCTCCCAATCATAGGTGTAGTTCAGCAAGCTCAGTGTCAAAAGTTGATGCACCTCGGCTTCTTTAAAGCATCAGGAGTGGACTTCAGAGAGGGCAAGGAAGCACAAGGGAGGGAAGATGCTGGGAACTCTAGTAGTGATCCTACTTAAACCCTTGTAGGAAATCCTTACCAAATATTTTGGGTAAAATAGATCACGATATCAGGAGAAAAAATGTAGGAAATATCACCTTTGGGGATAGTATAACCTTTGTCTCTGTGAGGGTCAAGAAAAAGCAGTCAGAACTTGGCTCTAATGATCCTCCAAACCTTAGTCATTTTGTTCTGTTTAAGTGAATATCAGTCCCTTGAACTAAAAGAGTGAAAAACATTCCTACTTTTCAGGATGGTCCATTGCTTTTCAGTTTCATTCTCCTCAAACTCCCTGCCCCTTCAATTAATTCTCTGAGCCTTTTTTTCCTATTGCTTTTGTTGTTCTTGTTTTCAGACAAAATTTTATAATGATAGCCTATAATTTTATTTGCTAGCACCTACTCTGCTGTTAGATGTGTATGGATATGTGACAGTTGGCCACTGGAGCTGAAAAAAGTTTTTGTTTCTGTTCTTTTCATTACCTTCCACACATACATACATATGTTCTGAGTTCTTTTTCTTTTTTCTTTTTAAAATTTTTCTTATGTTTGTTAATTAAAACACTCAGTTTACTCCCTCCTTCTCCTCATGTTCATTACAGAAGGCATAATTTGACAAATTATATATATTTTTATTATGTATACTTATTATATATTTTTATTTTATACAAATTTATTATATACATTTTTATCATATATTTTTATTTATATATAAACAGCATATTACTTATTTCTATTTATAATTCTTTCTCTGGTGGTAGATATGCACAAATTATTCTAAATTGTTCTTTAGCTGTTTCATTACAATCCAAATAATACCATCACAGATTCACAGAATTGCTGGGCTGAGAATGTAGTACTGTTCAATAGAAGAGATATTGGATTTGCAGTCAGAATTAGGCTGAGACTCTGAGTCTATGACTTTCTAGCTGTGCGATCTTGAGTACGTCACTCAATCTTTGTAGTCCTTTATCACAAATGAGAAGTTTCGACTTATTATCTACAGAGTCCTTCCAGCTCCAAATTCCAAAATATCTATGATGCTAAATGGCCATGTAGAGAGTTTCTAGATGTACAATTCCATCAAAATTCTAGTCAACAAATAATTTTTCAGTTGACTGACTCATTTCCATTCCCTTATTCTCAGGGAGAACTTTATACTAATTATATATGAATCAACCAAATCAATTTAATTTTAAAGACTTTTTTTTAAGAATCTACAACAACCTTCAGAAATCATCCAAATGATCCAGAAACTCCATTTCTAGGAAATTCTTCCTTTCCTTTAAATGATCTACCTCTGTTTAACATACAGTGCCAGCATTATCAGCCTTTGGAATAGGTGGCTGATTATCCATTGTGATATAAAAGGTTCTAAGTGAGCTTTTTTTAAAACCTGTCACATGGTGTCTGACAGTCCACTGTGAGAACTTCCTTCCTTTGGCACATAGGGATTGGCATGTACCTGAGAGTTAGGTCTTGTGAAAATGAGACATACAGTGGCCAAGTAGGCTAAAGAGAACATCAAATAAAGGAAGAACTGAAAGGAAGCTAAAGCAGACTAGAAAAACAGACTACTTGTTTCACAATTTTTTCTAGGGCTCTCCACAGTGCGATTGATATACTGCTAGCTAGCATCACACTGATCAGCAATTTTAAGAAATAAAGGTTTGCTCACCAATGCCTCTTTGACTCTATCTCTCTGTCTACCTACCCAAACATTGATCTATCTATCTATTTATCTATCTATCTATCTATCTATCTGTCTGACTGACCATCCATCCATCCATCCATCCATCCATCCATCCATCCATCCATCTCTCTCTCTCTTTCTCTATCAATCTAACTGTACATCTCTATATACATTTAGGAGTGTATATATATTTCAACTGAATTTATTTTCATTTCAACAATTCCAATTACATTTTAATCCTCTTGTACTCAGGAGAGTTCCTACCAATATATTTGACACTTTTGGCCTAAAACCCTGGGACAGACCCAAAGTAATATACCCAGTGTCACGCAGCCATTATATGTCAGAGGCAGGCCTTGAATTTCAGCCTTTCTAACTTGGTTGCCAGTTCTATGATTCTACAGTAATGATCATGATGTGGCCATGGATCAGATAAAGTTAGAGGTGTACAAAGAGGCTCAGCAATACTCCTTCATGGAGCAGGAGCCAAATTAAAATGTAATTGGAATAGAAAAATAAATTAAAATATAATAAAATAGATAATATTAAAATTCATTTTTCCAACTTAATATGTAGCCTCTAAGGATCCTTATTTATAGTGTAGTGTCCCCTGTTTATTTCTGAGTTTGATGTCAGTGCTCTAGACAACTCTTTAAGACTTTAAATTGAAGAGAAGTTGCTGACTTGCCTTCCCTTGTAGGGAAAGAGTCTTCATTTATGAATTTCCTTTACTAATGAGATCATAGCTCTAGTCTTTAGCCTTAGTAAATATACTAATTTACAACATCCAGTAAGCATAGGGGGTAGACAACAACAATAACATTTTAAAGATGAAGAAATATATCCAGGGAGATTAAATGACACACAAAGTCACGCAATAAATGTTAGCTCTAGAACTACAAACTAGGTTTTGGGATTCAAAATTCAGTGATTTTTCCATTCTATTAGTGTCAAGATCAATACTGTCTGATGCTGATGAGACTAAATGAAATCCCACCTTCAACACTGACCTCTTTAACATTTTACGGTAATGAGACAAGATTCCTGGCCTATGATTTCTCTGCATAGGAGTTATATCATGAACTTTTATCACAGGGTACAGTGGGTGAATGCTAAGGACAGAAAAGCAATTTGATTTCCACAGAGGATATATTTCTTAAGTTTGCATTGTACAGATTTGTATACAATTATAATTATTCTTGGTAGCTGTGTGACCTGGAGATAATTTATCTCAGCTAAATTAGAACAAAAGAAAAAAAGATGTTTTTTGTTTGATCCAACCAAAGAAGCATTGTGTAGTGTTTAGCCTTGCTAGAGAAAACAAGACCCTTGTTTACCCTAAGATCTTCCCCTGCCTTGTGGGAAAATTCCTTTAATAACTAGAAGTTTTATTTTATAAAGTTTATATGATGCAATGCTATACATATAGCAGCTTCCTTGCTGAATTATTTCCATAGGACTTTTCTACCCCCCCCCAAAAAAAAAACTTCCCCTTACATACATACATCTACTTTTCAACTTCTTTTATATGCTGCCTTCTCCCATTAGGTTGGTTTTTGTATTTGTTTGTTTTTAGGGTCACTCAGATAATAAGTGACTAAGACTGGACTTCAACTCAGGTCTTCCTGATTCTCAGCTCAGCATTCTTAACCACACCACCTAGCTGCTCCAACTATTATGCAACTAGAATCTAAACTTACTGAGGACAGGGACTCTTGCCTTTCTTTGTATCCCCAGCGCTTAAAATAATTCTTTTTGTATAGCAGGGAGTATTAAATATTTATTTACTGACTAAGATCAAGCTACACTTAGACCATTTCTTACACTGGAAGTAGTCTCTGCCTTCAGGCCTCATATTCTGAATGTCTGGTCCCTCTCAGTGAGTCAGTCATTCAGTCAATCAACTTCTAACATATGGAGGCCAAGATCGATATCTTCACTTCTCTTTATAATGCACTCTTTACTTATTTTCACTGGATTTTCTCTCCTGTGGCCCCTTGCTGAGTAAATTCCCACCTTGCCCCCTCCACTCACTTTTCTGCCTTTATTTTTGCTTTGATATTTTTAGAAATATCACATATTTATATCTGTACTCAGAATCCATAAGTTATTTCTCTGGGGTTTGATGTCATTTTTCATCATGAGTCCTTGGGAATTGTCTTAATCACTGTTTTTCTAAGAATAGCTTAAGCCATTCTCATTTGTTCATCATACATTATTATTGCTGTTACTGTATTATGATGTTCTCCTTGTCCTACTCTCTTCATTCTGCATCAGTTCATATAATTTTTCCAGGTTTTTCTGAAACTGTTCTTCTTGTCATTTCTTATGGCACAAGAGTATTCTATCTCAATCAGTACACCCCAACTTGTTCAGCCATTTCAAAATTGATGAGAATTCCCTCAATAGCTAATTCTTTGCCCTTTTTAGGTCCCTTTTATGCATTGCCTTCATCCATTAGAATATAAGTTCCTTGAGGAACTGTGTGTGTGTATCATATATATTATACACAAACACAGTACCTGGCTCATAGTTTGTAAGGGTTAAAATTGATGGTTTGGCTACATATATGAAAATTATAAATCTTTCATTTCGTTTTACAAGTTGGTGCTTAATAAATGCTTGTTTATAGACTGAATGACTGAACTATTTCTTGAAATTTAAATTTTAGCATAGCAGAACATATATTCCTTTGCATTTATTGTTTGATCTGTAAGGGATAAAAATTAAAGTGCTGGACTAAATTTATGAGGAATGTGGTCACTGTAATTATTACTCAAGTCAGAATGACTTTTTAGCAATTTACTTATAAAATAGAGGGAAAGAGCGAAAGTAAGGAAATCAGATAGAGAAGGTAATTACTCTGGCCTGGTCTGAACCAGTCAGGGCTTCAGAGGCCCCAGCAAAGGGCCAGAGGTAAATTAAATAAGGGTTTTAGCCACGAGGACTCCTCTAAGATGAGGGGACTCTCCAGAGGCTAGGACCTCTCAGAAAAGCTGGGAAAAGGAGTCAGTCTTTTTCACTCACCCATGTGGTAGTTCTAAAGGAAAAATCCAGGAGCAGTCCAAGGTCCCAAGCCAGAGCTCCTTCAATTTCAAGTTGAAGGTAAAAGTTCTCATCACAGGAAGTTCTTGCTACTTTTAAAGATCCTTCCTTTCTTCCCTGCTTGTAACTTCCTTCCACTTTTACGTGGACCAATTACAGCTAAAGCTTTGCTTAGGACTGCACAAGGGGCAGTCAGTTGATTCTGATTTGTCACCCACTATAGCACAGTGGATCACAGACCTCCCTATACTTAAAAATAAATGGGTTGTGTATGCTTCTGGTGATAAAATCTAAAAATGGCCAGGGGAGAGTTAATCCCATCTTCACAGATCCCAGTATCTGGATCTAAAACAGGCAGATTTGAGTATCCAATTGCAATTTGTCTTTAGGGTTCCTAGAGGCTAAAGAGCACAAAAGACAAATTCGCCTATTTAATAATTTATATTGATAAAATTATATAGACTATGAGGAAGATTATATAAATTACCAAGACTTACACTATTTTAAAAAAAACTTATAAAGAATTCTGTTTTTAATTACTCAGTAAATTCTATTTTCTATCCAGTCCTCAAAAAACTTGATGAAATCCTTCCTTTGCAGTAGCTTATTCAGGAATTCAAAAGTCAAAGTACTCTAAAGATAAAAGATTTTGCACCTCCAGGTTTTTGAGTCACCTCAGGATGCTGCTCTAGTCTGAGCGTTCTTCTGGCCACATAGATTTGTTTCCTCTTTTTTTCCCTCATAAATTGGGCAGCAAGATGGACTCTTCCCAATAAACATGGATAAGTTACTCTATCTGTGAGGCAGCTAAGTAGAAGAGTGAATAGTGTGCTGGTCTTAAGTAAGGAAAAACTAAGTCCAAATTCAGCTCCTGGTTCTTAAAACTTTTATCTGCCTCAATTTTCTTAACTTTAAAATGAGGATAATAATAATACCTACCTTTCAGGATTCTTGTGTGGATCAAATAAGATGAGCTATGTATAGTGTTCATAAACAGAGTAGGAATTTTAAAAGAGTTTGTTTTCTTCCTCTCTGGGCCTACCTCAGTTTCCTCAAAGATAAGGGAATAACTAATCAATGAAGTCTCTTTCATTTCTAAATCCCAGAACACCAATGATTATATGAAGTTGGTTTCATCAGACTTCCAAATTTTGTTGAATTCAAAGGACAGAACAAACTAATCACATTAAAAGGCCTAGATAAAAGAAGGGCTTGGACTTTATGCATTATTCTGCCTCACCTTCTTCTTTTGTCCATTCTTCAGTTTCCTGGTTTTGGAGGTTGAAGAGGAAAAGAAGGCAGTTTCAGAAGCAAGACTGGGTCAATAAAATTACATTCATACCCTGCCCTAAAGTCTGACCTTCAATATGATGCAGTTAATATCTAGATATAGTATAGAGTTCCTTTGAGCCTCCTTGCCTCTCTCACCAGAAGACTGTTATATTAAGAGCATGCAAATTTTTAAAGATTTAGAGATATTATACTAATTGTGTTTGGCTTTCAATATAGGAGAACTAGATTAATGTGATCCAAAACAACATTTGGCCTGGCACTGATTTTAGATACATTTCTTGTCAGAATACATTTCTTGGAATCTTGCCAATTCTCTTTTGTGGATATCTCTGCAAATACTGCCAATGTACTTCTATGAATACTTATCATTACTGCTCTGAAATTGCCCTAACCAATATTTATATTCTCATCCTTCTAAGAAACTTAGAGAATGTGGCATTAGAACTTGGCATGAAATGATGGATATTAATTTAATAGATGAAGAAAAATATGTCTTAAAAGATATAATGTAAGTAGAATAGGAAGACTTGATAATGTAGGACTGTTCAGGTGGCAGAAAAAACAGTCAAGTTTGCCTAGAGCCTAAAAGATATAAAATGAATTAATTAAATAAAAAACACTTAATAAGTCCTTACTTTGTACCAGGCACTATTTTAGATACAAAACACACACACACACACACACACACACACACACACACACACACAGTAGACAGTCCCTGTTCTCAAGGAGTTTAATTCTAGTAAGGGAGACAGCAAACAGGGAAGAAATAGTTAGGAAGGGATACTTGGATCAGAAAGTTATAGGAAGAATGAGTAAGACCATAAGACAGAAGACTAACACATCCCTTCTAGAAAAAATGACAGAATTAATATGAATGGGATTCTAGCAGTAGAAGTGGAATGAGGAGGTAGAAAGAGTATATAAAAGTATTGGGAGACTTTGAAAAGAATAGGCTTTGAATGAGGAGTTGGAGTCTTCCTGAAATGGTGGACTAGGAGAGGTAGTAGTCAATCTGGGAAGTAATATGACTAGGAAAAAAATGATGTCATATCATAGAGAGCCTTGAATACCAGTCATTGACATTTTAACTTTACTCCATATGTATTAGGGAACAACTTAAGAATTTTGCATGGAAGAAGGTTTCAAAAACTGAAGGCCAGGTGGGTGAATGGTGTTTATCAGAGGTAACACAGTTATCAGGAAAAGCAGACTTTTAGGGAAAGATATGTGCTAATTTTTGACATACTGAATTTGAGATGTCAGTGGAGTTGTCTAGGCAGTTGGAAATGCTATTCTGGATCTCTGAAGCAGTATATGAACTGGAGTTATCGATATAGAAGCCATCTGCATAGCTTCAGTAGCCTCCCAAGGAGTGGATTTAACTGAAAACCAAAAGAAAAGTGAATCAAATATAGTGATAGCTCCATGTTCAACATAAATAAAATCTAGGCATAAATCCAAGTATATCCACATACCTGATATTATCATTATTGTCACAGAACCAGGATAGTGCAATGTACTGAGTGCTACTTTGTGATTTAGAGAAATTGAGGTCAAAATTGAGCTTTCCCATTTTCTACATAGGTGACTTTCAGTGTGTTTCTTAACTTCTCTGGGCTATTATTTATAAATTAAGGGAGCTGGATTTAGTGGATGTTAAGGTTCTTTTCCATTCTTAATGGATTAGGAAGTTCAATGTTTTGTTAGCAGTATTTTTTTGTTTATTGGAAAGCAACAAGTGGATAAAAGTGGGTAATCAAGCTGGGAAGAGAATTGTCTTCTCCTACATGTTTATCTGAAGTGGAATTTTTAAAGTTCTAATTTCTCAAGAGAGAGAAAATTCATAGGCTCATAGAATTAGAGCTAGAAAAGTCCTTTTACTAAATGCCATCTAGTTCAGAAATGTCAAACACAAGGTCTATGGATTGCATGTGGCTCCCAGCATTCCTCAAAGCAGCCTGAGCCAAATTAAAAGGTAACTGGGAAACATTTAACAAAATAAATAAAAGCACAATAAAGCATAGATAACATTACATTTTAAAACTGTAAATGTGCAATTCACAAGGATCCTCAAGTAAAGATTAGTAGCCTCCATTTCTATTTAAATTTGACCTCAAAGATCCAGTACTTGAATGCTGAGAACTTAAGTAATTTACTCAAAGTTCCTTTGTTAAAAAAGTGACAGAATCTGGTTATGACTCTGATCCTGTGATTCTATGTTCAGAATTGTCCCCACTGTCCCATGTTGCCTCCCTGTTCTATGGATGTAGGTTATATTTATACAATTGGTGCAATATAATCCTACCAAGAGGTACAACAATCCAGAGACATTCCTTGACCTCTCTACATCAAAGTCACCTCATCTGGAAAATTAAGATTTGAATTAGATCATCTAGAAGTAGCCCTCTGAATTGAAATCTGAGAATCCCATCCTCTGATAAGAGTAGTTAGTTATTCAAAGAGTGCCCCAGTTGCATTAACCCTAAGAATACTTAGAAGTTCAAGCCAGTCTGATTTTCAGTTCTATTTTTCTACCAGAGACAGAAGTACAGAAGTGTAGGAGGTACAAATCCTGGCTCGTGATTAAGGAAATCACCCTTTTTTTTTTTTTTTTTGTAGGGGGTGGGGTTAAGAATATCACTTCAGATAGTCTATGGTTTAGTCTCAAATGAGAATTAAGTTAAATATACTACAAATTTTTCAAATCTGTCAGTTAATAAATATGAAGTATCTACTATGTCCCTGGCACTGTGCTTGGTGCTCTATACAAAGAAAGTTTAAAAAAAATAATAAAACACAGAAAAATAGTCCCTCCCTTCAAGGAAATCACAGTCTGAAGCACAACATTCAAACAAGTAATTAATTTTTCGAGAACTGTACCTAGGTCTGTTTCATGAAACTAAAAACCTCAGTCAAAATCTTAAGTTGAATCTTATATAGGAACAGGAATTGCTCTGGGGTATGGAAGATTGCTTTCTGACCAGAGATTTGAACTGATATATATGCATTCTCCACTATTTCTCACCCTTTAATATATAAAATTCTAAAATGTAAATCATTCTAAATAATATACATACAAAATTACTCATTTTGTGGTTGATTTACAATGACTTTAAAAAAATGTTATACTAAGCCAAATTCTGCATTATTCTCAGCAAATTTTCAGTGTATGAATTACTACTTGGCTGGTGTGCATTCATAGAATATATACTTACTTTTTCATAATAATTCTTTGATTAGGCTAAATAAAACAATTAAAATACAAATCTTCTTGTCCAAAAAACACTTTCATTGCATCTTCTCTAGATTTATCTTTGATAGTCTTATGCTCTATATAATATAAGGAGATAGTATGAAATCAAGTGAGATATAGCTAGGTAGAATGGATAGATTAGGTCTTGGATCCAAATCACAAAGGCCAGATGACTTATGCTGGAGCCAAATTGAACTGGCTTGGAAGAGTAAATTGTTAAATTTTTGGTATGCATATTTATACCTTGGAAACTATCAAATAGTACAAATCAGGGCATAACTTATTGTTTAGTTGATTGTCTAGACTTGAGAGACTGAAAGATATAAAATTTTAATAATACAGATTTATTGTAAAAATGATGTGTGCACATGTTTTCTGTTTTGTTTTTGTTTTTTTGGCTATAGTTTGTTTTTTGTTTTTTTTCCTTTTCCCCAGAGAGCCTATTATTTAAAATATTAACAGCAACCTCCTGCAAAGTCCTAGAATTATTCCAAATATCTTTGATTTGATATGTACTCACTATGTGACCATGAAGAAATCACTGAACCTCTCAATTCCTCTGGCAACTAATTCTTTAAAGACCTTAAAGTTATAAAATTGTTCCTGATCTATATCACCTTGATGTCACTCAGGATCATGATCTATGTGTCATCCTTACCTGTAAGTACTATTGATCTTACAATCACATTTCTCATCTGGTTCTTTCTCTCCTCTGACAATGCAGGCAACTTGGTGCAGGTCATCATCACCTCACACCTAGACTATTGCAACCTACTGGTTGATCTCCCAATCTCCTATTTCTCCCCCTATATAGCTATGAAAGTAATTTTCCAAAAATGCATTATTTGACCAATTATTGACCATATTTAATCAACTATGGTGGGTTGCTATCACCTCCAGAATCAAATATAAAATCCTCTACATGGCTTTCAAAGCCTTTCAAATCCTGGCTCTTTCCTACCTTTCCAGTCTTCTTCCACCTTAATCTTCTCCACATATTTATTAATCTAGGGACACTGGCCTCCTTTCAATTTCTAATACAAGACACTCCATCCCTCAATTTTGATAATTTTCTCTTGCTTTCATTCATGCCTAGAATGTTCTCCCTCCTAATCTCTAACTCATTTCCCTGGTTTCTTTCAAGTCTTAACTAAATGCCTGTATTCTGTTTTTTGTTTTGTTTTGTTTTGTTTTTAAACCTTTACCTTCTGTCTTAGTATCAATTTTAAGAACTGCAGAACTGCAAGTGCCAGGCAGTGGAAGTAAAGTGACTTGCCCAGGGTCACACAGCTAGGAAATGTAGGTCCACATTCAGTAAGAAACCTTCCCTGACCCCTGTTGTATCCTAGGGTCTTCCCTCTGAGACTATATTCAGTTTATCTTGTATGAGTCTTGTTTGTACATAGTTATTTGAATATTATCTTCTTCATTAGACTGTAAGCTCCAAGATGTCAGCAGGTGCTTTTATTTGGCTTTGTGTCCTTAGCACCATGTGTGGCATATAATAAGAACTTAAATGTTTGTGGACTAACTTGACTGCCTATATTAGTGAAGGGAGATTTCACACCTATTAAATCATGGGTGTAGATCAGTGAGGGGCAAACTATGCCCTGTGAGCTAGATCCAGGCCATAGTTTGCCCATCACTGTCTTAAGCAATTCCCTAATCACTACATCTGGATGTGAGGGCATAGTGATTAGGAAATTGCTTAAGGCAGTGATGGGTAAACTATGGCCTGGATCTGGCCCGCGGGGTATAGTTTGCCCATCACTGGTGTAGATCAAAGAAATCCTTCTCCTTCTTATCATCATCATTATCAGCAGTATGTATCACATTACCCTGGAAGAGGTAGTACAAAGGGATTCTCTAAGAATTCTATATTGTCTCTACAAAAGGAAAAAGGAAGACACATATGTTTAGCTGAGAATAATTGAATTCCTTTTTTTCTAGACTATATCTCAGAGTCAGAAAGATGTGAAAGGTAAGTTAAAAGCTATTAAAAGCAATCACTAGAAATTTTAAAATCTTGTTTCTGTGAAGGGTTAAATTCTGGGGTGCAGGAGTTTGATCAAAAGCCAGTGCACAATTTATTAAATGCAAAACACTTAGTTTATTATTAGGAAATATGGATAGGAAATAGGAAGGAGGAAAGTGAAAGTAATCTTATAATAGATTAGAACTATACCCAAGATCCCAATCCTAACTAAATTTTTCTAGAAAATCCTATATCTGCCTCAGAGGTCAGTATCTTCTGCTAGGCCAAAGCCCTCACCTGCTGTCACTACTCTCTCTATGTGATAATATAACCATTATCTATCTACCTTATCTACCCAAGTTAATCGATAATCAATAAGGCTATTAAGGTCTTAATTCAGTTCTCTGTCTCCAACCAGAGAGATTGCTAGCAGCACAACCTCTCTCCAGGAGACCCAGAGACAAAGGTCTTTTCCAATGGTCAGCAACTTAGAAACCACATTCAGCTATACCCTTCTAACTGTCACCAACTGCCAAGTAGCACAGCAGGGGGTCTCTTAATGAAAAATGTTAATGCTCCTTTTCCTCTTAAATATAAAGAGGGAGAAATTAATAAAAACTCTCTTAACATTTCTGAATAATTACTCTCCATATTGTGTTGATGTGTTTCCATAAAGCAGAGAGGCAAGACAGAATACTTGTTTTTTAATTAATGTATAAAAGAATGAATAAACCATTTATTATGCATTTGCTAGGTATTAAGCACTGGGGAAACAAAGAAAAAAGTAAGAGCCTCCCTTTTGTCAAGGAGCTCACATTCTAGTGGGCAGATTGACACAAAAGGGAGGTTTCAGCAAAGTGATATGGAAAGATCCAATGATCCTTAGGGTGCAGCAGCAAAGAAGATGATAATATCTTTTCTTTAATGATATTTCCACTGATAAAATCATATCAGTCTCTGATGTCAAACCCTTTGAAGGTGAACTCGAAATAGGATTTCCCCATTGCTCAGGAAAGATAATTGTCAATTTTTCAGTGTGATTAATTATACCTTGGAAATCATCTTAATACTGCTATAAATCTGTCCTTGGTTGATCGTTTAGTAGAATGTCTAGACTTCAGGAAATACTAATAATCCAAATTAAAATGAAAAGTACATCTTTTCTGGTTGGTTGGTTCCTGTGTCTGTTTGTTTTGAAGAGGTGGTTCTGGAGCATTTCCCAGCACATCCCAGACTGGAGGCATTGTTATTCAAAAGGTTCTTTGGCACAGGGTATGAAGAAGATACATCAGCATCTGAGGGGAAATGATGGCCGAGGTGTTGGTGGATTGACTTGCCTACACCACTCTCTCTCCTGTCTCTCCCTCCCGTGGCTGTCTGTTTCACTGTTTCAGCTTGATTGATTTGCCTGCCTTATGAGTGGCAGTCAATGGGACTGGCCCCTTGACCATAGGAGTTACCCTCCAGGCAATGTCTGTGAGGGTCCATCCAGGAAGCAGGGCCAGTGGTTGGAGGGAAGAGAGGAGTGTGGAGAAATTCAATTTCTGCTGCCTTCAGGCCTTCTGCAATGATCTATCTGTTGGTGGTGGGTTGCCTAGGAAAAAGGCCAGTCCTTTGCTCAAAATAATTTCTCCCCTCAATGGTGGTTATGGAGGCTGAGCTGGAAGTAGGTCCAGTGACTTGGGGATCCGGGCTATTCCCAAAGTTCTTAGGTTCAGGGTCCTAGATTTTCTTAGTCAGTGTCTTGCTTTGCACAAAAATAATCAAAGTAGCTAGACAACACAGTGCAGTGGATACAGTCCCAGATTAAATTTACATAGGCTCATCCTCCTGAGTTCAAATCTGGCCTCAGACACTGGCTAGCTAATGTAAGGAGACTAGAAAACACCAGCCTGCTGCAGGTGGACAGCACTAGTCCTTATTGGGTCAGTAAGCAGACACTGAGAATTCTCAACTGACAAACAGGATATGATCTTTATCTCTTGATGGTATATAACTTGGTGACTTCTTGATAAAACTGGTTATGCTAATCTGACTGAGGAAAACAAAGGATCTTAATTAGATTGGGAATTAATCACAGATAGAAGTTGATGTTCAGTCTGTGAAAACCTTCCCAGTTAAGAAATCACTTCAACTGGCACACTTCACTATGATGATCTTGAGACTGATGAACCAGGTCAGTAAACAAATATTGAATATCAGCTAACTAATTTAATTGATGATAACAGGAACAATTGAAGGATGATTTAAGGATTGAGGGAAGATGGGTATAGGAGAAAGGTTTAAGGATAAACTGGACTAAAATAACTAGTTGAATAAATCTTCAGGCAGTTCCCAAAGGGAAAGCCACAAACGGAATTCTGTCAAACTGGCTGGCTTGGCAACCTTAAGCCTAGCTCAAGCTGTTAGACATAAATCGAACTGGGCTGATTATAAAATAGTTGTAGATCTTCTGTGATAGTTTTCTTGATGATGTTGTTAATTAATCTTATTGATGATGGTAAACAACTGCTGATAGCAGAATATAAAGATAATCGACCTAAATAACTGACCCTAAAGTGAATCAGTTAACATTGGTTTATAGTGTAGCTTCTGGGTTTGTCTGGAGAGCTTTCCCCTTTCCACCCTTCCAGCTACCTTAACTCACAACTGAGTCCCTTTGCTTAGAGGTGACCTCCTATTTATAGGGGTGCTCCAATGATCTTTCCCAGTCTCATGCCAGCTTATGCCAGCTCTGGGGATTCCAAAATCTGAACCCCCATTTTGCAGCAGTTTGCACAAGATGACTTCTTGCAAAACTATATACAATAATGCTTGTTTTGTCTTGGCAGAATGTTATCCTAATAATTCTGATCTCTAATTTCCTATACTATCCTCTTCTAGCTAATTCTATGCCCTTTATATCTATCTTTTAACCCGCCAAAATAACAAATCTACCTCTAATGCTATGCCCTAACTGCTTCTACCTTACCTACAATCTAAGACAGGGTAAAGGAAAGTAATATCTTGGAAGATAGGGGTTTTTCATGAACGATACATGCATAATGAACAATAAAGCAAAATCTGAACATGAACATGTTACAAACAACATTGTAACAAAAAAACTCCCACTCTCTCTATTTACACCTCCAAACTCCCTTGGCCATTTCACTGACTGAGGAATCATGTCTACCCACCTTGCCTTCCAATTATCTTTCCCTTGTCCTCACCAGCAATATTGTAACTTCTGTTTGGGGGCCAAGAAAAACTGGTCAAGATCTGAAACCCAGCCTGGTCATGTAGAGTAATGAATAATAATTTAGGTGAGTGATATCCACAGATCTGGAAATATATCAGAAAATTCAGAGAGCTATCTAAAGTATATAAAAAATAAATCTGTGAGGTCAAAAATACACTGTAAATTTCTTGGGAATAGGAACTCACAAGATTTCTGTCACCTTTTTTTTTTTTAAACTGGAACATACCATTAAAAAAAGCTACTTATCCAAATATTTCAAAATCACCAAACTGTTTGATTTCTCCAAGGTTTTGATTAATATTTCATCTGTAAAAATGAGAGAAGGTTTAAAGAAGCAGGAAGCCTCATTTTTTCCACTCTCTAATAGGGCTTCCCCATTACTGTACCTTTGAATTTTCCATTTCTTCATATTTGCTTATCTGAAAGTCTTAGCCTTTTTAAATGGATCTCTTGGCTTGTACAGATGTTTAAAGTAAAAGCTACCACTTCCAAGTGCTTTCCCTGCTATCTATGAGACTCTTACATCTGGTTCATAGATCTCAGGTATATTAAATCATACATAATGCTCCTTGACACTGTTAGACTTTCTTCCTTAGGTTTTAAAAGATGCAGCAGCACTTTGGACTCAAAACTTAAGAACATCCTGGGTTAACAACAGCTGCTGCTGAAAAGATGATCAGTTTTAAGTGCTACAGGGTTTGGCTGAGGACTTACAACTTAGAAGATCATTGGGAATGGTTCACATCAGTTTGCTAATCCAAAGCAAACGTTAACCTGCAAGATATCCAAGAGGTCTCTTTATAACCCAGGATCATAAACACTTTGTAAAAGGTTACAGAAGGTCACTTAAGCAGTTTGAGTTTGGTGCCACCACTTGAGAAGACTTAGATTTGACTCAAGGATATAGGAATTATAGATGCAAATTTAAAGATCCTATAAAAGCATAGTTAAGTATGCATGTATATATTATACATAGTTTAAGCACATTTATCTTTGTGTGTGCAAATATGTATATGAATATGTGACATAAAATATACACACAATAACTTTTAGATAGTATTTTATGCTTGCAAAGTACTTGTCAAATATTATTGTATACTTACAACATCCCTAAGGGAGTTGGTGCAATCCTGAAAGGAACCAAAGTTTGTTTGCTTCCAGAAAGGCAGGGGGTTTATTTAAGATTTCCAGGAGAGGTAAGACAAAGACCATAATGAAAGTGATCAGCAGCAGCTTTACTTGGCTATTATCCCAAGGGACTCAAACCTGGATTAAGACCTCAAAGAAGCTATACAATTGCTGCCTGTGTCAAGAGTATCATTTGGTTGTATTAGATTGTATTTAACATTTTTTTTGTTTGTTTATTTCTCCCAAGGTGAATAGAATGCTAAAATAGCAAAATTAGTGATCATAGTAAAATTCAATTAGTGAAAATATTGCATATACATGAAATATTAGAGGATCACAATAAAAAATAGCATGTTCTGAGTAGAAATCCTATTGGATGAATTTCTGGTTAACTTCAATTAACCTTCCATTGATAGAAACCAAATGCATGTAAGCTTAATAAATAATATTGAGTGGCAACAATGCTCTCCAGAAGTCACAGGAGGAGAAAATCCTTCTTTGGAGCTTTTTCCACATTTGTGATAAACAGAGTAGGCTGTCTCAGCAGCAACAGCAACACACTGGGTTCAGTTTCCCTCTGCAGTAAGATAAGAGGATCTTAACAGCTGACTATGAGCACTGCATTTCCTATTTCACGCTTAGTGCATAAAACTTTGGTTAGCTCTCTTCAGATGTCATGGATTCTTTAACATGAAAGCTACCATTGCCCTTACACACACACACACACACACACACACACACACACACACACACACACACACACACACCCCTCTCCATTCCTTCTACCAAGCTCTATGTTATGTAAACTTAATTTATTTTTAAGACAGTACCTGAAAGTCATCTTCCAAAGATGGATCATTTACATTCAGTAATGAAACACATTTGATGAGTTCAAATTCTGGCATTCTTAGAAAGGATAATCAGAGAAGTATTGTATTCTACTAGGAAATTCATGAAATAGCATGTCCATTCCAAATGAAAACTATGTGGCCTGAACAGCTTTAGCTAATCTTGATGGTTCATAAAGACAGACAGGCATAGACATAGAAAGAGAGAAAATATAGAGTGTCCTAAAAGTCTTGTTGCAGTATTAAGAATATGCACTAAGGCTTTTGAAACTCCTTGTATATCTTTTTAAGTAAAATTCTAAACAGGGTCCCCATCCAGCCGAAATAGTTCTTCCAGGTACAGTGAAGGAGTATCTTTTCCCATGGACCACCAAGATTAGCTAGAGTTGTTCAGGTCACAGATATATTTATGTTTCTGAACCCACTACCTCAAAATATTTTTACATTATGGTCCATTTCCACAGTAAGTTATTTTTGTAAGGTGCTGTTTTCTTCTTTACTGAATATCTCGCACTACTATCTCATCGCTGAATCTCTTGGACATATTCAACTCTTTGAAATCATCATAGATATTTCCTTTTTACCCTAGGGCTCACTATACAATGATTGTCTATCTGAATATTGGAATTATATGAATCAATTTGAAAAAAAGAGTAGATGGAAAAAATAATTTTTGGCTTAAACTAAAAGAGTGTTTCAACATCTCCTTTTGAAATTCCAGACAACCACAGCCATGTTTACCTCCTTCCTCATGGCCACCTGGCTAAAAAGAAACTTCGCACATAATAAATCTATAGGTCTGAAACCTTTTATTTATATTGTAACCATCTCCGAAGTTTTTTTTTTTAAATAGAATTTGAGAAACAGTGAGTCTCATTCTCTTCCTTTAAGTTCAAGAAGGTAAAGTATATTCCCACTTGAATGCTGCTCCCAGTCCTCCCTGGCAATTCTCTTCTTCTCAGTATTTTCATCTATTGGAGAAAAAATTCCTCCAGCAATTGCAGACAGCCTGCATTCAGATTGAGCAACAGCCAGAAGAGGAAAACCAATTTTACCCTGGCATCAGCTGACTTCCCACCAAGCATGAGGTAGGAAAAGAAAGGAAAGAAAAATCTCCCAAAATGATCCAGACAAGGGTGCACTCCCAATACATCTTTCCTCTAATCCCTAATAGGAGAGGGAAAAAAGAAGGAAGGTCTAATGTGGAAAGGAATTCAGGTAACATAGCTAGTTTGAGGCAAAATTTCAAATCACATCTTCTTGATTCCAAGTCCAAAACTCTCTTTGCTACACCACTCAACTATTGAAGTAGATGAAGATGTTGGAAGGGCACACTGGAATGGAGTTATGATTCACACAACTGGCATCCTTCTGTGGCCATACAACTTGATGATTCCCTGGGAGAGGTGAGTTTATCCCCTCTGACTGACAGTTCAAGCTACTCAGCCCATGGAACTCAAGAGAGGAAAATGCTGATCAATATTCCTTTCAGTTCTATATTTCTTAAGTATTTATTGGTGAGACTACTATGCTAGATGTTAGGATAGATACAATTCTTAGCTAAACCAGAGTCCTTGACTGCATGGAGTTTATAGTCTTTTTTATTGACATATTTTGGATTTAGGTCATCTATATTATCCTGTGGAGTAGCCTTGAAAGCATGTTAATAGAGATTATAATAAAATATTAATGCAGATTTGGATTAGGAAACAACTCTTTCTATGTTATGACTATTAACAATGCTGTTTTGCAATCCCTAACAGTAGAAAGCAGTTTGGTGCTGTTGAATGGTCACTCACAGCATTAGGTTTTGGAAATTCTGGAGTATAGGCCTGGCCAATTCTGTTGTTTTCTATGAATTTAATTTGGGGCAAGTTGCTTAATGTCTGTGAGCTTCAGTTCCTTCCTGTGTCAAAGACCAATAGAAGGTGAACTCTTGCATTAAAATATTAGTTCTTTCAGGATCTCTGATTTTGTCTTTCTTTCCCCAGTATAGAGCACTATATGCTGACATATAGTAAGCAATTGAAGTTGATTGAGTCAGTTTCCTTCCATTTAAATATGTACATGTGTGAAATTTTAAGTATTGTTTTGATCCTCATCAGGACATTCCCTTTCACACATGAGGTAATTTTTCTTAAGCAAAATCTGCAGGCTCCACAGATCTAGAGATGTGCCTTTACTCAAATCCCTATTATTTTAAACAGGCTTTACATTAGGATCTTGAATTGACATATTGGGATGTTCCTACATGTCAATCACCACTTATAAGTCTGAAATAATTATGCCATTTGACAGGAGTGTAATCCTAAAGCCCTTAAATAATTCCCTATTGTTATTATCAGCTATTTACTTAACCAGCAATATAAGCAAATTAAGGTTTTTAGGTGATGCTTCATAAGGAAAGTCCTATTAATAGGAATATAGGCTCTCAAGTATATGAGATTATTTAAAGGAAGACAAACCTTGTTTTCTGAAAGGAAGTGACATAAGGCTATCTTCATTTCTGTTTTAATAGTTTACATTCATTCTGTACACAAAGTACATGCAAAGTATGTACTCAAATAGAAATTCACATTAATTATTTAATAGCCATTCATGTCTATTAGATGTCATTCATACCTTAAGAAGAGATAGCCAAACATTATCCTTTGTACTATTTACTTTTATCTGTTCTTCCTTTGCTTATCCACCCCCACTCCCCCAATGAAAGAGAAGGGAATGGTACAGGTACTAGACCAAAAGCATTATTTCTACAAACAGATCATATGCTGAATAGTTGTCGAAGTTGTCATTGAGAACTGAGAAGTAAAAGGATTTTTTAAAAAATCATAGCAATACTTTCTCTTTGTATAATACAGGAGTTGTTTTCTAATACTTCCATAAAACAACTTTTCAACAACAACAAAAACCTAAAATATGAACCAGTAGTGATCTTCCTCAAATCTTCATGGCTTTGGAAGACACTGTAAACCAAGATAATGACTACGGTCTGATTTTAAGACAGGAAACTGTAACTCAGTTAAACAGAGGGATTAATAGACATTGCTTTTCAAAACAGACATTATTCAAGATTACCACAGGACAATTGCTTTTTTAAAAAATTATACAGGTTTACCACTTTACTCACAGTGATGTTGAACTATATTTTGATGCAGCAGTTATGAAAATGTATGTTTAAATCATTTCAGCAAATGGCATTCTGGCTTTCAAGAAACTATGACAGGTAAGTAGGAAGGGCTTAAGTTTCTGGGAAAAAGTGAATTTTGGAGATAAATTCGATAAATTTGTTATATGCAGTATGCTATCTTGTCAATTGCTCATAATATATTAGCATGCAACTTTTGCCCAGAAAGTAGATACCAATTATTTTTCAGTAGCTAAACATATTTTCAATAAATAACCTTGTAGAAAGGAATTTATTGTGTATACTGTGTTTTTAGAATGTTTCTGTTACCTGAGGCATTCCTTTCAAATATTTCTATATAGAGAAACATATTTCTCCTATCTCCCTATCTGCAATTTAAAATGGGGGTAAAAATAAGAAAAAAATTAATAATTTGAGATTTCTGAAGCCCTCCCTAGCAAAATCTCCCTCATCCCCATCACCAAAAAAACATATTTCAGGGGAACAGAAAGGAATATTTAAACATTTATTTCATTTTGAGAAACAAAGAGCACTATTGAGATGTCTGCCTTGTCATAAATAAATGACCTAATATATCATTGGTTAACAATAGATGATGTTACTTCCTCCACTGTTGGAATTCAGCTGGCCAAATAAACTTACCAGAATGCATTTCAGGAAGAAGCCTCTTGCATCTTAAAGAAATGGCAAGAGTATTATACCAGAGTAGGAGACTTTCCCCTACACGATCCCCCCTCCATTTCCCCAGCTGTAATAATAGAGATTCTTTTCATGTGGCAGCTCCTGTTAAATAGATAGTATCTTCCATTTTTTCATTAGTTTTGTATTTTAAGAAGCAATTCTGACAATAATTCTAAAAGTTAGGAAATGTCCCAACATTTAATTACAAACAGAATTTTAAAATGTAATCCATATTTGAAATCTGGAACTAAATATAGAAAATGTTTTGCGCAAGTTTCTATAAGGTTATTTGACATCATTCATTGAAAGGATTTTTTAAAAATCACACAAATAATGGACAACACATTACTTTTTTCATCCTGTCTGAATCCATTTAAAAGAATTAGAGATGTTTATGATATACCTCTACCATTCCTTGGTTTCTTTAGGAAAAGATATATATATATATTTGGTGGCAATAGTGAAACCCAATTCATTAGGATACTCATTTGTATTTAATATATATCAAATCACCCCTGTCACCTAACCTCCAACACACACACACAAAAAGGTATAAGACTAAATTAGCCTCATATAACTGAGGTGATCTAGTTTCCACTTCATTGCCCCTCTTCTCAAAACAAGTTGTTAAGGAACTCCAATGAATTATCAAAAATAGTCTGTTTTTGAAACTTGAGAATGATAAATATGATGACCAAATTGATTAATATAAGAGTGAAGGAAGGAAGGAGGAAGCGAAGAAGAGAAGGATGGAAGGAAGGAAGAGTAATATGCAAAGGCTTGTTCATTTTCAAGTTCTCTCAGTTCCTTCCTGTATATTCCATATAGCTTTAGGGATTGTATTTGTCATATTAAACAAGTTTGCTGAACACTCTTGTTAGGAATCCTTATGTCTATGCTCATATTTTTTGTTCAGATATAAATGGTGTTATAAGCAGATTTTTATGATGTAATATGGGACTGAAGCTAGGGGTAATAGCTGGTAGGAATAGGGAATAAGGCATGGCAAGGGACCCAAGGCTGGAGGTAATCAAGGGACTAGGCTATAGGTAGTAGCTGTTTGGAATAAAGGATAGGCACTGTGGATAGGGGTTTGTGAATCCCTAAGGCAATATAGTGGATGAGGATGGTATAATGATGAAGGTTGGTATTTGAGGTGGTAGGAGAAATAAGGGAATGTCTGAGTTTAGGGAATATAACACTGAGATACCAAGGGTTGCAAGGGTGAGGATGAGTTAATCTAAGGCAGGCAACAGCAGAAGGGAACCACAGACTGGATACTCAGGTTAGAGACAAAACACTGAAGGGAAATAGACTGAGCCCTTCAAGTAAAGGACACTTTACAGAGCCAGGTTAGAGCCAGCTAAGAACTGCTTGAAATTGACTTGAGGCTTCTAGTCAATTTCACAGGAAGGGACTAGAAGGAAGTATTGAAGTTGCACTTCCTCCCAAAATGGATACCTTCAGCTTCCCTCAAACTCAAGAGAGTATGTTATCCTCTCTCTCCTCTTCCCTCTCTTATTAATCAACTAATGAAGTAGCCAAATGGTTTTGATCAAAGACAAACGGGATTTATTGTCTTCTACAGTAAATTGGCAGGGTAGAGGATACAAGGTAGCCCTAACAGCCGCTTAGAGAAAGCTTCAGGTGGGGGGAGGGAGGCAGGAACGTGAGACTGAGAAAGGATCTGCCTTAACTCAGCTCTCAGGTGGTTTTGTAATCAATGGGGTTAGGAAAGTTTTATACAATGATTCAATAGATAATTTGTTGCAAGGGTAAGCCCTATTTGATTATTTAAAATATCAAGTTTAAACTAACACTCTGAACTACCCTCCTTTCAAACCCTCACAGAAATTCAGGCAGGGAAGGTAGGTTAGGGAGATTCAAAGGAAATAACTAAGCTAACAAATTTTTAAGAGAAAAGCTGCAAAATATAGGTCAGGTTTCAATCTAAAGAAGGAGCTCAGATGGACCCTGGTTCTCTCCACGAGTTCCCAGGACCAACTGTCCTCTTCCCAAGATTCTAAACTCCTTAACCGACAGAAGAATTATGCAAATCAGTTATGCCCCCCTCTCTTCACCACAATGGGAGATTAGGTAGACTATTTTATTGCTTCACATTTGGGTAATGTGGTTAATCCTTTCCAACTTGATTATTCTAATCAATTTCCTTTGCCTAATTGACATACAGGCAATGTCTATCACCTTCATGAAATAGCATGTACTGAAAACACAGAACACCTACTTGTGTGTGCATGTGTGTGTGTGTGTGGGGGGGGGGTTCTCGTCCCTACACTTCATTTGAAAGCCCTGTTTGGCAGCTAGTTCAATGTATGTTTCAAAACTACGTAGACAGAAGGGCCTTTGGGAGATGATGCTTTGCATCAGCCTGTCTTCTCAGATCAGTGTAGACTTTTTAGATTTTTCACTTCCAATTGCATTCTATCCATAATTTCTATAGTTAATTGCTAGTTCTAAATGCATGTGCCCCAAGAAAACTCCAAAACTTTGAATGCTTTCATTCCCAGTGTCCCTCTGGTGATATGATATACTTTGCAAGAAAAAGATATGTTGGTCTTACATGCTTTCTACACACTCCCTCTTATTTCTATGTCATGTTTGCACAGTTTATGGATAATAATGTTTTTCATATCCACACCATTTCAGGTTCAATGTAGCTAATAAAAATCAAACAGGATTGTTTCTATTTCATACCAAGTACTTTTAAAATAGACTGCAGTTATTTAGATGATGAAACTATATTAGGATGATGCTAAAGGCAGGGTGAATTGAATCCCAAAAGGTGATCTATGAAACAATATTTAACCTTTAGCTTACTATTAAATTACTATACTATAGTGCAGGCATGATCATTGTACATTAGCATCAAGAAATATATTTGTTACTTCCTTTAAATCTTCCAATTAACTTTTTAGTCCTTTCTCTAAATCGAGGAATGGTCCTGACTTCTAGCCCTGTCACCCTGTAAAGCAGAGAAAACAAAGATAAAGGGAGAGACAGACATAGATAGATACATAGATACATAGATGCATAGATAGACTAATCGGATACAGATAGATATAGATATAGATCTGTATAGATAGATAAATATACTCAAAAAGCATTACTCCCCTTCCTGAACTGCACTATGCAATCTAATCAAACTATCCTTTCCTCTTTTTTCTCACAGATGCATCAATGTCTTGTCCCTCTGATTCTGTAGGAGTTATTCCCCTTGTCTGATAAACACTTCCTCTTCTTCTTCACTCTGTGGAATTGCTCCCTTCCTTCAGGTTGAAGCATAAGTACTACTTTATCTATGAAACCTTTCTTGACACCCCTAACAATATTTATTCCTAACTGCTTTATGTTTAACTATATTGTATTTTTCTTTATATTTATTTTCCATACCCTTAAATAAGTACCTGTTGTTCCCTTACTATAATGTAAATTTCTTTTAGAATTGTTCCATTGGTTGCATTTGTATCCCCAGTTCTAAAAGCAGTGCCTAGGAAATAGTAAGAGCTTAATAAATGTTTCTTGATTGATTGAAATGGAATATATTGGAATCTGCATATATATGTATATACATATTCAGTATATACTCTGTGGAAAATGTTCATTGGAAATCCTTATATTTGTATATAAGGATATATAACCAGAGCTTATGGTTTTTGTTTTCTTTAATTTCTTGAATATCTTGATACATTCCAAAAAGTTTCATAGCATGCTTTGGTAGATATAAGCTTTGGAAGTAACTTCCAGTTTGGAGAACAGAACTCACTAGAACAGTGTACAGAGTGTGAAATGACCCCAAATTCTTTTAGACTATATAATTATTACAAGATATTGATATAATTTTTAAGTCAAAATGGTAAGAAATGCATTTTCCCATGTAAATGTAAATGAAACTTATTTCACTAGAAAAGAAGTTGAGACTTTTCCTAAAATCTTATATTTTTTAAATTGCTCCTGAATAGTGTTTGAACCTCTTCTCCAACAAAAAATAACCTTTCAAAATTTTGTTATTTGTGTTTCTATATACAAAATTATAAAGTGAAGAGTAAAATAAATATAAATAAAAACATATATTTGAATAAATCCATATGTCATGCTTTTCAAAGACCTAGGATTTTTGTTCTTTATGAATCTATAAATATGGAGAGATCCTTGCTTTGTGCAGTAGATGAGAGGAAAATTTTTTTTTCCAAATTGATATTAATGTATATATATATTAAACATACAATATGAATATATATGAAACTCTAAAAAATCCTCTTATTTTATGTAAATGATCATCTTCTAATTTGTATGTGTATGTTTTTAGGTCAGTCTTTTTCTCTGCCTGATTGTTTTCAAGTTGGGCATGGCATGAATTTCCTAATCCTTTTATACTATTTTTAAATTAAAAGCTGACTTAGTAATGCAAACTTTTCATAATTAACATTTAGGATTTAAAGATTCTTTGACATATAGAATCATACTTTCATAAAAAACATCTACCTGAAATTGAATATTTCTTTTGTTGATATTTGTATGTGAATGTATATGATAGGTGGTGGAAAAGTACAATAGATTGTGGTTATGTAGTTTGATAGCAGAAGATAGATTATATATTGACATGCAATTGCTATATTATTTTTAAGTTACTAGGCTTGGCTTTGCATTTGACTAAAGGCGAAGCTACTTTTAGCTGAAAGTCAATCAGGTAGCATACCTGAGATGAGGTATTAGACGGGTGATGGTGAACCTTTTAGAGATGGAATGCCAGACCCCCCCACCCCATTCCCCAGACTGAGTGCCACGCCTCCCCTCTCTTACCTCACACAGGGGAGGGAGGGCTAGGATTCCCATTGGGCTGCTGGATGGAGGGTTGGGTAAAGTGAGGAATGTCCTCAGCAAGTGTAAAGAAGGGGAGAGGAGTGGCCTGAGCGCTCTGATCCCCTCCAGTTCTGACACCTGTGAGCCACCCACCTTACCCCCTGTGCACTCCCATTGGGCTGCTGGGCAGAAGGGCAGAGATGTGAAAAAAAATATCTTCAGGCATGGTAGAGAAGGGGAGGGGAACAGCTCTGAGCAAGTTCCTCTGCCTGCCTTCCTAGTAACAGACTGGGTGGAGGGGAGTCTAGTGCCCACAGAGAGATCTCTGCATGCCATCTTTGGCACCCATGCCATAGATTCACCATCACTGTATTGGACTCTTTAAATTCATATTAGATTGACTAGTCATAAATTTGAAGGTACAAGGAGCCTTTGAGGCTGTCAAGCACAAAGCCATCATTTTATAAATGAGAAAACTGAGGCAAAAGAGGTTAAGAGCCATATCTAGGTACATAGTGATACTAAATATCTGAGGTAGGATTTTAACCAAAGTCTTCTTTACTCCATGTCCAGCCATCTATCCTTTACCCTACAATATTTCTCTTACCATTAGTTAAAGCTATTTTTTAAATAGGGAGAAAAGAAAGGGAGAGTAGAAATAAAAATCAAAAATAGAAAATCAAAATTTCCATCAAACCATTGATTCTAATATTTATTTTATTCTAAATTATTTGAGAGCTTTTATGTTTATGATTTGTCCTGGAATGTCTTCATTGAAACACTGAGCCTAAACAGAGGTTTTTAGATCAGTGTCTGTGAACTTCTTATGTGTATATATATATATGTATATATAAAGATGATATAGATATTAATATGTTGTGATATGATAGATAATAGAAAGATAAAAATAGAAATAAATTGATAATTATAGAAATATGGAAAGAGAAAAATTAATAGAGAATATGGACAAATGATAGAAAGACAGACAGATAGATGATAGAAAGATAGAAAGGCAGGCATAGCTTGATAGACAGATGATAGATAAATTGATAGATGATAGAAAATAAATCAAAAAATGGACAAGGATGATAGGTGGAGGTGAGAGAGACTGATAAGAAGAAAGATAAATAGGCAGAGAGATAGATGATAGAAAGACACAGATATACATAGCATGATAGATTGTAGAGAGACATATGATGATGATATATGTAGAGAGGAGATAAATAGGTATGCATATAGATAGTAGATAAGATAAAATAAATTAGATATACATAGGTAAGAATGATAGATTACTGTACTTTCACATAACAGGTTTCCTTTGCAACTCTATATGTTTTACATAATGCATTTAAAAACATATTGAGAAAGATTTCATAAGTTTCACCATACTGCCAAACATCCATGACACATACAAACATACATGCAAGTTTAAGAACTCTTACTTTAAAGGAAAGCAACCAAGAGGGTAGAGTTTCATAAGTTCACAACACATAAGGATACTTTGAAAGAACTGGGGATATTTAACCTCTAGAAGAGATGGCTGAAGTAGGAAATAATATCTGTCTTTATGTATTTGCAATTCTATTATAAACAAAAGAAATTTGATTCATTCTATTTGGCTCCTCAAAGAAGAACTTGAACCAATAAGTAGAAGTTGGAAAGAGGTAAATTTAGATTTAATGTCAGGAAAAACTAACTAAAAATTAGAACTATAGAGAAATGGAGTGAGCTAATTTGGGTAATAGTGAACTCTCCTTTTTCACAAAAAAAGTTAAAGGGGGGCAGCTGAAAAGGACAATTAATAGAGCATCAGGCTTAGAGTCAGGAGGACCAGGGTTCAAATTTGGCTTCAGATACTCTCTAGTTGTGTGACCCTAGGCAAGTCACTTAACCCCAATTGCCCAGCCCTTGTTGCTATTTTGTCTTAATATGATACTAGGACAGAAAATAAAGAAGGAACAAACAAACAAACAAACAAACCAACAAAGAAAACAAGGCTAAAGGATTACTTGCCAAAAGAATAATTCTTTTCTCAGGTATAAGCCAGATTGGATGACAATTGGTGCTTTTTCTGGTCCTTTCAACTTCAGAAATTCTTAATTTTATAAGTTTTTTCCTTGCTTCTCAGCATTTATTTCTTTTTTTAATATTTTGTTTTTCCCTATTACGTATAAAAACCATGCTTTAACATTGATTTTGTAAAAAGTTTTGAGTTCCAAATTCCCTTCCTTTTTTTGTGCCTCCCTCCCACACTTTCTACCCAAGATGGTAAGTAATCTGATACAGATTTTATATGTGCAATTATGCAAACCATTTTTTCTATGTTAGTCATTTGGGGGGAAAAATCTCAAATGAAAAAAAAAGAAAATAAAATGTTTCAGTCTGCCATTCAGATTCCAGCAGCTCTTCAGAAATTCTTTATGTATTGCTATGACCTATGTTCAAGTTTTCTTTATGTATCATATTGCCTATGGGACCTATGAAGCTGTGATATTATGATCTTATGAGAAATGTATATGTTTTCTATTGTCAATGTAGGAGGAATCATTAATTCTGCATTATTCTGTACATATAAGAGGACACTTAGTGCAGAGGATAAAGAGTCAGCCTTGTGGCTAGGAAGACTATGCATTCAAGTTCTTCCTCTGACACAAAGTGGTTATGTGCTTCAGGCAACTTCCCAGTGTTCTGGGCAACACTTTAAAACTATCAATTACATAGAAGTTGTCAACCTTCACCAGCAGATGATGTTTCCTCACCTAGGAGTTCTGTACATAAATGAAATCAGAGGCCCTGTTTTTATCTATGTACCTATGGTTCTCCCCAGTAGAAATTAATTTCCTTTAGGTTGTAACAGCTCTTTTGGTTTCTTTGTTTTGTATATATATATATACATATATATATATATGTATATATATATATATATACACACACACACACACACACACACACACACATATATATATATATCAGGTATCACTCACATTAAGAAGTGTTTAGGAAATAATTTTTTTAAACGTTTCCCCTTTCTCCCATTTTCTCAAATTCACTTGGTGTGAGTCATAGCTTTTTTTTTTTCCCTAGAGATACATGTATCTCAGTAGACCTTGTTGCAAATGCTTATGGTTCTGACTTTTTCAGAAATAACAAATTTTGTTGTCCTTCCCTCTAGAGACTCTCATGCTTTTTGTAAAATCAATCATGAAGCCAATTAGAAGGGTGTCCTCTGCCCAGGTCTTGAATCGACATGCAGTCATGGGGTCTGCTACACATATGGGCAAAGGTAAGGCTGCCTTACAGACTGACAGAAGGCAGTGAAGCTTTGTGTTGGAGATTGCAACCAGAGCAGTGAATGACTCAGGGCCACATGATTAGTGATTCCCTTTGAAGAGATCTTAATTAATTCACAGACTTCAAAAACATATTTTCTGATGCAAGGTGATTCATCAGAGGTAGCATTCAGCAATTGCCATGCCTTGTTTCTGGTGGTTAGCAGGCTGCTGCTTTGAGTCCCTTTTTTGAAACAAATACCCCATCTAGTATCTACAATGGTGGCTCACCAAACCTAGGTCAAAATTAAAGGATTCTATTCACATTAAAAAGAACAAAATGTTTTCAAATTGGAAGTTAGCTATTTTCCTTCCTTTGACTTTTCATTGAGGAAATACATAAAAGAATCAGAAAATGATTCAGAAAGATTGGTTTATATAACCATTCCCTCAATTTTTAGTATCAGTTGTATCTGATACTCCATGAATCCATTTGGGGTTTTCTTGGCAAAGATACTGGTGTTATTTACCATTTCCTGTTCCACCTCATGTTACAAATGAGGAAACTGAGGCAAACAGGATTAAGTGACTTGTTCTAGTTCACAAAGTTAGTGCCAGGCTAGATTTGAATTCAGAAAAATCAATATTCCTGACTTCAGGCCTGGCACTATATAATCTAGCTGATAAAAAATATACTGTAACAATTTTCAAATTGCTTATTTCCATATTCCTTCATGAAAACATATTTTTATGTATTTTCCTTTCAAAGGCTATAATTTTTAGTGACATTAAAAAAGTAATTAGAATTTTCCATTTAAATATGTATTTACTTTATATTTTAGAAACACTGTTTGAGAAAATACCCCTGGCCCCTTATACATGATTAGATTTTTAATGTTAGCAAGATAATCATAATTGCAATTCTAAGATAGTTAGTATAAGTCTTGAAAGAAGGCTTTTTCTTAGTATTTTAATAAAGTTTTAAAACTGCTTTAGCATAGGCCTTAGAATCAGCCCCACTCTTCTGAATTGATGTATCATGTACCCTCACAAGTAGTGATCCAGTATGCGTCATTGGTTTTGACCTTAATTTCATAACCAGATATGGTATTATCCTCAACCACCCATCCTTATCCAGAGTAGGCTCAGAGAACATCCTTCTTCCCACATAACCATTAAGGGACTCTTAGGTCATGGTCAGAAAATCTCTTTCACCAAATAGAGGTTGCTTCCTGCTTGACCTAACCTATGGACAAATAAGGATAGCTTCCTAGTTGAACTAACCAATGAACAGTGTTGCTGGGTGTCTTTATCCTTTGAAGAGTATGACTATTCTTATACTATTTTTGTACTTGTATGGAAAACTTAGCTATTCCTTTAAAGTTTTAAAAGAAGGTCTCTTCCAGTGAGCTGAATCTTCTGATATCAATCAGGAGTCTGGCTTTGTTGGAGGATTTGGCCCTCTTCCAATAAACCTAAGTAATTACCTGGTTTTGAGAATTTGACTCAATTTATCTAAATTGACTATTCTTATGGAAATTTTGATACACAGTATAATTAACATTTTATTGTCAGTTTCTAAATTCATTCTCCTTTTCCCTTACCATTCTTCACATCCTAGCTTACACTTTTATTGCCTTTTGTGAGGCATCATGGTACCAATATGATTGAATTAGAAACACATGGACTCAAATTCTATTTCTAGATTACTATGTGACTCTTGGCAAGTCTGTTACCTCCTTTGAAGCTCTCTTTTGTCACCTGTAAAATGTAAAGACATCTACATCTTAGAATGGTTGCCAGAATCCAATGAGACAATATATGTAAAGCACTTTGCAGAATTTCAAATGCTATATAAATATGAGCTAATCATTTCTTCATTAATGCTTGGATGATTCCAGGATCTGCCTAATATTTTAGTATTTTTACTGATCTGTTCTATTTGTCCTCTGATTTGTCATGCATATGGAGGCCAGAATAATTTTTGTAAAATAATTCTGATTATTTCACTTCCCTAATTAGACATTTTAATGGCTTCATAATCTTAGCAGAATAATATTACTTACTATTAATTCCCTACATTTATTCCACAACTTAACAAAGAAATCCTGCATTTTCTAATCACTTAGAAAGTTTTCCCTTCTTTATATGTAGATGCTAAAATTCTATATAGCTTTCCCTCCAATTTGAGCTCTCCTGCCACCTCATTGATAAACTATATTATGCTTACCCATTTAGTTGTGATCTCTTTCCCTTTAGCTATTTTTGTTTTTTATGACATTCATTCTGTTCAATTCACTTAGTTTTTATTATATGCCTACCATGTACCAGGTAATGTATTATGCTCTACAGATACACAGACAAAAAAACATTATCTACCTTCAGAGAGTTTATATTCTACCATAGGGGAGAACTGAAGAACAATATGTAAATAGATAAGAAAATAAGAAATGAGAGCAAATTTTTAAAAATTATTTCAAATTTTATAAAACCATAAGAATTAATCTTTCCATATACAAAGAAAAGGAAGATAGCACACAAATTAAATCTCAAATCTGCTACATGTTTAGCTTATTTTTCTTCATATCTACATAATAATTCTCCTCCACAAAGTACCCTACCGCCTCCCCATCCTCCCCAGATCACAGAAGATATCATCAAGGCAACCAACATGTACATATAAATTGTCTTTCATATTTCTCTTCACTTTCTGGAGATATCATTCATAGTTTATTCTTCCACTATTAATTCTATATCTCTGTATAATGTACTCCTGCTTCTTCTCATTTCCCTGCTCTTTATCTCATGGAGTTCTTTCCCAGTTGTTTTTTTTAATCAGTTCATCATTTTTTATGGCATAATAGTTTTCTATTACAATCACATACCACAATTTATTCAACCATTTCCCAATTGCTGGGCATCCCTCAGTTTCTAATTCTTTGCTATCACAAAGAGAGCTGTAAATATTTTGGAACATTTGGGTTTTTTTCCTCTTTCCCTGGTCTCCTTGAGAAACAGACCTAATAATATAATAGTATTGCTGGGTTTAAGAATACATGCACTTTTGGTTATAATCCCAAATTGCTCTCCAAACTAGTTTCCAGTTATCCCAGCATTTTTTCCCAAATGTGATTTTTATCCCCAAAACATGGTTCTATGAGTTTGTCAAACATAGGATTTCTATAATTTCTTACTGCCATTTGTTGTATGTCCTGGTCCACTGATCTACCTTTCTTCTTCTTAGCCAGTACCAGATAGTTTTGCTAATTACTCCTTTATAATACAATTTAAAATCTGGTACTGCTAGACCTCCTTCCTTTGTGTTTTTATTCCATTAATTCCTTTAATATTCTTGATATTTTCTTATTCCAAATGCATTTTGTTATTATTTTTTTCTAACTTGTTTATTTTTTTTGTAACAATTGGGATGGCATTGAATAGGTAGATTAGTTTAGGTAGGTTTGTCATTTTAAGTATATTATCTCTGCTTATCCATGAACAATAAATACTTCCCCAATTATTTATATCTGACTTAATTTGTGTAAAAAGTGTTTTATAATTATGTTCATGTAGTTTCTACTTTTGACCTGACAGGTAAATTCTCATATATTTTATTCTACCTGTGGTTATTTTAAATAGAGTATTTTTTTCTTTCTCTTTCCAATTGGCCCAGGACTTTGTCAGAAATATATAAAAATGCTGATGATTTATGGGAATATATTTTATATCCTGCTATATTACTAAAGTTATTGATAGTTTAAAATTATTAAAATTGGTTGAATTTTTAAGATTTTCCACCTATACCATTATGTCATAAGCAGAGATAGTTTTATTACTTCTTTGCCCATTCTAATTCCTTCAATTTATTTTTCTTCTCTTATTGCTATTGCTAGTATTTCTAAAACTATATTAAATAATCATGATGATAATGGGCATTCTTGTTTCACTCCTGAACTTATTGGGAAGTCTTCTAGCTTCTCCCCATTACAGATGATATTTGTTGATGGTTTTAGGTAAATGCTTCCTATCATATTAAGAAAGACTTCAATTATACCTACTTTTCTTTGGGTTCCTCTCTTGTATTTTCCCTTTTACCTTTTAGCACCTATTCTATCTGCCTTTCCAAAAGGCTCTACCTTAACCCCCCAACCTAAGTTCTGCATTTTTCCCCAAGAATAGTTGAAATTTCTTTAGTCTGTTAAATATGCAATTTTTTACCTTTAATAGTTATAATTTATATATTTTTGCTTTTATCTTTTATAATTACAATTATAATCATTTTTCTGGTTGTTATTTTTTGTTGTAAGTCCAGTTATTTTGTTCTACAAAATGCTATGTCCCATATCCTGTGTTTTTTTAATGTGGCAGCAGCTGTCTTGTATTATTTTGACTGTATCACCACAGTATTTAAATTGTTTTCTTAACTTTTTGCTTATAGTATTTTTTCTTTAATCTTGGAATCATAGAACTTAGCAATGATGTTCCTGTGCATTTTCATCTTTGGATCTCTTTGATATGGTGCTCAATGAATTCTGTCAATTTATATTTCACCTTCTGGTTCTAGAATTTCTGGGAAGGTTTCCTTGATGATTTCTTGAAATGTAGTATCTAAACTCTTTTCCTTATCATAATTTTCTAGGGATCCAACTATTTTTATATTGTTTTTCCAGGCCAGTTGTTTTTGTTATAAGATGTTTTATAATCTCTTTTATTATTTCATTCTTTTGATTTTGTTTTATTATTTCTTGTGCTGTTGGGAAATCATTAGCTTACCCTTATTCAGTTCTAGTTCTTAATTGATTATTTTCTTCCATGAGTACTTGGAGCTCTTTTTTACATCTGGGTAACCTTTCTTTCATAATTTTCTTGATTTTTCTAGCATTGTTCTTTTCTTTTTTTTTTTTTTTAGTTTTTCCTCAACCCCTCTCATTTAGTTTTTGAGGTCTTTGTAAAGGTCTTCTAAAAGTTCTTTCTGGGCTTCTGACTCTTTATTATATTTCTTTGCTGTTTTTTAAGTAGATGCTTTTACTTCGTTCTCCTTGGAGCTTAAAATAATATCTTCTCTGTTCCTGTAATAGCTATCAATAATTGGGTTCTTTCTCCTTTGGCTACTCTTTTTTTTTAATTTTTAAAAATTTAGTGGCCAGGCCAAAGGACTTAATCACAAAGGATTTAATTATTGGTTTTTTCCTGGACTCTTAGAATTTCTAAGGTATTGGTCTATATTACCTCTTTTCAAGATTTGGGTTTTAATTTTGGTTTTCCCCTGGACTATATATAGTTATTCCAATTTTTATAATACTAGATCTGATATAATCTCTGGGTGCCCTGCTCAAGCCCTAGTTTTTAACTGATCTCCAGTGTTCCAATCAGAGCCAGCATGCAATTCTGTCCCTGCATCTACAAGCAGACAGACCACTTTTCCCTTTGGCAGCAATCAGGGACCCCATTCCTAGGAGCCATCACAGCTGAAAGGACCTCCTTCCCTCAGCCATAATACTCACTGGTATATGCTCCTTTCTCATTCCTCATCTCCCACTGTTATACTTCAGATAGGAAAGGCATCTAGTATGCATTCCATTGGGTGTCCAAAGTCTTTAGCCTTTCAGCAGCCAGTCTTGAAGTCCTGCCTTTGGAGTCTAGCATCCATGGATTCTGTCATATCTACTTCTTCAAACCCCAGCTACTAGCCTTTGGGGGACCCAAAGCTAAGGCTGTTACTGACACTAGTGCCAGCAAGATTCTCTACCTACTTATTCCAGTATTATCCTCATGGACATAATCTCCTGTGCTCAGCAAACAAGGTGAAGTTAGGGGTCCTGCCCTTAGGAGCTGTCTTTTTGATTCCATGTTGTTTGTTCTGTTTCTGTCCCCAGGACTTGTGGTGAAATTAAGACCAGGGAAGTTGGAAAACTTCCTGTCTAGTTGTCCTTGGTTGTTCAGCTTCACTCCCAACTCCCAACAATTCTGTGGAGCTGTTTTTGGTTGTTTGTTGAGGAGTATTAGGAGTGTAAGAAAGCTTCATACCCTACTATGCCATCTTCCCACAATTCATCTCTGATAAATACAAATTAATTTGGTGAAGTTAGAAACATTAACTAGGGCTAATCTAATTCCTTAGGAGGATATTTTACACCTGCTTCATTTTTGTAGTCAAAAAGTCCACATGTTAAATTTATATTCCATATAATATTTTAATTAAGAAACTCAGGATTTATATAATTTCTTTCATCCTGATGCTGCCCAGTTCTCACAATTCATTCACTGAAGTCTAAAAGTTAAATTTATAGCCATCTACTATCTGACTTTCTTGTCTTATTTCACATTAATTCTCTTTATACATCCAATTTTTCCCTCCAAACTGGCCCATTAGCTCCTTGATAATCAGAAAACTCTAATTTATACTTCCATGAACTGACACAAGCCTTCCTCCATGTCTGAAAATTAGCCTCCCCATCTCTATCTCTCAAACTTCATGCTTTCCTTCAAAGCTCAAGCCAGGATTTTTTCATCCAAGAAAATTTTCTGTATCTCCCCACATTTTAATGTCTACCACCTTCATATTATACTATATGAATTTAACAGTATGCATGTAGTTTGAACTGGTTGAATAAAAGGTATTTAAGGCAATATGATCAGAGAGTCTTCGTCTTCATATCCCTAAAGCTTCACCTAGTCCCTTCTATGTGAAACAACTTAGATGTTGTTTGAATTTTTTTTTAAATGAGAATCATTATGCTCTATTAGACTTTTCAATTGTTGGGTGTCATCACTGAATGGATCTAAACTTTCCAACTACTGAGAAGATGCCCAAACTAGCATAAGATGAATTTTGCTGTGTGTTACCATGAGGCAAAGAAAAAGACAGAGGAAATTACCACAGCAATTAATTTATCCCGCAAAGATAGTGCTAAAGAGCATCATTCATTAAAATTTTCTCCTCCATTCTGTTTTAGCAGATTCTTGTTATGTAAATTATGAACTATTCCAAGAATTAAATGTGTCCATTTATCTTGAGTAAATAAAATATTATCATGGAATCAGCACTGGTTTTAGAGTTATGGGTTGGGTTCAAGTCCTGGCTTTGCCACTCAATACTTGTGAAATTTTTAACAAGACACCTACTCTTCCAATGACTCAGTTTCTTCATCTGTAAAGTAGGATTGGATTATATGACCTCTAAGATAATTTCTGGTCATGAATGTATGATCCTAAATTTGCCATAAAAAATTTAAATCCAGTGTCATATACTAGATGTATAACCTTAACAAAGAAGCTAAAACTCCCCGAGCTTCCATTTGTTTAGCTATAAAATGGGAATAATAACATCTACCCTACCTGATACACAGTGTTCTTTTATTATCAATATATTATGTGAGAAAGCTCATTATAAGTTGTAAAGCACACTATAAATATGACATGTCGATTAACAATTAGAAATATAATTTTGTTATGATAAAAGAATTATGCTCTCCTACTTCTAAAATATTAAAACTGGATAATCATTTGGATTTCTGTATTTAGCAGTTTGAGTATGGCGCAAAGACTGAATAAAGTTTTTCTAATAGCATTCAGAGATTTTTTTTTAACCCAGAAATTTTGAACAAGAGTCATTTTGCTCATATGACAATCATAGATAGAATCATCAAAGGGCAATTTCTAACTTGAGATGCATTATTCATGACTGAAACCACAAATTCAGTTCCATAAAACTATTAAGGTTAGTATATTTTTGCTAATCATTATTTTGTGTATAAATGTGAATGTAAGAATAAAAGCTGCTGTGAATATAGGTGAATGTAAAAGTTGTATCAGATTGCCCTCTCTTCTCCCAATCTTGTTATATACCAGAATCCTTTGGGAAGTACATTCAGTACTATTTCCTGCTTTTCTGGGTTTCTAGGAACCACAAGCATCTTAGACACCCAGATTCCAAACCACAGTTTCCTCTTGGTTTGAACATACACAATCTGAACTCAGAAAAAACAACATCACAGGGTCTGCTATATATGGGAGGAATTTACCAACTTTCTATCTTGCCCAACAAACCAATCACTTCCTATGGGGAAAAGCAGAAAGGCCTATAATTGTTTCAACTGGGATAAAATGTAAAGAGGTTACAAAAGGCATTGCTCTTTTAAACATAAAACTATTATGATAAGTAGAGGTTAATTTTAATGGAATTAGTAAGAAGCAAATGTAGAAACGGTCATAGGGTCCATCCCCAATAGAGATATTTATATAAACAAATTCACTGCGAGGCACAGCAGGACTATATGAATTTAGGAACAATAATAAAATAATACTCACTTGGGAGCTCCTGTGTATGTACTACCCTTCATTGCCATAGCTTCCATGGGTGCTCTGCATATAGAGAAAGGTACTCATCTGGGAGCATCTGCCTCATTATGACTAGTAAGTAAGCTCAAGTGCAAGAAATCAAATCTCAGGCTTCAGGGCAGATACTAATCACCTGTAGGAGGAATTTCTCCCCTAGATAAATACATAATTAGAAAATTGACTAATGCATCCTGTTCCTTTGAGAAGTACTTCATGGACCTGTTTCTATTCTAGCCAGCAGCAGCACCACATTCAACCCAGATGTCATGTAGTAATATAACTCCAAATTCTTCAAACTATTCAGTCCTAATAAATTTGTGAGTTGGAATAATCCAGATCTTTCTAACTTGACAAGCTATCAAATTTAATTTTGAAGGATGACAAATACTTTGCTAATACGGATAGATGGATACTTAGCATATACATTCTAAAGTGGTTAATTAATTCTCATGCAACTGAACAAGCATCCAGCTACTACTGTGGGTAGAGTAGCCTCATTTTCCTGGGGTTAATAATAGTATAGAGCATACAGGCTTCTTATGAGCATCAAATGAGAGGTATAAATGTAAAATACATCCCAAACCTTTAACTTTTATACAGAATGTCCCAAAAGTCTTAGTACGGTCATAACCTTTCAGAACACCTTGTATTATAATCAACAAATATTAATGTTTTACAATTAAAAGTAGACCAAATTGAGTCCTTATGTCCCAAGAGAAAAGATAATGTGGAATTAACCCAAAATCTATTTTTTGTTTCTTTTCCTATATTTTGTCTTAAATATATTTGCATACACATCACTTTTGCATTCTGATCATGATAGTCAATTAAGATAGTTTATGAATGATGACATAATCAAATGAAGGACATAAGAATCTATTGACTAGAAAATGCTGATTTCCTTTTTCCCCCCTTTTTCATTGTGAATGTTCCCTGGATTGTTGGGGGCAGGGCAATAAAGGACAAAGTGGAATAAATATTCTCATTTGGCTGTCATAGGTAAAAGAATTAAGCTGATACTTCTTTTCTGAGGGAACTATGGGACTCTTATCTAGCATTAATCAATATTTAGTGAGCCCCTACTGGTGCATTCATGAGTAATTTCAGGCATTAATCCAGAAAAGGAACTATATCTGCACAGTCTTGGTCTTGAAGGTTTTGTTCATTATCCTTCTGGTAGAAGAGTAGAAGTTTCTTATAGCACAATCAGAATGGTTGGAGAGCAAAAATAAGCTCAGGAATTGTACCTTTGCTCTTGGTATTAAGAGAGAATTCTTTCTCCATCCCTCCCTCCTTCTTTGCCCCAAAACACACAAAAAGTTATGCTATACCTGTTGTGAGGCATAATAATAATAATAAAGTTAAGATTTATGTAGTGTGTACTATATTCTAGGCAGCATGCTAAGCACTATGCAGATATCTCATTTGATCCTCATAAAAAGCCCTGGAAGGTAGGGACCATCATCTCCATTTTACACTTGAGGAAACTGAGCCAGACAGAAATTAAATGAGAAAAGGTCACACAGTCAATAAGAATCTGAAGTTGGATTTGAATGCGGGCTTCCTGACCCTAGGCCCAACAATTTATGTATATACTGTACCATTTAGCTGAAGCTAGCATCTAGAATAAGATATACTAGATCCTAACTCTTTGCTGATATAGGTAAAAAAAATCTTTCATTTGCATTAATGATAGGGACAGTGTTTTAGAAACACCAGGCAAATGGTACAAAAAGAAAAAAATAAAAGAAAATTCTCATTGTGATTATTAGTGCTGTACTGCCAACCCTAATTCCTTCCAATTCCAGTGCTTTCTTCCTTTTAATTATTCCCTATTTATCCTTTATATAGCTTGCTTTGTATATATTTGGAAGTTGTCTCCCCAATTAATTTGTAAGCTCCATGAGGGCAAGAACTATTGTTTGTTCTTTTAGTATCCCCAGTGTTTAGCATAGTACCAGGCTGCTTCCTATCCAAAGGAACTATTGGATCATTATCTAGCACTAGTCAATATTTATTAAGCACACACTGGTGTTTTCATGGATAATCTCAGGGGTTAATGCAGAAAAGGAATTGTCTCCAGAATCTTGGTCTTGAAGCTTTTATTCAATATCCTTCTGTGGAGGAGAAGGTGGTTATAGCACAATCAGAATGGTTGTTTAATAAGTTATAATTAAATTAAAATGACTTGAATTTATTTCAACATGTACAGCTTGAGATCTATCATCAAATAAATCAGGGAGATAAGAACCAATGGCATTGTTACTTGTGGAAACTGTAGAGATAAGGTAGTATATAGCATTGATGTCAAGCCCAAATAGAAATGGAGACCACTACACTCTACTTAAGGATCTCTGTGAGTACATATTGATTTAGTAAACTACACATTCACATTATCCATTTCTTATTTATTGCGTTTATTCATTTTATTAAATATTTCTCAATTACCTTTTATTCTAAATCAGTTCATGCTAGAGAGTGTTGTTGGCCACAGGTTTGACACATCTAGCATGGAGGAAAGATCACTTGAAAAGGAATTAGAAGCCCAAAGTTAAAAACCTGCCTGTAGTATTTATTGCTCATCACTAAATCAAGTCTTCTAACCTCTCTTGATTTTAGTCTTCTCCAAAGTTGAACTGTTGAATAGGGTCCTTTCTAACACTAAATCTATAACACTGTGAATAAAGGATAGCTACTTCCATTGGGCTAAATTCCCTAGGAATTACCAAATTGTTTTTATTGTAACACTAATATTTAAAAGATAACATAGTGACTTGTACAAAGATATTTATAGCAGCTGTTTTTATGTTTACAAAGAACTAGAAACTGAAGGGATGTCCATCAATTAGGAAATGGTGGCATATGATTGTAATTGAATACTATCATGCCATAAAAATTTAATCATAGAAAAATCACAAAAAAATTCTAGATAGACTCATGTGAAGTGATGCAAAGTAAAGTGCGCCAAATAAGAACAATGTATACAGTAACAGCAACAATGTAGAATGGTCATCTATAAATGACTTAACTATTATCAGCAAGGCAAATATTAGGACAACTCCAAGACTTATGATGAAAAAGACTCTCCACCAACACAGAAGGAACTGATGGAATCTGAATGCAGATTGAAGTATACCATTCTTCACTTTATTTCCTGCATGAATTTTTCCCTGTTCTGAGGAATACATATCAAGTTTCACAACATGATGAATATGGAAATACATATTGTATTATAATACATGTACAACCTATAAATTAACTGCCACCTTGGGGAGAATAGAAAGGTAGGAAAGAGAAAATGGATCACAAAATGTCAGAAAAAATTACTAAAAATTGTATTATCATGAAAAAAGATAAGAATGGTGTTCTGTTATAGGTAAAACCCTTGGAGTCAGAAAACTTGGGTTCAAATTATACCTCAACCATTTACTCTAAGGTTGTAAGAAAATTATTTCCTTTTTGAAGCCTTTCTTTCCATCTGTGAAATAGGAACAAAAGTTGTATCACTAACTTCATGGAAATTTAATATTTTATTTTAAGGAAAGCACCTTGTAAAGTGTAAAGAATCATATAAACAGGAACTATTATTAACAAAGCAGTCAAATAACATTCACATCTATAACTTTATTCTCTGTGAGCTTATATGACCATATATCTAGTTTACATAGTGAGAGATTGGGTCAAGGAGCATTAAATGATATATTTCAAGGCACCTAGTTGGTGGTATGTCCAGGAACACAACATATATCTCCTAAATTAGGTCCACAGGGCTATTTGCTCCTTACAGTTATTTGTTGCTCATTATATTTTAGTGATTTTTTTCATTACTTTTCCAATATTTTCAAATTATTGTCAGGTGTTAGAAAGGAGTGATTTATGATCTACTGATAATTTTATGAGTGAGCAGTTAATAATTGATTTAATTTTCTGGTAAATAGAATAAAAAGTTAACATCTTAAGCCTTAAGCATTGTCAAAAATTTTCACAATGTCTGAAGCCCTATGATTTCCACAAAAGGAAATTTGAAAAGAAGCAAGACAGATTATTGTGCCATTAAATGTTTCAGCATTTTGGCAAAAAAGTCACATGTTTGCATATATACATACATATATACACACACATATACATTCATATAAAGACACATGAATGTATACATATATGCAGGCATACACACATTCACATGCATATATACATTAAATAATGTAGAGAGTATATATAATATAAGTATATATGCATATATTTTTCCCTTGTCAGCAGAATCTAGGCTATGCTAGCCACAGGACCAAAAGAATCAGTTATAAACATTGAATGAAACACTATTATAAAAATAATCCTTCAGCACAATTAAAACTAAAATTCATGGATAAATAAGATTTTTTTAATTTTTACAACTCACATTTAGACATAATCTTCAATAAAAATTATAATCTACATAAAATCATTTGGGTAAATATATCAAAAATTTTAATTAAAATGATAGATTTTGTTAAAAACACTTTGAAGCAAAAAAGGAAATAAAATTGTGAGACCTTCTATGAAAATGTTAGAGAACTTTACAGAAATTTAACTGTAAGATCTTAAGTAACATTTCTCATTAGCCAAGGAAAAATTTTCATGAAATTTACAATCTATTAATCTTGAATAGCAAGAAAAATCCTAGGTAAAATACAGCAGGGGGGGGCCTCCCCCATCCCTGAAATCTGTGGTGAGTGTCCAATAGGAATAACTCATAAACCCAGCAGCAGGAAGGCAAAGAAACCAAGTAGAGTCCACATTGGGGAGAGGTTTTGGAGTCCAATGACAGGAAGAAGTCCCCAGGAAGAAATAATTCCCAGGGCTGCCTAAAAGGTCCTGGAAGAAGGGACTTCTGGACCATTCTACTCAGGAAAGGGTAGGTTCTGCTGACACTATTAAGTGATAGAAGTTCACAGGGGTATGTAGAACTTCCCCACTGTACATCCCCCTCCAAAACACACATACAAATAGAGCGAGAGAGAGACACAGAGAGAGAGAGTAAGAGAGAGAGAGAGAGAGAGCAAAGCAAAAAACTCATGAGGAAATACCTTGTTTGTGACAAACCCAGGGATTTCAGTAGAGGATAGCAACCCCACAAGAAGTTATTATAATCTCAGAGAAAATTGAAATAAAATTAAAATGCTCTGGCCCAAGAACTTCAGGAGTAACTAGAAGAAGTAAAATAAAAGATACATAACAGAAAAGTCAAAAAGGCAGGAATGGCTTGAGAACTGAATTTCTTGGAAATGAGAATGATCCAGACAGTCAATAAACAAACATTTATTAAGAGCCAGATAAGCACTAGAGGAACAAAGAAAGATAAAAGACAATCTCTGCTCCTGAGAAGTTCACAATGGAATGAGGGAGACAATATGCAAATAACTATACACAATAGGAAAGATAAATAGATAAATGATTGGCCAGTAGATAGATAGATACATAGAAATATAAATAGAAGCTACATATATACATACATGCATATATAGATACATATAGAGAAAGAAAGAAAGAAAGAAAGAAAGAAAGAAAGAAAGAAAGAAAGAAAGAAAGAAAGAAAGAAAGAAAGAAATAAAGAAAGAAAAGAAAGAAAGAAAGAAAGAAAAAGGAAGGAAGGAAGGAAGGAAGGAAGGAAGGAAGGAAGGAAGGAGGGAAGGAAGGAAGGAAGGAAGGAAGGGAGGGAGGGAGGAAGGAGAAACACTAAAGATACCTAGGAATATCATATCTAAAGTCCAGTGAAGAAAAAACATACTTCACTCAATGAAAAAAGAATTAAAATAGCAAGATATCACAGTAAGGATTACACAAAATAGCAACTTCTATTTTAAAAAAAATGACAGCAGAATATGGCATTCTATACATTCTATACAAAAGAAAAGTTTTACAACCAAGTACCCAACAAAACTCAATGTAACTTAATATGGAAGAAAAAAATGAATTATATCAGAATAGAAGATTTTCAACACTTTATAAAAAAATAGTAGAATGAAGTAGACATTTGGAAATGGGAATACAAGTAGCAAGAGATATATGAGATATATAGAGAAAGGCAGATTGGCAGGTATATTTGTATAATATTAAGGAAGATGTGAAGGAGAATTATTTGCTTGTTATTGGGAGATAAGAAACATCTGCTCAGAACCCTATTCTATTTGAAAATCATGTAGAAAAAATGTATATGATGAAATTTTATTAATTAAAATTAATATCTGTGAGTGATTTTATTATGTTAAAATGATCTTAGAAGACCAAAATAAGAGGGACTGGGGACTTACATTGTGGAGATACATAAAATAAAGATAATATAGCCATGAAAAAGAAATTTGGGGGAATGGGGATCCCTTCAGCCTCACTTTCATTTGAATTAAAAAAAGGAAAATTGAGTACAATTATACACAGAAAGATGACAAAGATTAGTAGAAAGGGCCCTAGATGAAGAGTATAGATTTTGAGTCAACATTTTTTGGATTAGTGTCCTAGTGATGATTTACTAAGTAGATGAATTTAGGTAAGTCATTAATTTCTTTAAGCCCTCTTCTTCATCTAAACAAATGACTAGATTATGTTCAAAGTCTCTTCTAACTTTGATCTTTTACATTTCTAAGATTCTAAGAACTTGAGGGTTTAAAACAACAGTGTTTTATAAAATGTTTATTAATCTTATTATCTTATTATAGCAGATTATTAGTTTTATGAGAGTAATAAGAAAGAGTTATAGTAGGCAGATGCAATGCCATAGATGAACTCTGACCAAGACAAAAGCAATATTTGGAACAAAATTTCTCTTACTCCTACTGCCCTCTTCACATCTATCTCTTGATATTCCATTGTTTCCTTCAAATCTTGGATCAAACTTCTTCATAAAGCTTTTCCTTATCTTATCGCACTTCCTCTTGCAACTTAAAGTACATTCCTCCTCAAACAAAACAAATCAAAAGAATAAATATTTTGCACTTATTTATATATATATATACTTATTTTAAAAAACTAGTGAATTTATAATCATTAGTTAAAACAAACTTTTTATATATAAGAATATAAAGAAAAAAAGATAGTATAAGCAATTGGGAACATTTGTTTCACATATACACACATATAGTACATGGATATTTATGTAATATATACATAGAGAGAAAGAGAGTTTATATTAAGATAATACCAAAATTGCCCTATTTGAATATGTACTATTATTATACTTATAGATTGTAAGCTCCTGCCTGGTAGGATCTATTTCATTTTTGTCTTTGTGTTCCCAGGGTATATAACCCAGTCCCTGGCACAAAATACAAGCTTATTAAATCCTTGTAGATTTCTGATTGCTTTATTGACAATTGTCTAGAATATACTCCATAAGGTAGTCTCAAATTCCACCTCTGATTGTAAGTAATCCATATTCTACACCAATCAATCAAAAATAACTTAGTAAATTCACATTATGTAGTAGGAATTATGTTGGATACTAAAGATATTTTTTAAATAAGCAATCAGTCTTTAACTTTAATAATGTTACATTTTATCACAACATACATGATAAGATTATAGGTTTAGAATTAAAGGTGACTTTTCTTTTATAGATGACAAAACTGTTACTTGGTCAACATCATAAAGGTAATAAGTATCAGAATAAGAATTTTAACCCAGAGTCTCTGACTCTAGAGCTAGTTTTTTTTTTCTGCTATACCATGCTGTTCCTATTTATTACAATATACAAGTATAAAATGCAAAATTAAAATCTACAATTTATTACAATATACTATATATATATATAAATACACACACAAAGTAATTTTCTCAGATACGTATAATCATAGTGGGGGGGGATAAGTAAAGGCCCAATTTAGGAATTTGCATTTGTTCTGAACTTTAAAAGACAATAGGATTTCAAAGAGGAAAAGGCTAAATATTGTATTCCAGACATGGATTGATGGGGAGAAATGTTTTTGTTGTTCATTCATTTTTCAGCTTTTACACCATTTGGGATCGTCTTGGAAAAGATACCAGAGTGGTTTGCCATTTTCTTCTCCAACTCATTTTACAAATGACAAAATGAGGCAAACAGGGTTAAGTAACTTGCCCAGGATCACACAACTACTAAGTGTCTGAATCAGGCCTGGCACTCTATTCACTTTCCACCTAAATGTCCTTATAGCCCATGATTGGAGACAGAAGATGTATTTATCAGGTATTGGGATGAATGAATCTGCATGTTTAAGTAATAGAGTGTATAAAATGAAATGTGTAATAATCTTGGAAAGGTTAATTGTGCCAAATGGATGAGTTTTTATGGGATCCTAGAGGCAATCATAGGCATAATCCTTTTTTTTTTAAATTTTATTTATTTTTTTGATATTTTTCCATGGTTACATGGTTCATTTTTTCTCTCTTCCCTCTTTCCTCCCCACTCCTGGGACTGACAAGCAATTCCACTGTGTTATGCATGTGTTATCACTTGATACCAATCACAGATATAATCCAGATGAACTATGTCCACTAATCCAAAAAGAACTAACAAATTTTATTGCCAAACCAAAGTTAGTAGTATTTGAAAAATCATGGGAAACAGGAGTTGTGTCACAGAACTGGAGAAGGCAAAGAGTCGCAAATTTCCAAAAAGTTAAAAACTTTAAAAATAAGAGAGCAAAACCTGATAAAATAGGAAGTCAAGCAAATGAAATTGAATTGCATAGAATTGCATAGAATGCAAAATTCAATTGCATAGAAAATTTAGAATGGATTATTAAAGATATAATTATTGGAAAAAATGAAAGGAAGTGTCATCTACCAAGAGCAGAAGGTGGTGTTATATAAATCCATATTTTCTATGCTTCACCTCCTATTAAACATTTTCCTTCCCTATGCTAAAACTTTTTCAAGGATTTTGTGGAGACAACAAGAACATGTAGAACCACTTAATTTTCACCCTACTATGTTTATATGTGTCTGCACTCTCTTGGGAAGTGCTAGGCTCTTTTCTCAAGAACAACAATAACTGTACAAAGCTTCCAGGTGTAAATGTTAGAGATCTTTCTAAAACAAATGCACATTCATGCTTAAAAGAGAAAGAGAAGGAAATGTGGTTTCAACATAAAAACTTATTTTGTTAGAAAAGTAATAGATGTAGAGGCTTGCAATGAAAGAACACTCTCAGCCATAACTATAGTATTCCCAGGGTGACCCTGTAATGAAAAGTCACCATATTGTAAGAGCAGGCATATATACACATTCAAACATGTATTTATTTATAGCATTCCTGTGCACCAAAGGGGCATTCATATTTGCTGACAGCACTCAAAACTATGCAATTACGAAACCATACAACATAATTTAGAATTTCACAAGAGCCCAAAGCATATATTCACTCTACCATAAATTACTCTCAAAAATATAAATGTTTTGGGTAAGATGTATATTCTTTATGTACTTACATAAAGGAAATATAATTACTAAGAAGTTTTAGAAATCAACTAATCTAGCTTTTGTCCATAGAAAAACTATCATATTTTCACAAATATTATATTCAAGTAATTATTGACTAGAAAAACCAATTCTTTAAATGAAGAGACCTGTCCATTCATTTTCAGTGGCTGAATTACTCTATAAATAGACAGGATCATAAAGACTCAAAGGAGAAGGTTTTGTAATATTTCTAAGTAACACTTTTAAATGGTTAACAATTCTTGCAAGTGTTGTTCCAGCCCCAAGAGAGCAAAAACATAAATGACTGTGAGAATGCTGAGTAGATTTAAGAGAGTTATTAAATCTTCCACTGTCTTTTAAGCATGAATGATCTCTATTTTGTTCTTAGCTCCATATAATTTTCATCATCCAAAAATTTAGCCATTTTGCCTTACTCTCATTTCCTTGCCATTGCATGCCTTTCATTGCAGAAACATATTCCTTTCTGTCTCTTCATACTTCAAATTTGCTTCAAGATGCAGTCTGAGCTTCATGAAATCTTTCCTAATCCCACAACCCCACATGCTACTGCTTATCCTATTTGTATTATTGCCTTTCTTCATTTTACATTTAGTTCATCTATATTATATGCATGGTTTATATATATGAACATTTTCTATATGTACTTATGTATTTATTGTCATTTTCACTGATAACACATAAGCTACTTAAGAACAGAGATTGTTTCATTTTTTTATCTTCATATCCTTAGCACCTAACATGGTGCTTAGAACACTGCAGACACTTAATAAGTGTTTATTGATTGATTTTCTGTGTCTAAGTTAATTTTCTTTACAATAACTTTGAGAGTTGTTTTTTCCTTAAAAACCCAAGCTTACTTAGTTGGCTTTGCCATCTCTGAAATCACTTAATATAATTGTTAAAAGACATTGTGTAGAATCATTCCCCAAAGTAGCTTTGGGCCCATCTTCTTCCATAGTGAAAGGCCCCCAGTCATAAGTAAAAAGGATAATCAAGAAAGGTGGGTGGGATTAGAAGTGAACTAGATTTTTTTTAGACTCTATCTCCCTGTCATTGCAGTGACCACTCACAGGCAAGAACACCACTACAGATTGGCAAGGGAGTTTTCATTATTCCATTTCTGATTTTGGTAGGTATACCCAACCTGGGGTACTTAATGGTACAGATAAAGCTGGTGGATCACTTGGGCTCAGGCTTTCTTAGTTGCAGTAGGGTTAATGCTAATTGGGTTTCCATTCTAAGTTTAGCATTATTATGGTAAGCACTAAGCTCTATCAAGAAACAATTCTTTCATATAGCCTATGAATTAGAAACTTTGTTGGAGTTTCTTAGAATTCTTTGGTAGTTTCAGACTACATCTCTAGAGGTGAATTCAAATACCCTCTAGGACAGTGATTCCCAAAGTGGGTGCTACCGCCCCTGGTGGATGCTGCAGCAATCTAGGGGAGCCATGATGGCCACACTTTTTTTGTATTATTTTCTATTCTGAGTTCAATAAATAGTTTCATAATTTCCAGGGGGCGCTAAGTAATATTTTTTCTGGAAAGGGGGCGGTAGGCCAAAAAAGTTTGGGAACCACTGCTCTAGGAAATCACTGTGTGCCAGGATTTTTGCTTTTCCTAAATGGAGGATGAACTATAATTCAGCATATTGCTTAAGATTCAAAGAGCAAAAATATTTATGGAGAGAATGGAAGTAAAATAGGATAGCATGTTGGTATATGATTAGATCATCCTATAGAATGTTTAGCACAGAGTAGTCACTTTATTAAACACTTGTCAAATGATTGATTTATAACAGTCTAAGTTATAGAAGTCAGAGAAAGGGTAAAATGAAGCAATAAAGTTTCATAGGACTCCCTTTTAGCCCTTTACTTTTTAGGTCTCTTCCTAGTGATAATGTTGGTGTTTGATTCTTCCCCTTCAGCTTTTAGGAGAAACTGTTAATTAATTTTCTATCTCTTGGTCTCTGATGTCTGTTTCACCTTTTCCTGCTTTGTTTCTGTTTCTCTGTTGCTATCTCTCTATTTATGGGTGTCTCTGCCTTTGAGACTGTCTATCTGCCTGCCTACCTGTTTGTCTGTGTTTCTATTTTTCTGCCTTTCTCTTTCTGTTATGCCTTTCTATCTGTCTCAGTCACTTTGTTTCTTTCTCTCTGTGTCTATTTGACTCTTTGTCTCTGTATCTGTCTCTGTATGTCTCTCTGTGTCTGTGTTTGTCTCTGTGTCTCTGTCTTTCTATCTCTGTGTGGGTCTCTGTCTCTGTTCTCATTTTCTCTGTGTGTTTGTCTCTGTCTCTGTCTCCTCTTGTAAATCTATGTTTTAGAAACTGACATATGAACTCATGTCAAGGTCCATTTGGGCCCACAAAATACCATCTAACTCCATCCCTTTTCTCAAAAAGTTTGCATGGATTATGGATAAGAGTTATATCTTTGATATGTAGAATTCATTTATGATAGATTTGTGAAACTAAAAATTAGTTAGTATAAATCTAGAATTTTTTCTAACCTCCATAGGCTTTCAAGTCCTAATTGGTCTTATCTTCATCAAACAAAATTGTCATTATTCACCAGCGATCAGTTAGCCTAGTTTCCTAATTTCCACACTACTGCTTAAAGATCCCAAGAGATGTGACTGGGGAAAGGAGTTAGTTTGTGCCATAAAGTTCCTTACTGAGCTGTGCTGTTTGGAAATGTACTGAAAGTTGATATAATGTAGAAGGAAACAGTTTGCTATTTTACCCATGGACATGACCTGATCAACCTGAAATTGAACTGTGAGTAACCAATAAAATGGAGATAGAACATAGTATTTGCAGATGGCTATCATATCATGTACAGTCATGGCAGAACCATAATTTGTCCTAATTTATAATAATAATTATTATTATTATGATTAATATTTCATAATGAGAACAAAGGAGTTCATGGAAAGAGCTTTGAATTTAAAGATTTCAAGTATGTGTCAAGCATATCTCAGAAAGCTGTTGATTCAGTTCTGCCAGAAAATACCCCCATACTCCAAGAATATCTGACCCAGCAATCGAATCTATAAAAATAGTAAGTGAGTTAATATGTTGGGAATGAGAGGACTGGGGTAACATATCTATTTTATTGAGCTATACCCAACCAGAAAGTTAAAGTATTTTGATATTGATATTATGGTGATTTTGCTTCTGTCATTGGTTCCTCTTGACAACGTCATATCATACTGGACCAGGGATTAGAATGTGGGGTTTTATAAGAATTATTATAAAACAGAGTTATGACACCTTTGCCAGGAATTTCTGGGAAAGGAAAGACTCTATCTGAAGAGCTTAGTTCAAATCATAATTCAGACTTTTATTACCTGAACGGCACTTAGAAAGTCACTTAACTACTATGAACTTCTGCTTCCTCATCTGTAAAACTTCTATCTGAAATGATTATTATAAAGAAGATTAAATGAGATAATGTATGTAAAGCACTTTGAAAAGCTTATAAATACTATTATTATTATAATAAGTCAATTCATTAAGATGTACAGCTCCTAGTAGGTATAATAAAGAACATAAAGGGGACATATTCATCTCATTTTTAAAAACTGGATCTATGTGGAATCTAACTCTGCCAATCTAGAATCAGAGGCTCTGAAATGTCATACCCTATCATGCTTTTGCATATCATATAAATTGCTGTACATAATCTGACATATTTATATATCTTGATAGCATATATTTATTTTTTTAATTTCAGTAATAACTTGCTGACTCAAGATTAATAAGTAAATATTTCAATATCATGATAGTTCAATATATCTCATGGAACAGTTTTTTTCTGTTTCTTATTCTTCATTTTTCACAATGGTCAGTTGGAATTTTTCTTTTATCCTTTAATATCCCATCCACATAAACACCTCATTTCCAGCTTGTGGGATGTTTTGTTTTGTTTTGTTTTTACATGGTCTATATGTATTAATATCATATTGTCTATATTCCATCATTTTCCAATGCAATGATAAATATCAATGATAATGTTCAGTATTAGTCAGATGAGAGCCTATGTCATCAGGGTATCAACAGAAGAAAAGGTAACTAATCCTACCTGGAAATCTAGAGAGAGACAGAAGTAGAAAATAAACCCTGAAGATTCATGGGTGGAAATATCATCTGGAATCTAGTTTTTCTACAAAGACAAGGAAGAGCTACTGGTCCAATGGGTCTCACATGATGAAGACCTTAGGGCAAGGTCTAGACTCTAGGAAATCAGCAAAGACAGAAATGGTTCCAATGGATAAGTAGAAAACAACATCTAAGAGGTCAATAAAGATAGGTCAAAGCAAATGGAAATACTTAAACAGGGATCTAAACTCTAACTCTAGGACAGAAGCTACATATTTTTCAACCCATGTTTCTTAACTATCGAGTTATGAATGTGACATTACAAAGTAAAGTTTTACAAATTTGAGACTGTAGAGAGCCCAGGAAAGTTAAATCCCCTTCAGATGAGGAAAATTCTAATAACAAACATACCAGTGAAGTTCACAGTGTATTATGGATTCTTCCATAGCTTTTCAGGACTACATTTTTTAAAAAGTTAATTTGACTATTCAATTGATTACTTTCTTATAGTATGAATTGTTGCATAATTTCTATCCACAGGAATGCAATTTAGAGAAACTGAGTCTCCAAGTCATAAAGAAATAGGTTTATTTGGGGAGGACCAGTCTCCCAATAAAGCTGGACTTCTGGTCAAGACCAAAAGACAACAAGCAACATGAGAGATCTTCTTTTATACCACAAGAATATCACAATTTATGAAATAATCCAAGACTGTTAAAAATAGAGCAGGAAGTACTTCTCATTGGTAGAAGAAGTTACTTGTTGGAAAAGGTGGGGAGTGGGTTAACCTCAAGTAGTGACACAAATGGCAAAGAGAGGAGCAGGTGAACCTTGACTAGTGACACAAAGATAAGAGTGGGGACAGAGATTTGATCTATTATATGTTTTCCCCATTAATATGCACAGTCATTTAGTGGAGGGTCTAGTTTTATGTTTTCTTTTCATTTGTATCCTCGCCAATTAATCCACTGCCTTGCATGTGGTAAGAATTTAATGTTGATGGATTTCAGAAACAAACTCAAAGTTAGTTTTCTATGGTCATTGATGTAATTCTCAACACTATTTTAAAATTTTCAACTTATTTTAAAATCTATATAAAGTTAATCTGGTAATTTCCGATAATAGAAGGATATGGAGAGCAGTGAAGAAAGAGTAGCAAAGGCTGGAGTCAGTAGCCTCTGAGGTCCCTCCCTGTCCTGTATGAATATCTTTGATTCTTTGATAATGTGACTATTTAAAGAGATGCTTCTCTATATATCTGAAAGAATATCTTTGTATTCAAAGCGTGAATTACTATAATACACTCTGCTAATGCACAGATTTAGTCCAATATGTCCTTGAACCTTTCTACAACATTGTTCTGTGGCATGTGATGTCTTTTTGCAGATGGTCTTACAAGGTAAGTCTGAAAACATTGTTCTATTTAAGCACCATTATGGTGATACTTCCATTATAAAATCTGGGCTGTCAAAGATATGACCAAAAGGGACACTCTAGTGTAGGAATTTATTTTTCATTTAGTACTCTTCTCCCCTCAAAAAGCATAGAAAACTCCAAGAATCAGTGGTATTTCCTTAAATCTATATGGATTATAAATGGTACAGACAGTATAGTCTCAATCTCCATCATTTATTATGCTTTATATTATATTTGTAGCTAATCTTTTTATAGGTTGTATCCTCATCAAAACAGCATGTTATTCCAAGGAAGAGACCATGGTTTTTAGTATCAAAGAATCATATAATTTTAGTGTTTGAAGGAACATTAGGCCAGTTTCCCAAACCATACATAAATATCTGATATGTTGCCATCTAGCCTCAGCTTGAACATGCATAGTTATGGGAAACTTGTACAAGACATCCATTTCATTTAGAGACATCACCAATTATTAGAAAGTTCCTCTTTAAAATGCCCCTTAATCTTTCCTCCTGTAAGTTCTGACCATTTTTCCTATCTCAAACCTCCAAGACTACACACAGTTTGTAAAATCTCTCTTCCACATTATAGCCCTTCAGAAATTTGAATATATCTACTTTTCTTCTAGCCAAAGAACCCCAGTTTCTCCCACCAATTCTCACGTGACATACTTTTGAATCCTCTAACTATATTCTATTTGTCCTCTTCTCTTTATGCTTCAGATTATCAATATACTTTGGAAAAGAGGGCACCCAGGGCTGAAAGCCATGCTTGAGCTGTGATCTGACCAGGACAGAAAGCAATCAGACTAATGTCTCCCTTGTTGTGAACATTTCTATTAATGCAGTATAAGATTGAATGATCTTATTTTCTTTCTCCCACAGTCCTGAGCAGCTCATCGCAGGGCCTCAATAAATATAGTATCACCCTAACAGTTTCAGAAGAGAATGATGCTATGTGACTTATGAATTCTAGAAAGTAGCAAGCTTCAACTTTAAATATTGATACTGAATAAACGAACAACATCACTCTAAAGATGAAATTTATATTGAAACCATTTCCCTTAAAGGGAGAAGTCTATTTTGTTGAAGTACTACTATATAGGCATGTTTGTTTAGTAATGCTTCTGATTATATTTCCCAAGTTACTGACACATCATTCAATGTGGGAGCAGAGAGCTTATTGGAAGTTTTTTTGTTTGTTTTTTTTTTAATTTACTTCTTAAAAGGTTTGGTCTCATTTTTCCCTACAATTACTTAAGACATCATTACAACTGTTTCCCTCAACAGGAAAAAAAAAACAAATAAAAAAGTTCATGAAATATATGCCATACAGATTATTTTTCCTATATGTCAGAAATTACTTAAATGGAAGTTATTTGCAAATATGAACTCCTAAAAATAGAGCTTTTGGTGAAGTTAATACTATTTTCTACTTAGACTGCAGTCTGTGATTCCCTTGCCAGTAAGTTTGCTATAACTAACAATTAGTTCAGTCTCCTAGAGACTAGAAGGCACAAAGGCTTTCCATTTTCAGACTGGTTCTGAGATTACACATAGCCTTGGGCTAATGATTTATAGTTTACTTCTGACCTCCCCCTGAAACAACTTTAAGTGTCTGAAGTAAGATTTGAGAGTTGCCATCATCCATCCCAATTTCACATTTATAAATAGGCCAAATGTGTTGTAATCAAAAAGAAGAAAATGTGAATACACCCTGTAGAGAGTAGATTTTAGGGTTGATAAAATACTAACAGCATGATCAAAAATAATGGGGGGAAAAGACTACTTGAGCGGGAATGACTTCTTTTTTTGGTGCATAAACAAATTTTAATAATAAAAATTGCCACAACTTCTCTTCAGACACAAAGAGAAAACAAACTTGTCTCAAAACTTCTTCATATGATGAAAGAATGGTGCTACAGCAAAAGATGTTCTTTTATGACTTTAAGCTTTTTCAATACTAATGACTTCTTTAACTAGACACTATTCCATTTTAGTGTAACAAGTGGAAAATTGAAAGATAGCATACCTACAAGTACAAACTTTGCATTTGGTGAACAAAGAAACTTAGAGTAATTGGATGTAATGTGACAAAAAAGATTAAAAAGCTATGTAACCGCTGGTTAGGCATTTAATCGCTATTAGTGTCAGTTTCCTTATTTGTAAAAATAAGAAGTTTGGACTAGATCACTTCTAAATTTCCATCCAAATCTGACTATGATTTTATGGTCACTTTGGCAAATCCATTATGTTTCTTTCCTGCTTTTATTCAATGTAAATACTATATGCTATGATTTTATTCACATTTGGGCTAGATGTGTTGGCCACAACAGTGGATTCAGAAATGTTTGAATAATTACACCTTCAGAGTAATGATTAATGGATCAGGGTTGACTTATAAGAAAGTCATTAGTAGAATATCTAAATTATTTAATTTAAAGCATGATAAATTTTATTTTATTTTTCATTCTCCCCTTCCCTATTCATTGAGAAGAAAAAATAAAACACATTAAAAATATGTGTAGTCAAGGAAAGAAAGTCTACCCTAGCCATTTGAGAGAGAAAGAGAGAGAAGAAAATATGCTTCAGAATGTCCTCTGAGTCCATCAAATCTCTTTCTGAAGGGAGACAGTATGTTTCCTCATGAGATCCTTAGAACTGCAGTTTGTCATTATGTTGACCAGAGTTCCAAAGCCTATAAAAGTTGATTGATTATTTTTACAATTTTTGTTGTTATGCATTTTTTAATCTTTCTAGTTCTCACTTCATGTCATATTATTTCATACAAACATTCTCAGATTTTTCTGAAACCATCTTCTTTTTCATTTCTTACAGCAGAGTAGCATTTCATCACATTCAAATATTATTATTTGTTTATTCAATTGTGTTGGCTACAGGATGGGGGGAAGGGGAAGGAAGGAACATGGATCTTGTAACCATGGAAAAACATTCAAAATTAATGAATTAAATAATGTCTGAAATAAATAAATAAAGACAAATAAAGACAATAAAAATATGAATAACTTGTTTATTCACTCCCCAATTAATTAACATTTCCTCAGCTTCTAATTCTTTACTAATCCCAAAAGAGTTGTGATGAATATTTATGGACACATGGGTCATTTCTTTTTCTTTGGTCACTTTGGGTTATAGACTTAGAATCATTGCAAGTGAGTCAAAGGATATACTCAGTTTAATAACTTTCAAGGCACAGTTACATAGTGCTTTCCAAAATAATTGGGCCAGATTATAACTTCACCTACTGTGTATTAAAGTATCTGTTTTCCCACAGATCTTCCAGTATTGGTCATTTTCTCTTTTTGTCAATTTAGCCATCGAAGGCTGTGAGGTTATACATCAGAGTTATTTTAATGTGCATTTGTCTAACTATTAATGATTTAGGCATTTTTTATGAATTTTTTTATACTTTGATTTCTTCCTCTCAAATTGAAGGCAGTTGATGTGGAGCTTAAAGAGGGAGCTTTCAATTTGGATGAAAGCAAAGCATCAAAAATATTATAAATGGTGTCAAAATATCAATTTAATAGGATAAACCATAATAGAGATACATATAAAGTTCTCAGTTTCCTCATCTGTAAAATGGGAATAATCATAGCACCTACCTTATAGGGATTTTGTGAAGATTTAATGAGATAAAAATTGCAAAGCTATTAGTAAAGTGTCAGGCATCTATTAAGTGCTACAAAATACTGGTTATTATTATTTTGGACACCTAGGTGACACAGTGGTTAGAGAGTCAGAAGGCAGAACCAAGATGGTGGAGTAGAAACATGGAAAGCTCGAACCTATCTGAAATTCCTTTCCAACCAACCTTAAAATAACACTTCAAATGAATACTGGAGTGACAGAACCAACAAGGGAATGGAGTGAAGTCATTTTCCTGGAGAAAACAATTTGAAAGGTAAGCAGAGAGGGTCTGGCTCACTGGCATCAGAGGGGAACACAGCCCACAGGTCCACAACAAGAGCACACCAAGGAGTACTGGCATAAGCCAACAGCAAGCACTCCTCCTGCCATCTTCTACTATTCCAAGTTCTAAATCTGTAACCAAGACAACTTCAAGACTTCAAGGCTCTGCCTAAGCCAAGAGCAGAGCACCCCATTCCCATTCCTTGAAGTTCCAAGCCCTAGTACAAGCCTCTAGTGAGGCCCTAGAGTTCCCTTTATTAGATTTTGTGGCTCTTTTACCAATTGGCCTATTCTGGTTTTTGAGGTACATTTCCTTCAGTATTTTTGTGCCTCCTGTACTAAGCTATAGATTCATTTTTCATGATTTTCTTGTATCATTCTCATTTCTTTTCTCAATTTTTCTTTTACCTCTTATATTTGTTTTTGAAACCTTTTTAGCTTCTCTATTAATTCTTTTGGGGCTTTAGACAAATTCATATTTTTTCTTGAAGGTTTTTGGATACAATACTTTTTACTTTGTTATCTTCTTCTTAGTTTATGTTTTGGTCTTCCCTGTCACCAAAATAACTTCCTATGCTGAGTTTCTTTTTTTTTATGGTTTGCTTATTTTTCTAGCCTTTTTCTTTTCTTTTAATTAAAAAAAAACCACAGTTGGACTCTGTAACTGGGTGAAGGGAACACTATTACAGGTTTCAGGTTTTTTGTGAAACTGCCTAAAGATCTAGTTCTGTACATCTATAACCTTTTAGTTCTTCAAAATGGTATGATGTAAGGAGGGATGTATTTAATACTCTCACACCCTGTGCTCTGATCTGGGAGTAACTACAAGCACTCTTTTTTGCCTTGGAACTATGACCAGGGTGTCTTGCTCTCTGTGGCCACAAGCACTAGTATGTGCTCCGCCTCATCCTGAGACCTTGATCCATGACTGAGTCCTACGTATGGGCAATGTGCCAAGAGCCTTGCACCTAGAGGCAGCAAAAGGAGTCCTGCAATCTCCTTCTGAGCAGTTGTCTGACCTCCCTTTCTGTATAAGTGGAAATTTTGTACCTTTGAACTATGTTCCCCAGAATTCCTTTAGTATTGTGTATGGTTGTGGGTAGCTCTGCCTCTGTCTCTTTTTTTCCATGTACTCGGCTGGGTGAACTCTCTAGTTTTTATTTTCCTTTTCTTTAAGTTAGTATTAGTAAATTTTACAAAAAATAATACTTGGAGTATTTGAATATTAATTTTAATTCTCATGTTTCCATCTGTGCCTAAGATCTCCAGAAGTCTTTGCTGCTGATTTGGCTGCCCCCCCTCAAGGCCTATTTCTGTAGTAGTGTTTGTATTGGTATGCCACTTCCACACTGGTGCAACATATATTTTATGTCAGCCTTCTAAGTTGTTTGGGGCTGAAAAATTATCTTTCTCCATTTTTTGTGGGTAGGCTGCTTCTGAATGCATTCTAACGCTTTATATCATAGTTCTTTCTGTATAATTTGATAGAGATCAGGTAGGTCTGTGTACCTTCTCTGCCATCTTAGCTAACACTTCTTGCCTCAATTCCTCATCTGTAAACTAAGCTGGAGAAGGAAATGTAAAACCATGCCAGTATATTTATCTAGAAAACCACAAATGGGGCCATGAAAAGTTGAAGAAACTAAACAACAGAAGAAGTCCTACACTTGGGTGGTTGTTGTTCTTAGTTTTGTATGACTCTGGAACTCTGTATAGGGTTTTCTTGGCAAAAATACTGAAATAGTTTGCCATTTACTTTTGAATTGTATTAAGGCAAATAGAGGTTAAAGTGACTCATCCAGGGTTTCATAGCTAGTGAGTATCTGCAGTCAAATTTAAACTCAGGTATTTCTGACTCCAAACCCATCCCTCTATACACTGTCACCTACCTGCCTATACCTTTATACTGATAGATTTACAGGATAAAGTAGTTACACTTTGACAACACTTTATATAAAAAATATGCCAAGGTTTGGCAAGCTTAATAAAAATCAACAAAATGAATATGAATGTTACAAACTTGGAAAGGGGTTCAATGGCCACAAAATATCGAGATTTGTAATTCTTCCTAGTTCTTAAAGAGAACTAATGTAAAATCAGCCCACAGAGATGAAGACAGATTATTATTATCTACAATCTATAATTAGATTTTTGGAGGGATGGAACCAGAAGATGAAAATAGAAGGAAAAGAGGTGATAGTCATCCCATGGTATTCATATGGCCTTTGATCTTTGCAGTGTATAGTTAGAAATATCTTGAATCCCTAAAAACTACATTACTATAACTTCTTTTCTGTATTACCTACAATACTTTTCCTTTTGTCTATAGTTTCGAGGTCACATTTTGTATAAGTTCTGAGGCTACACCTCATTCTTTCTCTTTTTCTCTGGAGAGCCGGCTGAATAGCTAGGTCTCTTTTGTTATATTTAGTTAATGGATGTTAATTTTAAAATCCACAGTAGCCTAGATCTAACTCATCTATGATTCCTTTCTTCAAGACCTCAAAAAACACTCCGAAATGTTAAGATGAAAGAATATGTGACTGTTTTTGTTTGTGATGCATACTCCATATTTCAGCATTAACCACAGTTTAAAAAATAAAGCAAGGAAATTAATATACTTAATTCTGCACAATAAGACTATCAATTCTCTATCTAGAGATAAACTTATTTCTTGAGTCCTTTGTAGTTTTGGTAGATCAATGAATTCACCAGAGTTACCATATCTTTCACAGTTCATTATCCTTAAGTTATTGCTCTTATTGTGTAGATCAGTGGTTCCCAAAGTTTTGGGCCTACCAACCCCTTTCCAGAAAAAAAAATTACTTAGTGTCCCTGGAAATTAATTGTTTTTAAATTTTAATAGCAATTAATAGGAAAGATAAATGCACCTATGGCCATTACCGTCCTCCTGGATCGCTGCAGTACCCACCAGGGGGCAGTGGGCCCACTTTGGGAATCACTGGTGTAGATTATTCTCTGGTTCTGCTCACTTCACTTTCCATCAGTTCATATAAATATTCCCAGGTTTTCTAAAACCATTCCCATTATCATTTCTCATAGCACAAAAATATTATGTTACATTCTATCACACTTTTAGCCATTCCATAAATGATGGGTGTCCCCTCAGTTTCTAATGCTTTGCTACCACAGAAAGAGCTGCTAAAATATTTTTATAACTATGAATCATTTCCCTTTTACTTTTATCTTCTTGACATACACCTAGTAGAGATACCTCTGAGTCAAAGGGTATACACCATTTTATAACCCCTTGGAAATAGTTCCAAATTGTTCTCCAGAATAGTTGATCCAGTTTATAGCTGTAGCCTCAGGTTCCTTTATTGGCTGTCATGAGGGCACAATGGAAGCCATGACTCTCAGCCCATTTTAAAGAGGTTTGCTCTCTAGCTAGGGGTATAATTACAGGCCATTTCATAACTACACTTACAAGTGCAAGATGTCAACCAAATTTATAAATCTGCCCTAGAATAGAAATTTAGAATAAACACACATTACTTAAAGTGGCATTTTAATAGGAATATGAGCACCCAAAAATGAAAGATGATAATTATATTATTCTTTTTTTAGTCTAAACACATTTGGCATATTGCTTTTCTTTCAAAGTACTACATTTTTAAAAAGATACCAATGAACATATTTTTAAAAAATCTGTGACATTTTTTAGTAAAAAAATAATGGAAAGATAGTGATTGGCTGGCTCCAAAACATTTTGGCTACTAATTTATTAGTTTCAGGATATAAAGAAAATACATGTTGTATCTATAAAAAATCCATTGATTTTTACTCCTAAGTACTACTAAAATAGGTGATGATCAGAATACAATTTCTTTTTTATATAAGATAGAGTAGCTGTGAAAGTCTCTTCTAAAACAGTTTTTTTTCCTGTAATTAAATAAATTTAACTCTAGCAAAACCACAATTGAAATAGTGTATTCTGCTCTGAATATAACATTTTGAAGTCAAAGATAAGCTGGAAGACATCTAGCACAGCATGATCAAGAAAGTGAGAAAACTGAAAATCAGCCATTCTATATGAAGACACATTGAAAAAACAAAACAAAGGAAATATAACCTGGAGAAGAGATTCCAAGAATTTGAAGGGCTGGCATGTGGTAGAGGAAATGAATATATTCTGACTAGCCTTGAACAGGAAAGGGTAGAAGCTATAGACCAGGGGTCAGCAACATATGACTCTTTCTGCAGGAGCCATAAAGTCAATTTTTTTTCAGGCATTGTTACAGGAGGGCGCACTGTGAGCACTGTACGGCTCTCACGAAGTTACATTTTTAAAAATGTGGCATTTATGGCACTCATGGCCAAAAAGGTTGCTGACCCCTGCTATAGACAGTCAAAGGAAAGGCCTCCTTTTATAAGAAGTGGCCAATTGTGGAATAGTCTGCTTTGAGAGAAAACAGATTTTCCTTTTCTAAATACAGAATGCACTTTTATTGAGGAAAGTAATAAGAATGCTTGATAGTTAATTAAGGAGAGTGGTAAGAATGCTTGATCAGTTTGCTTTGGTTATATAGCCACTTAGGTCCTATCTGGCTTTAAAATTTTCTAGAGGATTTATGATTGGACCTAGAGAAGAATATCACAGGATGAGTAGGCATTCATTATGAATTATACATTGCATCACTGTAGAGAAAATCCAAATCAGTCAAAATATAAACCCTTTGAAGACCTTCTGTAACTATAGTTATTTTCTATTGATAAAATAGTTACATATTGTTATGTTGGTTTTAACAGAGATATTTGGGAAGCTGAAGGGATGGCCAGATATCAGTATCTTGTTGGACTTACTCCTCCCCTACTGACAGGCTTGAATGAAAAGGGAGGGGCATAAACTGGCTCAGTGCTCCTTCTCCCCTCTCCCAACAAGCAGTTAGAAATCAGTTGAAAATGGAGGTTTGATTTGGACTCCTCGGCAAGGCTAAGCATAGTTATTCTCCTTAAGATGTTTACTTTCTTAACTTATTTTCCCACAGGTTTGACTAGGGAAGAGAAGAGAAGCTTGATGTCTAGTAGCTATCAGGGACAGAATGAAGGTCTGACTTTTTGAGCTGGCAACTGAAAGGAACCAACTTTTATGGAGGCTGTGAGTTATCCACAAAATAATAGCCAGGCACAGCTACCCCAAAGATGAAGTTTTACTGATAAAAGAGGAAGGGGAAGGAAGGGAAGGTTTTTCAAGGATTAGGATAAGATCAGGGAAGCCCTGAACTATTAGGTAGAAATAGTCCCTCCCTCCTCAGGATGGAGTGGTAATCTTTATAACTAACTTGCCCTCAAAGCCTATAATTATCACTTCTAATATCTAAAATAACTAAAAGGTAACAATAAAGCTATTGCAGGAAAGGTCTAATTCAGCTGAACAGGCAAACTGCTGAGCAGAACCAAAATGGTTTTTGCCACAATGGCCTCCAAAGCAATCAATAACTGGGATCAGCAAGCAGAGTGATCTGATCACCTCAACCCCCAGGAACCCACTCCCCTAACTACCCTCACCTGCCCCTCACCCAGAGTTCTCCAGGGGGCCCCCCCTGGAATTCTGGGTTGAGGCTTGACCCTGTATCTTGCAGGAATTCCACCCTGCCATTTCCATGTTGCAGTATCTAAACAATATAGTCCTTATTATCTGAGATAAATCATCTTTATATATGTATATATGGTCTATGATATTCAGAGTTATTTTCTATATCCCCCTTTTTAAAAGTATAGAATGACAGAAAGCCTCACATTAAAAGGGAGGCTGAGATAATATCTCAAACCTATCAGATTGGTGAAAATGATAGAAGAGCAAAATGAAAAATGGATACACTAAAAATACATTGCTGGTGGAACAGTGAACTGATCCAAACATTTTAGAGAGCAATCTGGAATTATGCTCAAAGAATGATAAAACTTATATATATAGGGGGCAGCTGAGTAACTCAGTGGATTGAGAGCCAGGCCTAGAGACGAGAGGTCTTAGGTTAAAATCCGGCCTGAGAAACTTCCCAGCTGTGTGACCCTGGGCAAGTCATTGACCCCCATTGCCCACCCTTACCACTCTTCCACCAAGGAGCCAATACACAGAAGTTAAGGGTTTAAAAAAAAAGAGAACTCTTTATTCAATAATAGATGAAACATTATAAAAAAACTTATACATATATACATGTTATATACATAAATATGTATACACACACACACCCCTCTTCACTTAGCAATACCAGTATTGGGTATATTTCCTAAGGTGATCAGAGTAAAAGGAAAAGAAATTATATGTTTTAAAATATTTATAGTTCTATTTGTGGTGGCAAAGTACTAGAAATTGAAGAGATGCCCATTAACTGAGGAAAGGCTAAACAAATTGTGGAATATGATTATGATAAAATACTACTGCACCATAAGGAATAAGAAACAAGTTAATTTTGGAAGAATATGGAAAGACATATAAAATTATGAAGAGCAAAATGAGCAGAATCAAGAGAACCTAATATATGGCAACAGAAATTTTGTTTTAAAAAATTACTTGTGTATGTCCACCTACAGAGAAAGAGTTGATAAATGGAAATTAGTAGTACAAAGTTTTATATATACATATATCTTTTGTCAAATGATGCCTTTTGTAATTGATGGAGGGGAAGGAGAGAGGGAGATAGTTAACTGTGGATTATTAATGTACAAACTGTAATAATAAAGGAGCCAGTAAATGAATGTTTGATAGAAGGGAAATTGTGAAAGTCTATGTGGTGAGTCTCTCTTCCATCTTTCCCCTGGGGTCGAATATACACTAGGATACTTTAAGGGGATGTCACCAAGAAACTGGGTTACCTGGATGGTCGTGCCACCCCACAAGAGTTGGGGGTGAGGTTTTCCTATAAGACAAGGTATGTGGTACCACAATGCAGTTCTGAATCAGGATGGGGTTCACACAAACTTCCCCACCATCAATTTATTTCACAGTGGGTGGTCCAGCTTCAAGATGGAAGCAGCCAAACCAAGCTGTAATTCCCCTCTCCCTCTCAGGCACTCTGGAATGCTATCTGACTCATTAATGGCTTTTATTATTTACAATTCAGGGATTGGGGAAAAGGGTGAAGGGCAGAGGGATCTTGGGGTGCCCTCTTCGCTAATCCTATAGGGTCCATTGCTTAGGTGGGCAACTTAGTGGTTCCTACTCCTAAGCTTCTCCCCTTCCCCCTTCTCCTTCTATTTCTATTTCTGTTTTCCTGTTTCTAACTTTTTCTACAATTGTGAGTTTTGACTGAAAGGGGTCTCTCAGCAAGGTTTGGTAATGGGTAAAGGAGACTAATATAATTGCTCCCAAAATGAAGTCCAGACTTAGCTGACTTGATGGTTGAAGTCTTGATGGGTGAGATGCAATGGAATGGCTTTGATCTTAGAGTCAAGGATTCAATTTCCAAAAGAAATATCCTCAGGAAGCCCTCAGGACTGGATCTGAGCTGGGATGTCCTCCTCCTCTCTCCTCATAGTCCTCTGCCCAAAGGCCTCTCCTCTCTTCTTCCTCTGAGAAATTCCCAGAATTCTCTCTAGTCTCAACTGTCAGTAACTGCCAGCAACTGCCTTCTTTGGCTCCTTTTCTCCCATCCCCCTTGAAAAATCCCATCCTTACAAAACAAATTCTGTTTATAACTAATAAATAGAGACTGGAAACATTAGAAAATGTAATTTATTTTACAGAAAAATTGAATATCTTGCTTAAGACCATATAAGTGGAAAGTAATGGAAGAAGTTAATTCCCTGAAAGAAGAGATGGTATCTCAATTATTTTTTCTCTATTATGTTTCTAATTTTTAATACCTATCTGCCAAATTGCCTCATTCTGTGTTCTGAATATAGTAAGAGTTTAATAAGTGGGGAATTAATTGAAACTAGAACCCAGAACTCCTGATTTGAAACTAAGGCTCTTTTCTCTATGTCATATTGCCAACATCATGCAAAGTAATCTGAAATATAGGTTTGCTATTACTATATTGATTATATATTTATGTTTATGTAATATATACACGTATCAGAATATAGTAACATTAACATATATTATCAAAATAGTAATAGTTTACACATTATAGATTTATAGAGAAACACATGTAAACATAGTATTCAAAAAACAATATAATTTTAATTAACTAAAAGTAAATACTTCCTTAAAATATTTTCAAATATATCTTATTTCTCTAGCTCTCTCCCCCCACTTTCCTTCTGGTTGGTTGTGTGGATGAATGAAATATTTGCTGACTGGGGAGAAAATAAGAGCATGGACTATTTTAAAGTGATCTGAGAGATCTTTAAGAGGAAGATGGCGGCAGAGTAAGAAGTAGCTCTTAACCTCTCCTGACCAAAACACACAAAACTCCTCAAGGGGACATAAAAACAAGTCCAGACGAAAGGAGGAACCACACAAGAGGGCACAGCGTGGAAGGTACGTGGAATCAGGGCATTTCCATACTATAAAGGGGTGAAACAGCTCTCACTAAATCCCGGGCTGAGCAACCACCCCACCCCCACCCCCTTCACACACACCACCTATAACGCCAAAGCCAGCTAACAAGAAATAGTGCAAGTTTGGGGCACCCATCAAGTAATTGGCAGTTCCGGGGCCTGTTCCTGAGAGCAGCAAGATTTAGGACCCCAAAAAGCTAAAGAACACACACGAACCCTGAGCACAAGAGCAGAGCGCAGGCACGGGTGGAGGCGTGGATGGAGGCAGACACAACCGCAAGCTAAGGCTCTGAAACCCTGAGAGGGGAACCAGTGCAGACATGTATACGACTGTGGAAGCAGCGCCCTGAGACTTGTAAAGAAACCTCCGGCAGATGATCAAGCAAGGGAGTCCACCAGGGGGCTTGACCTTGGAAAAAACCAGAACTCAGACCTCAGGAGCCAAAAGACCTCGGATAGACCCTGAGCTCGAGGATAAACCTGAGAAGCTGCTGGGCTAATGATGGCTACCCAGTCTCAGGAAGTTCAGAAGAGAAAGATTAACAAGAAAAAGAAGTCTTTAACACTCGACAACTTTTACACAGAGAAAATTCAGACAACCGATTAAACAGAGGAGGAGAACAAACAAGCATCCGGACCCTCTTCAAATAAGGAAAACTCCTCACAAGCTATGGAAGAGTTCAAAACTGAGATTTTGAGGAAAATGGAAGAGATATAGCAAGAAAATAACTGTTTAAAAGGTAGAATCTTGCAAATGGAAAGTGAGGCTCAGAAACCAAATGAACTGATAAGCAAATTGAACACCAGAAATGACCAGATTGAAAAGGAATACCAGAAGATTATGGCTGAAAACCAGAAGATCATAGCCGAAAACCAATCCCTAAAGGCTAGAATTGAGCAATTAGAAGCTAATGATCTCTCAAGACAATAAGAACAAATAAAACAAAGTCAAAAGACTGAAAAAATAGAAGGAAACATGAAATATCTCAATGAGAAAGTGACAGACCAAGAAAACCGGTCTAGAAGAGACAACTTGAGAATCATTGGTCTTCCAGAAAAACCAGAAATTAATGGAAACCTGGACTCCATACTAACAGAAATTATTCAGCAAAATTGCCCTGAAGTCCTACAACAAGACGGCAATATAGACATTGAAAGGATCCATAAAACACTTGCAACATTCGATCCAGATAAGAAAACGCCCAGGAATATAATCGCCAAATTCAAGAGTTTCCAAGCAAAAGAAAAAATCTTACAAGAAGCCAGAAAGAGACAATTCAAATATCAAGGAACACCAATCAGGATCACACAGGATCTGGCAGCCTCCACGCAAAAAGACCTTAAGGCTTGGAATACGATATTCAGAAAGGCAAGAGAGCTGGGCCTGCAACCACAGATCAACTACCCATCAAAATTGACTATATATTTCCAGGGTAAAGTATGGGCATTCAACAAAATTGAAGAATTCCAGGTTCTTGCACAGAAAAGACCAGGGCTAAATGGAAAGTTTGATATCCAACCACAGAAATCGAGAGAAACCTGAAAAGGTAAATAAGATACAGAGGGGAAAGAAAGAAAACTTATAATTTTTAAATTTGCCGTTTTAAGGGCCTCAGTGAGATCTAATTATCTGTATTCCTATGTAGAGAAATGTTATATATAATTCTCTGTAGTGAACTCTATTCACTATTACAGTATTCACTATTATAGTAATCAGAAGAATAATTCACAGGGTGAGGGAGGAACACTAAATAATCTAAGATGGCATGGGGGATGGAAAAGAGGGGGTGAATAGCAGGGGACACCAAGAGAAACTTGAGTGAATAAGAAAAATAGGATATTCTATTACACACAAAGAGGGCATGGGAAGGAGAGGGGACAAATACTATTATAAGAAGGAGAGGAAGAGAGCATTAAGAGGTAATAATCAAACCTTACTCTCAGTGTAATCAACACGGAGAGGGAAGAGTAGCTATACTATCCATTGGGACATAAAACTCTTATCTAACCCTTCTGAGAAAGTCAGAAGGGAAAAACCAAGGGGAGCAGGGGAGTGGGGAGGTCAAAAAAGGGAGGGGAGAAGAGGGAGGGAATTCATAATGCCTTTAAAAACAAAAAGAGAAGGAAAAATAAGGGAGGGAGTAGAAAGGGAAGTTAATCAAGGGAGGGGATAAGGGATAGCGGCTCAATAGCAAACCACTGGTTTAAAAGGAAAAAGTATAAGGAAAAAGGGGGTAGGAATAGGGGAGGAAACGAAAATGTCAGCAAATGCACAACTGATGATTATAACTCTGAATGTGAATGGGATGAACTCACTCATAAAACAGAAGCAAATAGCAGAGTGGATTAGAAACCAAAATCCTACCATATGTTGTCTACAAGAAACACATATGAGGCGGGTGGACATACATAAGTTTAAGGTTCAGGGTTTGAGCAAAATCTTTTGGGCGTCAAATGAGAAAAAGAAGGCAGGAGTGGCTATTATGATTTCTGACAAAGCCAAAGTAAAAATAGATATGATTAAAAAAGACAGGGAAGGTCATTATATCCTGATTAAAGGCAGTATAAACAATGAAGAAATAACACTGCCCAATATGTATGCACCAAGTGGCATAGCACCCAAATTCATAAAGGAGAAACTGGCAGAGCTCAAGAAGGAAATAGATAGTAAAACCATACTAGTGGGAGATCTAAATATCCCTCTGTCAGATCTAGATAAATCAAACCAAAAAATAAATAAGAAAGAGGTAAGAGAGGTGAATGAAGTCCTAGAAAAATTAGATTTAGTTGATATGTGGAGAAAAATAAATAGGACCAAAAAGGAATACACCTTCTTTTCAGCTGCACATGGCACATTCACAAAGATTGACCATGTTATAGGGTATAGAATCATTGCAAACAAATGCAAAAAAGCAGAAATAATAAATGTAACCTTCTCAGATTATAATGCAATAAAAATAATAATTAGTAAGGGCACCTGGACAGGAAAATCAAAAACTAATTGGAAATTAAATAATATGATTCTCCAAAACCAATTTGTCAAAGAAGGAATCATAGAAACAATCAACAATTTCATTGAAGAAAATGACAATGATGAGACATCCTACCAAACTCTGTGGGATGCGGCCAAGGCAGTACTCAGGGGGAAATTTATATCCTTGAGTGCATATATTAACAAATTAAGGAGGGCAGAGATCTATGAATTGGGCATGCAACTCAAAAAATTAGAAAGTGAACAAATTAAAAATCCCCAGATAAAAACTAAATTAGAAATACTAAAAACCAAGGGAGAAATTAATAAAATCGAAAGTAAAAGAACTATTGAATTAATAAATAAGACTAGAAGCTGATACTTTGAAAAAACAGATAAAATAGACAAAGTATTGGTCAATCTAATAAAAGAAAGGAAAGAAGAAAACCAAATTGACAGTATCAAAGATGAAAAGGGAGACCTCACCTCTAATGAAGGGGAAATTAAGGCAATCATTAAAAACTATTTTGCCCAATTATATGGCAATAAATATAACAATTTAGGAGATATGGACGAATATTTACAAAAATATAAACTGCCTAGATTAACAGCAGAAGA
>NC_058130.1:487590498-487756357 GCF_016433145.1 Gracilinanus agilis | reverse complement strand
CAGGTGGGATTTATACCAGGAATGCAAGGTTGGTTCAACATTAGGAAGACCATCCACATAATTGACCATATCAACAGTCTAAGAAACAAAAATCACATGATTATCTCAATAGATGCTGAAAAAGCCTTTGACAAAATACAGCATCCATTCCTATTGAAAACACTGAAAAGTATAGGAATAGAAGGACCTTTCCTAAAAATAATAAACAGTATATACCTAAAACCATCAACAAACATCATATGCAATGGGGATAAATTAGAAGCCTTCCCAATAAGATCAGGAGTAAAACAAGAATGCCCATTATCACCTCTATTATTCAACATAGTACTAGAAACACAAGCAGTTGCAATTAGAGAAGAAAAAGAAATTGAAGGTATCAAAATAGGCAATGAGGAGACTAAGCTATCACTCTTTGCAGATGATATGATGGTATACTTAAAAAATCCTAGAGAATCAACTAAGAATCTTGTAGAAATAATCAACTTTAGCAACCCTTTTCCTAGAATGTACCGGCTGAAAGTCTGCAAAGCACACTTAGCTATAAGACCTTTTAGAATATAACTTTCTCTTACTGCTCCCAGTCCAGAGGGAAAGAAATTTCTTCTAACTTGGGCTCTTACTTGATTCTCAGTTATGCTGGTGTCCTTCTGCTTGTGGACCAAGAATTCTTAAACTTGTCGCTGAGTATTAATATGTATAGTAGAGTACTTTGTATTCATCAGTTGAAAGATGCTACTAATATTATATACTAATATTATTATAACATACATAAGTATAGTTACTAATACACCTGGTATTATGTATATATATTTGTATGCATATGCATATATATACATATAGATTAAGTCTGTATTTAGTTACTATAAAATATGTGGAATTTATGATGGAAAAGTGAAACTTTTTCCTGGCATAAGAACTCATAGAGTATTGGTTCTTCTCCAAGTACAGCACAAAATTAGAGTGAAAGAACATAGAAGAGGAAACTTTATGATACATTATGAATGGGCTTCAAAGTTCAGAGATATAGAAGGCTACAAAATTCTCTTATTTAAAAAAATCTTATTGTTTACTGAAGCCATGGATAGTCCACCCAAAATTGGGCCTGGAGTTATGATAGTACATAATACAACCATGAGCCTAACTCAAAATATATCATTAGAGAATAGTTTTGACTAAACTACTCTTCATTTTCTTCTTCCTAAACAGACTAGAATGTCTCATTTCACAAAATACTTGTATCTTAATTGGGTAGATCTAGCAGATTTATGCACACTTTCCATTGGAGTCCAAGAAAAATAGACAGCTGTCCACCTAGTGCAAATTTATGAGTTGCAAATGATCCTTCCCTCTCAAAGATATTTCATCCCCAGAACTTCACCCCCAAAGGACTTCCGAAATACCTGACATTCTCATTATTTAAAAAAAAGGTTCATTGATGACTTTTTGATTTTTCTTTTTTTAATAATCCAAATGTTTACAAATTCAAACAAAACAAGAATTTCCATATATGAAAAAAATAAGTTAGTAGATAAATGAAATCACAGATTTTTCTATAGATTTAACTCACTTTTCTTCATCCACTAGTGTCCCAACCTCTTCCCACTCCCTATTTTACACAGAATTTCATCATGCTGGCCAATAGTGTTCCATGTTTTATTCTTCTATTTACTTTCTGGAAATAACATTCTCAGTTTATTCTTCTAGTATTAGTTCTGTGGCTGTGGATAATGTTTTCTTCATTCTACTTATTTCATTATTCATTATTTCATATAGTTCTTTACAGTTTGTTCTTTAAAATGTCAGTTCATCTGTTTCTTATGATATAGTACTATTCCATCACCATTATATACCACAATTTCTATAATCATTCCCCAGTTGAGGTACATCCCCTCAATTTCCAAGTCTGACATCACAAAAAGAGCCACTAGAATTATTTTTGTACAAGTGGGTTCATTCCCATTTTAAAAAATCTCTTTGGGAGACAGACATAGTAGTAGTAGCATTACTAGTTCAAGGGGTATGCATTATTTCAAAGTCCTCTGGGCATAGTTCCAAATTTCCCTCCAGAAATGTTGGATTAATTCTCAACTCCACCAAAGAAAAACATTAATATTCCAATTTTGCCCCATCTTTTCCAAAATGTATTACTTTCCTTTACTGTCATATTGACCAATTTGATAGATGTGAATCGTACCTCAGAATTGTTTTAATTTGCATTTCTCTGATTAAGAATAATTTAGAACAGTTTTATATGATATATGATTTTGATAGCTTTGATTTCTTCATCTGAAAAACACTGGTTCAAATCATTTGACCATTTGTCAATTTGGGAAACAGCTTCTATTCTCATAAATTTGACTTAGTTCTCTATATATTGAGATATAAGAACTTTATCTAAGAAACCGATTATAAAAAAATAATTCCCATTAGTTGTTTTTATTTTTGTCTTGGTTACATTAGCTTTGTACAAAAACTTCTTCATATAATAAAATTATTCATTTTACATAATATAATGTTCTCTGACTATTGTTTGGTCATAAATTCTTCCCTTCTTCATAGATCTGCCAGGGAAAATATTCTATTTTTCCCTGATTTCCTAATTGTAACACTCCTTATGTTAAAATTAAATATTCATGAGGTGAGATATTGGTCTATACCTAGTTTCAGCCATACAGTTTTCCAGTTTTCCCAGCAGTTTTTGTCAAATAGTGAGTTTTTATCCAAAAAGTTGAGATCTTTGGATTTATCAAACACTAGATTGATAAGGTCATTAATCCCTAATCTATTCCATTTTTTCACCATTCTATTTCTTAGGCAATACCAGATTGTTTTAATGATTATTGCTTTATAGTACAGTTTAAGATCCAGTACTACTAGGCAACTTTCCTTCACATTTTCTTTTATTAATTCCCTTAATATTCTTATCTTTTATTCTTTCATAATAATTTTGTTGGGTTTTTTTCCAGTTTTATAAAATGGGGGATGGTATAAGGGGAGGGTTGGTTAGTTTGTTTGGTATAGCACTGAATAAGTCAATTAATTTAGGTTGAATTTTCATATTTATTATATTAATTCAGACTACCCATAAGGAATTAATGTTTTTTCTAATTGTTTATATCTAATTTAATTTGTGTGAAAAGTGTTTTGTAATTGTTTTCACATAATTCCCATGTCTGACTTAGCAAATAGATTCCCTGGTATTTTATATTATCTAGAGTGATTTTAAATGGAATTTCTTTTTTTAGCTCTTAATGCCTGATTTTGTTGGTAATATATAGAAATGCTGATGATTTATGTTGGTATATTTGTATACTGCAACCTAGCTAAAGTTATTTCAACTAATTTTTTAGTTGATCCTCTAAGATTCTGTAAGTATACTGTAAGGAGTAAAAATTAAAGAGTTGGACTAAATATGTGAGAAATGTGGTCACCAGAAATTATTACTGAAGTAAGAAAGACTTTTATAGTAGTTTATTTACAAAAGGAGAAAGAGTGAAAGTAAGGAAATCAGAGAGAGAGCAAATAATTACTCTGGCCTGGTCTGAACCAGGCAGGGCTTCAGAGGCACCAACAAAGCGGGGCTAGAGGTAAATTAAACAAGAGTTTTAGCCATTTGGCCTCCTCTAAGATGAGGGGCCTGTCCAAAGGCTAGTACCTCTCAGAAAAAGCCAAGAAAGGGAGTCAGATTTTTTCAATCACCCACATGGTACTCCTAAAGGAAAATCAAAGAGTAGTCCTAGGTCCCAAGCCAGAGCTCCTTCAGGGTCAAGTTGAATGTGAAAAATCTGGTCACAGGATGTTCTTGCTGCTTTTAAAGACCATTCCTTTCATCACTTCATGTGACTTCCTTCCACTTTACACGGACCAATTACAGCTTTTAGCTTTGCTTAGGACTGCCCAGGGGCATTCAGTTGACACAGATTCCTCATCCACTATTGCACCATGGGTCACAGAAGTCCCCATACTTAAGGATAAATGAGGTGTATACACTACTGGTGATTAAATCTAAAAACAGGTAGGGGAGAGTTAATCCCATCTTCACAATACGATCATATCATCTGCAAAGATAGATCATTTAGTTTCTTCATTTCCTACTTTAACTCCTTTAATTTCTTTTTTCTTCTCTTACTTCTAACAGTAAATAATAGTATGATAATGGGCATCTTTGCTTTGTCCCTGCTCTTATTGAGAAGGCTTCTAATTCATCCTCATTGAAGATGGTATTTGATAATGATTTTAGATAGATACTGCTTATCATTAATGGAAAGGCTCATTTATTCTTATTTTTCTACTGTTTTCAATAATAATGGGTGCTGTGTTTTGTGGAAGGCTTTTTCTGCAACTACTGAGATATTCATGTGATTTCTGTTAGTTTTGTTATTGATGTGGTCAATTATGCTGATACTTTTCCTAATATTAAACCAGCCTTAAATTCCCAGTATAAATCCAACATGATCATAGTGAATGATCTTGGTGTTTTATTGCTGTAGTCTCTTTGCTAGTATTTTATTTAAGAATTTTACATTGGTTTTCATTAAGAAAATTGGTCTATAATTTTCTTTCTCTGTTTTTGATGTTCATATTTGTGTCATAAAAATAATTTGGTAGGACTCTGTTATTGTCTATATTGCAAAATAGTTTGCGTAGCTTGTGGATTCATTGTTTTTTAAATGTTTGATAAAATTCACTTATGAATCCATATTGCCCTGGGGAACTATTTTTAGGAAGTTCTTTGATGGATTGTTCAATTTATTTTTTCTGAGATGGAATTATTTAAATATTCTATTTCCACTTTTGTTAATCTAGACAATTTATATTTTTGTAAATATTTGTCCATTTCACCTAGATTTTAAGATTTGATATACAAAATGACTCCTAATGATTAATTTCCTCATCATTGTTGGTGAATTTACTCTTTTCATTTTTGTTACTGGTAATTTGATTTCCTACTTTCCTTTTTTTCATCAAATTAACCTATGCTCTATCAATTTTATTTGTCACCCCCCAAGACCAATGCTTAGTCTTATTTATTAGTTTAATAGTTCTTTTATTTTAAATTTTATTAAATTTTCCTTTGATTTTTAGTATTTCCAATTACATGTTTAATTGGGAAATTTTGATTTGTCTGTTTTTTTAAGTTACATGTCCAATTCACTGAGCTGCTCTTTCTCTATTTTATTAATATAAGCTTTTATAGATATATTTTTCTTTCTCTAAAAACCTTATTGATTATAATTTTTATTGCATTAGGATATGAAAAGCATTTATTTATTATTTCTTCTTTTTGTATGTGGTTATAAAGTTTTTACACCTTAACACATGGTCATTTTTTGTGTATATACTATGTACTGCTGAAAAGAAGATATATTCCTTTTTCATCTCCATTCATTTTTCTCCAAAGATCTGTTAAATTCAACTTTTCTAAAATTTCATTCACTTCCTTTACTTCTTTCTTGTTTATTTTATAGTTATATTTACCTAGTTTGAGAGGGGAAGGTTGAGGTTCCCCATTAATATAGTTTTGGTGTCTATTTCCTCTGGAAGCTCATTTAAATTCCCATTTAGAAATTTGACTCCTGACACTCAAAGTTGCTTTCCAACATTCCAAACCTTCTCTGTGCCAACTTTTCCTTACATTCCCCCCTTTTTATGTTGTGACCTTCCTAAGGTCACTATCATGAATACTTAATACTTACCAAGTTACTATTCTATTCCCTTTCTAACTAATCCCTCCAAAATAACAAATGTACCTTTCTACTCTATTGCTACACTAAGCTATTCCTACTCTAAGACATTTACAGGAAGGTTATGGGTGAGGGAAATTGTTTGGGATTTATAACTATATATATATATCTCACCAAATAAATGTTACAACATAACAATCATTAATAATATAAGCTATGCTTACAACAATACCTATTCTTGGAAGTTTCAACTAATAAACAAAGTTTCTAATTATACTTATTATGCAATTATCCTAGTTCTATTTTTCATCAACACAACTTCGCCATAAGCTTTATAATCAACTGAGTGACTGGCAACCTTGGATTTTGTGAATTCCTGATTTATTTTTTACTTTAGTTGAATTCCCATAGATTCTGTCCCATTCCCTTATTTTTTCTGTGTGTATTTCCATGCCTTAAATATTTTTCTGTAAACCACATATTATAGGATTCTAGTTTTTATTTCATTCTGCTATCCACTTATATTTTATTTTATGTGCGTGTTCATCCCATTTACATTCACAGTTATTATTACCATCTGTGTATTCCCCTCCATCTTATTTTCTCCTTTTGATCCTGCTTTTTCTCTCTCTTTCACTGTGTCCTTCTTCACAAATGTATTGCTTTTAATTTCTCCTCCCCCATTTAATCAATTCCTTCTCTCTTATATTATTCCCTCCCCCCACCCCCACCCCTTCTTATTCTCCTCTACTTCTCTATAGGGAAAGATAGGATTCTATACCCTCAGCAATATGGTTGTTATTTCCTCTCTGAGATAATTCTGATCAGTAAAGTTTAAACATTACTTGTCACCACCCTCATCCTCCCCTCCTCTGTAATAGTTAGGGGCTGCAGGTGGGAGCTATGCTTCTTTAAAATTTACCCAATTTTGCTCTCACTTCCCTTTTCTCTCAGTGAAATCCTCTTTTTCACTCCTTGATTTTTTTTAGCATATCATGTCATCCTAAACAGGTTATTCACTCATTCTCTATGTTTACTCCTTCTAACTGCTCTGATAGTGATAAAATTTTTGAGTTACAAATACCATCTTTCCATGTAGGAATATAAATAGTTCTACTTTATTGAATCCCTTTAATTTTCTCTTTTATTTACTTTTTCATGCTTCTCTTAAGTATCATATTTGGACTCAAATTAGGTCTAGTCTTTTCATCAGAAATGCTTGGAAAACTTCTATTTTATTATTTGACCACTTTTTCCCCTTAAAGAATATCCTGCTTTGCTGGGTATGTGATTCTTGGTAGTAAACCTGGTTCCTTTGCCTTCCAAAGTATCATATTCCATAGCTTCTGATCCATTAATGTAGAAGCTGCTTAGTCCAGTGTAATCTCGACTGTGGCTCCATGATATTTAAATTGTTTCTTTCTGGGAGCTCATAGTATTTTCTCCTTAGCCTGAGAGCTCTTTATTTTTTTTTGTCTATAATATTCCTGGAAGTTGTAATTTAGGGATTTATGTCACGAGATGATCAGTATATTCTTTTAATTTCTATTTTACCCTCTTTTTCAAGAATATCAGGCAAGTTTCTTTGATAATTTTTAAAATAATGACTTGTAAAAATGTCTAGGCTTTTTTTTTTCATCATGACTCTCAATTAGTCCAATAATTCTTACAATTTCTCTACTGGGTCTATTTTCCAGATCAGTTTTTTTAATGAGATAGTTCATATTATCTTCAATTTTTTTAGGCTTTTGATTTTCTTTTGTTCTTCTTGGTATCTCATGATACTATTAGCTTCTATTTGCCCAATTCTGACTTTTAAGAAATGATTATCTTCTGTGAGCTTTTGAACATCCTTTTCCATTTGGTCAATTCTACTTTTTTTTTTTAATTTTAACTTCCATCTTAGAATCAATACTATGTTTTGGTTCCAAGGCAGAAGAATGGTAAGGGTTAGGCAATGGGGATCAAATGACTTGCCTAGGGTCACCCAACTAGGATGTGTCTGAGTTCAGATTTGAACCTAGGATGTCTTGTCTCTAGGCCTGGCTCTCAATTCACTGAGACACCCACTAGCCCCTGATCAATTCTAGTTTTTTAAGAAACTTTTCTTCATTGCATTTTGTGCCTCTTTTCCCATTTGTCTATTATTTTTCAAGCTCTTAATTTATTTTTGTATTACCTTCATTTCTCTTCCCCATTATTCTTCTGCCTCTTTTATTTGATTTGTGAATTCATTTTTGAGCTCTTCCAGAGCCTAGTATCAATTTTTATTGTTCTTTGAAGTTTTGCACATGGTTGCTTTTATCTCACTGTCCCTTTCTGTATCTGTGCCTCACTATTCTTCGTCTCTATAAAATTTTTCTATGAGTATGTGTTTTTTGTTTGTTTGTTTGTTTGTTTTTGCTGTTTGCTAATTTCCCCAGACATTTTTTTAACTTTTACTTTTATCTTAAAGAAGAGTTCTGTATTCAGGGTAAAGGAGGCACTCTCTTAAATTTTTGTTTTTTCTTGCTGCTACCCTCAACTCTAGGTCTACTTTTCTTCAACTTTCAGTTATTGCAAAGTGGTATGAGGACCTGTGGGCTGGGAGCTCTGAAACCACCTCCTTTTGCTGATTCAGTTTCCTCTAGGGACTGCTGATGGCTTTCAAGGTTCAGAGCTCTCTGAGTTACCTTGTGCTGGGGCTCACTCTGAGGCTACACAGTTCAAGTGTACTGCAGACCACTTTGTGGTGGGGTTTGGGCCCTGACCAAAGGCTTGGGTGAGGCTCTAGACATCCTCTTGTGTTGGTATTGTGTGCTGGTGTGTCCATTCTTTGCCTGTTTGGGCAGAGACTCAGATACTCACTTTAGGTATAAAGCAGCCTATTGCACTATAGGCTTAGGCCTCACCAGAGACTTGGGCAAGGGCCCTGGGCCACTACTTAAGCTTTAATGGGCCAGGTACTGTGACCTGCCTTGCACTAGGGCTTAGGGCCTCACTTCAGTCTTGGACAAGGCTCAGGACTTCAAGGAGGTGAGCATGGGGTGCTCTGCTGTTGGCTTAAGTAGGGTCTCAGGGTTTTGAAGTTGACTTGTGCCCAGGTTCAGGACCTGGAGAACTTGTACTCCTTATCATATAGGTTGGCTTCAGGCTCTCACTAAATATCCAATTTTATTTTTTTTTTGTCTTTTGAAATAATTACATTTAGTTTTGTAGGCTATGTTATTCTTGGTTTTAATCTCAGTTATTTTTCTTTATGAAATGCTGTTCAATATCCTGCATTCTTTTACTGTTGCAGCTGCTGTCTTATGTAATTCTGACTGAGGCTCCATTGTATTTAAATTGTTTTTTTTTTATTCCTTGCATAGTTCTGTTGCTATGGAACTTAGCATTTATGTTCCTGTGCATTTTCATCTTTAGGTCTCTGAGGTGGTGATTGATGGTTTCTTTCCATTTCTGTTTTACCCTCTGATTCTAGGATTTCTGGGAAGATTTCCTTGATGATTTCTTGGATAATGGTGTCTAAATGTTTTTCATCATGGCTTTCTGGAAGTCCAACTATTCTTATATTGTCTCTACTTGATCTATTTTCTAGGTTATTTGTTTTTGAAATAAGATGTTTCATAGACTCTTCTATTATTTCATTCTTTTGATTTTGCTTTATGATTTCTTCTTGTCTTAAGAGATCAGTTGTTTCCCTTGGTCCAATTCTAGTTTTTAATTGATTGTTTTCTTTCATGAAATTCTGGATCTTTTTTTTTCATTTGAATGATATTTCTTTCAAACTTTTCTTGATTTTCTTGCTTTGCCTTTATTTTTTCTAATTTTTCTTCAATCTCTCTCATTTGGTTATAAAACTGTGCATAATCTTTGACCCATCAATACCACTATTATATCTGAATTCCAAAGAGATTAAAGAAAAAGGAAAAGCATTTTTCTGTACAAAATATGTATAACAGTTCCTTTTGTGCTGGCAAAGATTAGAAAAGCGGGGATATTTCCATCAATTGGGAAATGGCTGAACAAGATGTGGTGTATAAATGTGATTGAACACTATTGTGCTATAAGAAACAATGAACAGAATGATTTTAGAAAAACCTGGGAAAACCCAAATGGACTGATGTAAAGTGAAGAGCATAAGCACGGGAACATTGTAGAAATAGTAGTATGATGATGATCAACTGAAATAATAAATTTCTTTGAACAATACAATGATCTAAGAAATTCCAGAGGGCTCATGAGAAAAAAAAAAACTTATCAACCTTCAGAGAGATAAATAATGAACTTTAAGATTAAATATATATGTGTGTGTGTGTGTGTGTGCATGTACATATATATATATATATATATATATGTTCACCTGTTCTTGGTTTTTTGCAACATATTTAATATCAAAATATGTTTTGCATGACTTCATATTTAAAAGGCATCATAGTTCTTCCTTCTCAATAAGTGTGAGGGGGAGAGGGAGAAAATTTGGAACTCAAAAGAATAAAAAGTTAAAAAAAATAAGAATTATAACAGTATTTGACTTAAATAGGAATGGATGATACCTACAAGGCACATTTTTTGACCTAGGTAACCACAAAATTGTATTATGTTGAATTTTTTAATTTCCTGGTTGCATTTTTACTTTATTTTTGGACACAAACAGAGAGTTTGACACTTATGCATCTAACACTATCGCCTTCATGATTAGGAGTAGTTCATCACCAGATAAAATATCATTTCTTTGCAGAAAAGAATTTATTTATTCTTGGCTTTATACCTCCAGTGATCTGAGCAATGCCTGACACATAATAATATTCATTAATTAATTCATCTTAACTCTTATTTATTTCTATTATTTTATACTATCCCATTTATATTTATGTATATAAATTCACAAAGTACTAATATGATGTTTTAAAGATGATGTTTTGATTTTTAAAGAGTTTAACTAAACTTTTTTTTTACTTTTTTAGTATTTTTAGTTTCTTTCCACAAAAGGATTAATATGGGGAAATGTTTTCCATGACTGAATTTGTAAAATCTATGTAAGATTGCTTACCATTTTAACATGGTTGGGGTGGGGTGGTTGAGAGAGAGAGAATTCTTGACTGAATATTCCTTGAAATATATTTGAAACTATTGTTACAGGTAATTAGCAAAAATAAAATAAAATTAATCTAAAATTTCAATATTGTTAATTAAAAATTAATTTAATTAATCAAAATTAAATTAATTAAAAATAAAATGTAATATTTAAAATTTAATAAAATAAAAAAGAAAAACAGATATTGCAGCCAAAGGAAGTACTGATTTAGAATGTACTTGTCTTGTAAAAATCTTATGAAATACGTTGACAACTCGTATTTTAGTGTTCCATAAAACAAAAAGAAGAAACACATTTACAGAATGTTCATTGAAAAGTCGTATTGTTATTTGGGAAGTTGTGCAGTGCTTTTAGTGACTCCAAAGTTCTTCCTCAACTAAATGTCCATCTTGGTAACATCAGTCTTGTTCCAGTAATGCTATCAGTGTCTGATGAATTCAGAGTCACCCAAAGGTAATGTAGAAGCACATGGTAATTATAACTAGACTGAAGTATATAACCAATGAAGAGTTCTTCAGGAGAAGTAGTGTAAAAGGTAATCATCAGAATGATGTTTTAGCAGAAAAGCAGATGAAACAATCTTGTAGCAAGGGCAAAGATTAACTGATGAACAGCCTCCATCCTTCTATGATATCTATGTGTTGTTGATGAATCTGAAAAAAGACCTCCATTAATATATAGTGTTCCCACAAGGAAGATTTAAAGGAAGTCCTGGATAAGAATCTCTAAACTAAATAGATTTTGGTAGGTTTCAATCTACATGATTGGAAGGAGTATATTTATGGACAAGATCAATGATCCATGAAAAAAATATATATCTTAACTCTACTAGAAAGTTAGAATTGGGAAGTCAAGCACCAAATCTTACTTATCTTTCAATATCTCTCAATGCCTACCATAATATATTGTAGATGATATTTTTAAGGAACTGTGTGTGCATGTGTGTATATGTGTGTGTGTGTGTTTTTTTTTTTGGATACTTAGAATTTAGTGCAGGGCTTGGAAAATAGTATATACTTGGGGGCAGCTGAGTGGCTCAGTGGATTGAGAGCCAGGCCTAGAGACAGGAGGTCCTGGGTTCAAATTTGAATTCAGGCACTTCCTAACTGTGTGACCCTGGGCAAGTCACTTGAACCCCCATTGCCTACCCTTACCACTCTTCTGCCTTGGAGCCAATACACAGTATTGACTCCAAGAGGGAAGGTAAGGGTTTAAAAAAATAGTATATACTTAATAAATGCTTGTAGAATAATTGGATCTAATGAATATTTTAAATGGCTGGATGAATCATCAAATAAATGGCCTTCTAGTAACATAGGCATTATAACTGCTTAAAGACTGAATATACAGTCGAATGATAAAGTAAAGGAAAGATAGTGAATCAATCATATGATAAAAAGATAAACAAGATGGTATCTTGAAAAAAGATAACTGGATCTAATATTAAGGACCTGGATTCAAAACTCATTTATGATACTTCCTATTTTTATGACCTCAGAAAAGTTACTTTCATCTCTGGGCCTCCATTTCCTCAATTGTAAAATTAAAGTCTTAGAATTGATTGCCTCTGTGTTCTCTTCCAATTCTACTTCTGGGATCCTTACTATCTATGATCCCATTAATGAAACGAAGGGTGAATTTTGATGAAAGAATGTGGAAATTTAAAAAATCTAGAGTAAGGTTAGTTAATTAATATCTACAAAGAGATTTGAAAACTTTCCTTGTTAAAGGTTTGAAAAATCCATTCTTTCCACTAGGACCTGTATTTTTTTTTTCTGAAACCGTCCTCAAAGTCTGTCACTAGGAAGGAGAGGATAGGAAACAGGTATATTTTTCCTCCCTTATTTTTCACTCATGGATTTTTTAAATAAAATACCCCTATCTGTCCTGTATCTCCACCACCTCATAGATAGGACTGTCAAAGCTTCTCATTCAAAAAACCCCAGCCTTATTTGGTTCTTCTCCCCCAATCAAAAAAAAAAAAATCAGGGCCACAGTCAAGAGCATTTTTAGCTTTAGTAGGTACCAAAACAGAGGGCACAGGATGTTCTGGCTGCCAGGGGCAGGCCAGAGGCTATGAACTACAGGAATATAGGCAGATAGGACAGAAGGACAAATCACAGGGCTATAAAGACAAGTTTATTCTTTTGTTACAATTTTACCTAGAGGTAGCTGTCTGTGTAGCTTTAATCTGCAAAAAAAGTTCAATTACAAGTAGAAAACTATGCTTATTTAATCTTAAGTTCTATATATTTATATATGTATACCATATATGCATAGTTATGTATTCACATATCAAAGGTTTGTATTATGCATACACATATATATATATATGTATGTGTATTTGTGTGTGCATGTTCCATGAGTGGAAGAAGGGAAGAAGTGAAGAGTCATAACTGTTTCCTTTATCTGTAGGGGGACAGGAAGCAAAGATATATACATATATATATATATATATGCAAATATATATATATTAGATAAATAGATAGATAAATAGATACATGGATAGATAGATTGATAGAGATATAAAATGCACATTTATACACATACCTGACCTTTGAATTCCTGATAATGTACTAGATTTTTAAGAGTCAGAAACCTTGTAACAGCTCAACCTGTTTCTTGTCAACAAAATAAATGTACATGAGATGATTGAATTTAGAAATGAAAAGAATCTACTCTCTTCATTTTACAGATGAGGAAACCAAGACCCACAAAAAAAAGTAACTTGTTCAAGGTCACAAAGATGGAAATAGTACAACTGGAATTCAAGCCCATTTCATTTGACTCTTAATTGAGCACTCTCTTAATTAAACCTTGCTGCCTGAATGCTTTCTCTTCTATTTATTATTAATAATAATAATGATATAATATTTTCATAAAGTGGATTCTTATACATATTAAGAAATATTTGTAGTGAAGTTGTGGATGTTAGAAAAAAAGTAAGAACATTTCCTATTTAAAATGATCAAGTTATTCAAGTTCAATAAAATAATCTAATGCCTATTCTCCTTTTAATGAAGAAAATTCCATATAAAATCACAAGCAAGGTGATTCATTTGCTTTTTTAAGATCCTAAGTAATCTCTCTTCTAATATATATGTATATATTTAATAATTATTATGAAAAGATATTTGGCTTTTGGCACTCATAAATGTTTTATGTATGGAAATAGTTTTAGAAATAAAACGCTACAGGCTTTTGTTTGAATTGATATTATGTAGATTGCAGTGGTACTGAACATCCAAATGTCAAATGAAAAGTAATGATAAACACGGTAGCCTGAATTACATGCATAACCCTATTTTCCAGAGAGCCCTTGCTGAACTCACAGTGCAATAAGGCAAATCCCACACACTGCCACCATGACTAGCTTTCAAAAAATGTAAAATATGGTTTATTATTCTCAGCTATGCATTCCATGTTTTTTCATAACCCAGTTTATTTTTGTCTCTGCTGCAAAATACCTTAAAAGATAATATGGTATTGTGACGATTGGTGTGTGTGTGTGTGTGTGTGTGTGTGTGTGTGTGTGTCTGTGTGTCTGTGTGTCTGTGTGCAGGGGAAGGTGGGTTGGTAATTTATTACACCAGTTAATCTTGCAAAATTGCCCTCTGGATGTAATAATTTGTTATTCTTTTATTAGGCCTTCTTCTGCATACTGTGTTTATCATAAAGATGTCACCATTGTGATGCCTAGCAACCATTACAATGTTCTGGAGGTGTTTGCATACATTTTCCTGAGGGAGAGATCTGCTTGGTCCCTGCTTGGGAGAGCTGTCAGTGGATTCTGATGTATGAGGGATAAAAGGAGTCCCTGCTGCAGACTCCAATAAGCTCGAGTCACAGCCTGAAAGCACTGACTTGGGCATCACTATACTGTGTTAGAAAATGTGTCAATTATCAGATGGACTGCCTAAGGGGATCGCCTGGGTCTAGGCCATAAAACCATCAAGACAGGGGGGAAAAAATTGATGAGGAAGTAAGTTGAATTAATTGATAACAAGGAGACTTGTATGTCGAATATTCATTACACGCAAGACTCTGAAATTTATGTCTCTAAACCATTATTTTTAGGATCCTTCTCCCCTTCATCACCACCTTCGCCCATTAAAAAAAAAAAAAAACAATGCTAACCCTCCTCACCTTCCCTGACATAAATGTATGTTTAACTAGCATTTTACTCATTTCCTAAGAGCCAGGAGGTAGTTTTCAAACTAGTCAAGAAGCCATAAAAATAAAAATAAAATCATGCTAATATTGTTTTAGCTGTTTTGCTATTATTGCGATTCTTAATATACTGTGCAACTGTTTATATGTGAATACAGTGGGGACCACTTAAATGGATAGCCTTAGGGCTTGAGTCATGAAAGCTTTATGCACCATTTATGTAGGCTTCTACTGGGTTTACTCAAGATAGGGAAAGAATGATAAATTTTAGAGATATATACAAGTACATATATGTATATGTATTTATGTGTCTGTGTATTTATATATGTATATGTATATAAAGAGATAGATGTGTATGTATGTATGTATGTGTGTATGTGTGTATGTATACATACATGTAGGGAGGATTTGGAGCAATTCCTCAACTGCCTGCTCACCCAACCATGAATTCACCTCTCATTTCTGAATTGAAGAGAAGTGGTTCATTTCAGATGAGTTTCATTCCAACACAATAACTATTATGGGCATGAGAATAATTATTAGTCAGATTATCTGGGTTCTCACTATGTTTAAATAGCCAGTCAATTTTGTGAGAAGAGGAGAAAAAAAAAACAATTCTATTTTTTTTTAAAGAAAAAGATCTGACAAACTAGTTGATTAGTTGAATTAATTTCCTACTTGTTTGTACTGACCAAGCAATTTGTGAAGATGGTCATTTGTTGAGGGCCATACCAATGAAAAATGGTAGGTAGGCCTTAAGCTTCTTTGTGTGCAAATTAAAAATTCAGCAACGGAAAAATATATATATATATATATATATCATTTTCCACTGAGGGCAAGGACATTGGACAGAAGTTCATCCATCTTTTTAATGATTGACAAAAATTCTTCTGCTTATTTTACAATAAGTAACCTATAAAGTGCTCAGAACTATAAAGGAACATATAAAAAGACACAGCCATTGCTCACTTGGAACTTATTGGGTAATATATTCTTTTATAATGATAATGATCGTTACAGTGATGATAACAATGGGTTATATTTTCCCCGGTATGAATTTTCTCTTTGCTCTTGCCATTCTCATTGAAGGGAAAGGCAATTTTGTGCATTAGGAGAGAGCCAGACCAGCAGAATCAACTTTAGAAATATTTCTGCATTTTTCTTTCTTAGAGCTCACAGAATCAGAGAACATATAATGCAGTCACTTTGATTTACAAGTGAGGAAAATCATACACACAGAAGTCAAGTGACTCATTCAAGATCACTAGAATTTGGTCTTCTACCTCCCAGTTCAATATCATTACCACTATATACCAAATTGTTATCTTATAAGTGGCACACATTTAAAGATTTTTTTGTTGTAAATTCTTTAGAAATATTTTGTCATCACCCTTCACTGTACCTAATAGCCTTTTATGGTTTCAAAGACCTTTACAAATATTGCTTTATTTGATTTTGAAAGTATGAAAAAAGTATTATTTCCTCTATTTTGCAAATGAAAATGCTAAGGCTCATAGAAGTTAAGCAAATCTGACCAAGATCACACAGTACCTATTTGAGGCAGAATTCAAATTCAGGAATACTTTTGCAGATTTTTAAATAATCATGTAAAGATGGTAGAACAATCATTGTTATTCCTACTTTTCATTTGAAAAATAGAGGCTGAGAAAGCCTATGGAACTGTGCCTTAATTAAGGTAACAAAACTACTTACAAGAAGAAGTAAGATTCAAACACAAATCCTGATTACAAGTTCAATGCCACTGTCATTATACTAGCCTTCCTCTATGGCCACCAATTACACTATCAAAGATGACTACAAAGTCATCCATTCATCAAATACTTAGTAAATACATACAAAAGATTGCTTCAGGAATAATTTTAAATTAATAGGTTTATTGCATCTTAGGGGTTAGAAGAGGCCTAAGAGGTCACAAAGTCCAAACTGTCCTGGAAAAAGGAATCCTTTCTCCAATATCCCCAACAAATAATACCCTTGGCAAGCATAAGAGTTGAGATAACTACCATATAAGTAAACCCATTCTGGTTTTGGTCAACAATAAATGTCAAGAATTTTCTCATCATATTAACTAAAGTTTATTAGTTCATCAGAGTATCTCAAAAGACTTTATAGAATTTTAAAGCTTATTAGCTTTAGGGACTTGAAATTCCAATGAATTTTGAGACACTATATATTTGAAGAGAGCTTTTGTGCCTCTTTTAAATGATCAGTTTCCTGTATTCAATATCCTTCTTACGTCTTTTTTTAATTGTTTATTTATTTATTTTTTAGCATTCAGCTCTCAAGGCTTTCCTCCACCACTGAGAAGGTGAACAACATAGCAATAAATACATACAAAGCAAGCTATATACAGGATAAATAGTTAATAGTTAACACTTATGCCATTAGAATCAAAGAAGGTTGGGGAAAGCATTCTATAAAAAAGGGGATTTTTTTCAAACATAAAAAAGTCATTGAAGTCAGTAGACAGAGTTGAAGAGGGAGAACATTCTAGGCATGGGGTATAGCCACAGAAAATTCTAGATCTGAGAAACGGAGTATCTTTTTTTAAGGAGTAGTGAAGAAACCAGTGTGACTGGATTGAATACCAGGTAGCAGGGAATAAGGTACAAGAAAACTGGAAATATAAAGGGGCTAAATCATGAAAGGCTTTGAATACTAAATAGAACATTTTGCATTTGATCACAAAGATAGTAGAGAGCTAGCCACTAGGATTTATGAAATAAGAGAGTGATATGATCCCATTTGAGCTTTTGAAAAATCACTTTGGTGGCTGAATGGAAGACAGATTGGAGTAGAGATAGAATAAAGATAATCAAACCCCTCTAGCAGATTATTGCAATATTCCCAGTGTGAGATGATGAGGAAACACACTAGAGTTGTGGCAGTGTCAGAGGAGAGAATCAGGAATATTCCAGAGATGTGACAAAGGTGAAATCAAAAGACTTGATAAAACGGTGGGTGAGAGATAGTGAGGAGTCAAAGATAAATCCTAAGTTATAAACCTGTGGGACCAGGATAATATTGTCCTCTATAGACATAGGAACAGTAGAAATGAGTAGAATTTAGGGAAAAGGAAAATAGTTTCTGTTTTGGACATGTTTAGCTTATGATGTCTACTAAACACTAAGTTCCAGATATCTTAAAGGCAGATGGAGAAGTAAGGTTGAAAGACAGCAAAGAAGTTGGGGCAGAATAGATAGAATAGCAAATAGAGCCCAGGACAAAACCCTGAGGGATAGCTACAATTAGAGGACATTATCTGGATTAGGATTCAACATTAAAAATGGAGACAGAAGAGTCACAAAATTCTAGAAAGAAAAGAATATCATGAAACTATAATAGTATATAATATAGTATAATAATGTAAAGCCATAAACAGTGTCAAAAACTACAGATGTCAAGCAGAATGAGAACTGAGAAAAGGTTATTGGATTTAGCAACTAAGAAATTATTGGTAACTTTAGAGAACACAGTTTTAGTGGCTGGATAAGGCTGGGGAAGCCAAATGGTAAGGGATTAGGAAGAGACTAGAGAGAAAGTGTAGGCACCTATTATAGATAGCTTTTTAAAGATATGTAGCTATGAAGGGCAGAAGAAATAAGGGATGACAGCAAGGATGGAATGATCATGACAGGCATTTGGGACGTGGGATATGAGATAAAATGAATATTTTTGGAATCAATAGGAAATGAGTGAGTAGAGATGAAAAGATGAATAATAAATGATAAAGGGGGTCCAATATGGTTCATTGGATTGAGGGCCATGCCTAGAGATGGGAGTTCCTGAGTTCAAATCTAGCCTCAGACACTTGCTACCTATTTAACCCTGGGTAGGTCATTTACCCCCAATGCCTATCCTTTACTGTTTTTTGCCTTAGGACCAATACACAGTATTGATTCTAAGACAGAAGATAAGGATTTGAAAAAAAAAGGAAATCAATAAATTGAAGATAATAGAAGAAATAAACTATTGGAGGAGATGGACTAGAAAGGGATCACTTGAACAAGTAGAGGACTTAATCTTGGAAAAGAATAAAGCCATTCAATTATTTGAGGCAGGGGTTAGTGGTAGAAGGCATCTAAGTAATAGAAGAAGAGACCTAGGGGAGAAAAGGGAGCTCACAGTAAATAACCTCAAATTTTCCCCTGTAATATATAAGATATTGTTTACATCTGAGAGAGTGTGGTGAGGAGCAACCATGGGAAATTTGAAAAGGAATGAAAAGGTTTAGAAGACCCACTTATTCAGAGTAAGCTAGGAAGTTAATAAAGGAAATACAGTTGGATTGTTTTAGTAGCTATGAGAAACCAAATGTTATTGTGTAATTAATTTATATAGCACACCCAGTCAGAAGAGCTGTATGATTTTCTCCAACTTCATTCAACAATATATGTGTAAGAACAAAAGAAGCAAAAGATGAGAGTTTTCCAAGGCTTGGGTTAATCAGAGTTAATAACTGGTAATATGATAAGAGAGATAGAAATTCAACAGATGAGGACACTGTGGAGTTTAAATGATTCACCAAATGGTCAAGATGAAGAAAAGAAAGAATGGTAAGTACAGAGGAAATGGTCAAAGAATGATTAAGAAGTCCAAAGGTCATTATATAAGGGAAGATTGAGGGAGAGATGAAAATACAGTTATAGCTGGTTAAAGGGATTTCAAAACTCTTTAAAATGGAGCTGGTACATTTATCAAGTTTCTATGAATAAATACTGAAAAATAAAGGAAAACATTCAACACCTAATGAGAAAGAGGACCCTAAGGACTTTGAGGCAAGCACAGAAACATCAAACACACTTGTTGAGTAGTTTAAAAAAAAGAAACAAAAATCCTGAGAGGAGAATTTATGACCTGCAAAAGATATATTTGGAAGAGTAAGAAAATTTAAATCCTGGTGGTGAGTGTCACCAAAGAAACCAAAAAAGAAGATAGCTGATTGGGAATGCAAATGCGTGGAAATGAAGGCTAATGTGGAAAAAAAAGGGGAAAAAATAATAACACCAAAAAAACATGCTTCCCATATAGGCAAAACATTGATCTTGCAAACAACATGCATAGAGACAGCTAAAAGACTTAAAGACAGCTTAAACGTCTCTCAGAAGAACATGACATGAAAAAAAATTGAAATTGTAATACCAGAAATAACATAAGAAAACTCTCTAGAACTTCTGAACATAGAAAAGAAATGTTTAATTGAAAATTTTCATATATTACCTCCAGAAGAAAAAAAAAGTTTGCCAACTCCAAGAAACAAGTAATTAAATTTAAGTTTCAGTAAGAAATATGTTCTGTAGGAGCAGCTAGATGGCTCAGTAGATTGAGAGCCATTCCTAGAGACAGAAGGTCCCAGGTTCAAATATGGCCTCAGATATTTGCTAGCTTTTTTTTATGTATATTCACTCAAAAATAGATTAAAGGAAGGAAACCAAATGGCTCAGTGGATTGAGAGTCTGGCCTAGAGATGAGAATTCCTGGGTTCAAATCTAGTCTCAAATATTTCCTAGTTATTTGTCTCTGGGCAAGTCACTTAAACTCCATTTGCCTAGCCATTACTGCTCTTCTGCCTTAGAACCAATACACAGTACTGATTCTAAGATGCAAGGTAAATGTCTTTAGGTTTGGTTTGGTTTGGTTTTCTTAAAGAAAAGAAAAAAGTTCTGAAAAAGACTAGAAGATCTTCAAGCACAAAGGAAATTCACACAGAACTATTTTGTACTCATGACAAAATTCAAGAGGAACTGGACTAATGTGTTTCAAAGAGCAATGGAACAAGATGTAGTCCAAAATGACCTACTCTACAAATCAGGGGTTAAATATAAATGAAAAAAGATGAACATTCAATAATAAAAACATTTTCAAAACATACTAAGAAAGTCATACATGAAGACATCACTTGCTTCTTGAACAACTCGCACAGCATAAATACAATAAAGGTAAAACATGTAGTAAACTTCACAATCAAGTCAAAGATTATCAGTGAAAGAAATGTAACTTCTGTAATCTCCTAGAAAGGATTAAAACTACAGGAGAATGGGTGAGCAGACAAAGAAAGAGCTTAAAAGTGGGCAGAAACATAGAGATAATCTCATTTCAATGATGGGAAGAGGTTCAACTGACAAATGCTCCAAAGGATGAAGAAAGATATTTTATCAAGAAAGGAAGGGAGTTGACAATGGATGTTATCTTCAGAGATTTGATGCTTAGAAATTCCACTTTTCCTGCCTCAGTAAAAGGTGAATTAGAGATTCCTGTGGACAATGGACATGAAAAAGAGTAGGAGCTTGTCAATTCCAGGAGTTGGGGAGGGAAGAAGGGAAGGAGACAATAAGGATCATATAACTTCGGAAAACATAGAAAGTATAAATAAAACTAAAATCCAGTTCCTGAAAAGAGTAATAAAATTTATAAACCTTTAAGTAATCTCAATAAAAAGAAGAGTTTAGAAAAAACAAATAAATAATACGACAAATGAATGGATATAACCATGAAACAAAAATAAATAAAAAGAATAATTAGAATTGTTATGCTTATTCATATGCCAAAAAAGTATGAACACAAAAGAGAAATATCTTAAAAATAAAAAATTTCCACACTGACAGAAGACTAACAATGATCTTAAATAATCCAATTTCAGAAAAGAAAGTGGAATCAAATGTAAGCACACTAGAAAAACAAACAAAAAAGTACTAAAGAAATTTGTAAACAACAAACAGAAATACTCCTTGGTCTGATGAAGCACACAACCAGAATCATTTAATGAAACAAATAAATCATTTCAGACATTTTTTCTTATGCTTAGAATCCTCCCAACACCCCAAAAAGAGGATAAAATGCAAAGGGAGATTTTAGACCAATAATTTTGAAAAATATGAAATAAAATTCATCATGACCAAGATGAATTTACATGAGTAATGTAAGAATGACTCAACATTAAGTCATCAATATCAATAATAATTAATATTAAGATGAACTATATAATAGATTCAGAAAAAAAGATTGAAAATATGTAATACTCATATATGCTAAAAATAAAACCCTTCAAAATATAGGTAAAGAGAGAATATATCTAAAACCAAAATCAGTATTATATTAAATGGGGATACACTAGAAGTTTTTTCAATAAATACAGGAATGAAACAAGAATATCTCCTCTCCCAAATATTATTTTATATGCTTTTTGGAAATGATAGTAACAGTAATAAGACAAGAAAATAGAGACATAAGAGAAGGCAAAGAGTATATTTAAAACTATTCCTATTTCCTGATATGATGATATACTTGGGAATTCCTAAGAAATCAGTTAGTATACTCATCAAAACAATAGCTTCATTGAAGTTGTATTCTCAAATATAAACATTCAAATACTAAATGCTTTTCTATACAATGATAACACTATCCAAGAGGCAATATTAGAAAGTAAAATTCCATTTCCAAAAGCTATAACATACATAAAATAAGTAAAGTTTAGTCTACCAAAGTATACAAGAGACTTTGCTAAATTTTATTACAGAGTGCTACTTAAGGAAATTAAAAAACAACAATAATCACCAAAATAGCTGGAGAAATACTCAATATTCATTGTTAGGTCATACAACTATAATAAAAATGGCAATACTACTACTGTAAGTGAGTTAAGGGGATGTCTACTCTAAATATGTGAAGACATCCCCTGGTAGAATGGGAGGATGAGAACAATTTGTTCCAAGAGCCACACATTATGGAGCATCTAGAAGTTGATCAAACAATGTAAAAACCAAAGTCACCTACTAATTGCTATGGGTCATCACTAGTCTTCATAACATCTATCTTTCCCCTAAAGTTTGACAAGTTTGGAAGACAGAATGAGTTTGACATAACTGCCTCACTTAAATACGATTTACATACAAGTCAAGACATCACCCCATGATGTCATTGGTGCCTTTTGAAAGTAAGGATGAACAGTGGTTGTCAAAGTTAATTTATACTTTTGATGCCATACCAATCAAATTCCAATCAAATTTATTAAGTTCCACTTGATATAACTTAATAAAACAACACAATTCACTTGAAAAAAACAAAAGACCTAGAATATCAAGGAAAATAAGTGATAAAAAGTAGGGATGAAAGAGGAATAGCTCTTCCAGACCTCAAATAATATTGAAGAGAAGCAGTCATGAAAATCATCTGGTATTGATTAAAGGATAGAGAAGCTGATCCATAGAAAACACTAAAGAAAGCAGATTATGAAAAAGAGGTACTCTTTTGAGCTCCAGTGTTTGATAAAATGGAGAACATATATTACCTAGGAAAGAATTCCCTATTAGATTAAAAACTACTAGAAAAATTAGAAAAAAAAATCTTACTGAAATAGGTATTAGAGGAACACCTTACATCGAACAACAGAATACATTCTAAATGGATGCATGTACTTAATATTAAGGAATATAGTATTAAAAACTTTAAGTGAAGCAGATTATATATATATATACATATATATATACATACATTTAAATATAATAGCTGGGAGTAGGAAATAGATTATGAACTAAAGAAGGAATAGGGAAAAATAAAAGTAATCTATTTTAATTGCATGAGACTGAAAATTTTATATACTATAATAAAACAAGAAGTAGGAGACTGACTGGAAGAAAAATATCCTTTAATCAATTTTCTCCAATAAGGGTTTGCTATCCAAGATATATAAATATCACACACACACACACGTGTGTGTATATATATATACATATATATATATATATATACCCATATGCATGCATGTATGTGTGTGTACATATTATGTACAACCAATAGCAATTTCCAAAGTGAAAGGATATGGCCAAACAGTAACCAAAAGAAGCATTTCAAAGTATTAGCAAACCTGTGGAAGATTTTCCAAATCATTACTAACAAGAGAGATTCAAATCAGCACAAGTCTGAGGTTTCACCTTTCCTCCCCATCTACAAATTGAAAAAGATGACAAAAAAACGTCAATAGCTGGTATACGCTTGGTGAGATTGGCACACTAATCATTGCTGGTAGAGTTGTAAATTGGCATAAAAATTTTAGAAAGCAATTTGCAAGTATACAAATCAAGTTACTTAAATGGTAATCATCTTCATTTCAGATATTCTCTGTATAGACTTATACCTCCAAGAAGCTATTGATGAGAAGAAAGTCATCATGTACACCAAAATAATTATGGAAGCACATTTTATGATAGCAAAGAATTAGAAACAAAATATATGAATTTTAATTTTATTGTGTTGTTCAGTCATTCAGTTGTCTTTAACTTTTGGTGACCTCATTTGGGGTTTTCTTGGCAAAGATACTAGAGTGGTTTGCCATTTCCTTCTGCAGCTCAGTTTGCAGATGAGGAAACAGAGAAATAGGGTTTAAGTGATTTGCCTAGGGTCACATAGATAGTAAGTGACTGAGGGCCATTTTGAAGTCAGGAAGATAATATCAATCCATGCCCACTACTCTATTCACTATGCATTGATTGCCCATTTATTGAGCAAAGGCAAATCAAAATGAGCTATATGAATGTAATGGAATACTAGTTTACTATATGAAATGACAAAGCAGATGAATTTAAAGAAACATGGAAAGATCTATATGAATTGATGTAGAATGAAGAAAGGAAAGTATAGAAAAACAACATACACAAATAACTACCATAATGCCAATGGAAAGAACTACCACACACACACACATACACACAAATCATGAGTCAATGTAACAAAGTTATAAAGAACCAGCAGGACTCGAATGAAGAGATATAAGAAGACATCCCCAATATACCACTTTGCAGCAATGGAAGATCCACAAGTGTTGCACATTACACAAGTTTTAAGACTTTTTACACACTCACCATTTATGCTACCCCCCCTTTTTGGGGGGTGTTAAAAATACTAATTTATTACAGGGAATGGCTCTCTGAGGAAGATACTGAAAAAATTAAGAGTATTTTTTAAAGAAATGAATTTAAACTTATTTATAAAATTAGACTACAAGAACAAAAAAATTATACATTCTGAATCAAAACACATATAGCAGGCAGGATGCAACAGGTAAGTGGTGCAGGAACAAGGATTTGCCTCTTTGATAGACTACTCTTATTCATATCTGAGCTCATGGGTACTCATTGATCCCCTGAGCTATAACCTAATACTGCCAGACGTGGATGATTTTTCTGCCATTCAAAAAAGAGGAGGAAGCAAGTAAGGATTTAATTTTTTAGGAACAAAAAACAAGGACAGAACTCATTTAAGGCTGATCTCAGTCTTCCTCTTGACATAGTAGGTTAATTCATCTGCAGAGAGGGTATGGCATAATGGTTATTTGAGGATAAAATGGAAAAAAAGAAAAAAAATTAAAATGACTGGAAAATGAGATAGGGAATTCAGAAATATAGAGAAGGCTTGCCAGGTAGCATTGGAGGCTCAACTAAGGTTTTGAATCATAAACTTTAATTAAAGAATGTTCCAATGACAGCACATAGAGCACTGGACATGGAACCAGAAAGACCTGGGTTTAAATCCCCATGATAAATGATTTAAAAGCTGTGGGATACTGGTCACTTAACCTCTCTTACTCTGTTTCCTCATCTCTAAAATGTGAATAATTATATCATCTATCTCATAGAGTTGTTGTGAAAATCAAATGAGATCTACTCTGTATGTTTTGAAAACAAATAAAGCTAAATAAATTGAAAATATCATTCTAACACTTGTGCTTAAACCTACAGACTTTCACACAAAGCCCTTAAAATATGAAAACATTAGTCATATAACTCTTAAAACTGTTTTTTAGGACAAAAGAAAAGAAAAAAAATTTTTTCAGATAAACAAAGCCAGTTCCTTCAATAATTCTTATGTCATGGTCTCACTATTATTTATCATCTCTTGCTTCCCCTGGAAACCTCATTTTCCCCCTCTAAAAATGTGCTACCCAGAATATTGGAATCTCTCTCTCTCTCTCTCATATATATATGTATATATGCATATATATACATATATATATACACACACAAACATATACATATGTATACATACATGTGTGTATTTGTTCTAAACTATGTAGAGTACATTATTACCTCCCTTGATCTAGACATACTATTAATGACATAATATTACATTGTTCTTTTTAACACTCATGTCCTACAATTAACTTATATTATTACTGGTCAGATAAAGAACATTGAACTTTTCATTTAAATTTCTTTTAAGACAGGTCTTTCTCTCCTGTCCTTAGGTAGCTGATTATTTTTATTTTTATGAAATGTAAGATCTATACCTGTTAAATATTTATCATTGTGTTTGCCATTCTTTTCAGTCTAACGATGATCATTAGAATTCTTAGACTGTCATAAAATGCATTAACTATTTCTCACTGCTTTGTGGCATCTTAAAATTTGTTAAGCATGCCTTATTTGACTTCATCCAAATTATTGATAAACATGTTGAATATGACAAGGCCAAGGGCAGAGTCTTGTGGCAATTCTCAAGAAGCATCTGTCTAGTTTGACAGAGATACATTAATAACACTCTTGGGATATGGTTATTCAACCAGCTATAAATCCACCCAAATATGTTATCACACAGTCCTCATCCTATCCATTAGGATTTCATGAAATGATTTTCATTTGTCTTGCTGAAATTCACTAGAATCCTTGTGTTTTAGTTTAAAGAAAAAAAATCAGAAAAGAAAACATGGCTAGTTTGTTGTGGCATGTTATTAGGGAACCCATGCTGGCTTCTGGTGACCATTTTGTTGTTTCATAAGTGTTTCACAAACTGCCTGTTTAACAATCAATTCTCCAGTATTCTTCCAGGATTTGGCAGCAATCTAAATAGGACTTAGTTTTGCAATCTTTTTTTTTACTTCCTTTCTGATATTCAGGACAGGGGCTTTTCCCTCATAAAATCATAGATTTTGAGCTAGAAGGTCTTTAGGGGGACTCTATGCCAGTCCCTTCATTTTAAAAATGAGGAAAAAGAGAGGCAGCTTTAAAGGACAAAATTGGTTATAATTCTGCCCTTGGTATGGTGGTAACATACATGTGAACAACCTCTGATTATGTCCCCAATCAGAGTCCTAACCTTGGAATGGGTTTGGAGGAATGAGAAGAAAGATAAAATCTAAGATTTGTTGTACTAGAAAAGTTTCTTTTCCTTGATGTGATCCCAAGAGGTGTCCAGATCATTCTAGTGGTAAGCAAAGAGATAAGAGAAAATGAAAACCATTTCAGAACAACCTCATTTCCTTTCCTGAAAAGACTGGAAATAGTGTTGAGCAGTGTCTAGAGTCTGGACTTGGAGTCAGAAAGATCTAGGTTTTGCCTTTGACATTTACTAACTGAGTGACAATGGTCAAATTACTTAACTTTGTTGAGCTTCATTTTCTAAATTGTTAAATGGAAATAGTAAAAAACTATAGTGCCTATTCCCCAGAGCTTCGGTGAGCCTCCATGAGATAACTGAAGAAGGTACATGAGCTGGTACAGAGATAGAGTGTTGGACTTATAGTCAGGAAAGCATGAGGTCAGTCAGTCATAACTGACACTAGATGTGTGACCCTGGGCAAATCACTTAAACTGTATCAGCCTTAGTTCCCTCATCTATAAAATGAAAATAATACTAGCACCTATCTCACAAGACTATTCTGAAGATTAAATTAGAAAACAGATATAATTCTTTGCTAGGTTAAAGCACTACATGTAATTGCTATTATTTTTAAATATTATATTTTTAGTCTTTATTTTTTCAGCCATTTACAATTCTTCTAGCCAGTTTTCTAGCCAGAATACTAGTGATTTGCCATTTCCTTCTCCAGCTAATTTTACAGATGAGGAATCTGAAGTAAACAGGGTCAAGTGACTACCCAGTCACATACTCATTAAGTATCTTAGGTCATATTTGAATTCAGAAAGATGAGTCATCCTGAGGCTAAGCCTGGTATTCAATCCATTCTGCTACCTAGTTGTCCTTTGTAATAATTATTATAATTACATGTAAATACACCTAAAATATTAAAGTATCACATAAGTGTCATCTTAAAAAAAGAAATGAAAAGAAATGAGTCAATCACAGATGTTAACAAGAAATAGCATTAAGTTGGTGAAATGTTGTCTTTTAAAGTTCTAAAAAAGGCAAGTTTGTCCAGTCACCCCAGAGGAATGCAGATAAGCTCATCAATTGCACTTTTAATTTTGTTTTCCCCTCAGATCTCCTACAACTTGGGGTTGGGGGAGAACTTGTGATAACAAGGGAAAAAAAGCAAACACACAACTAGACAACAAAATACAAAAACATATAAACTAATATTTTTTCATTTACCACCTTAACTTTCACTTCTGTAGCCTCTCCTGATGCATGGAGCTGGTGAGGGTAATGGTTCCTGGGGTCTATACCTACTGGAGGAAGCCCTGCCTCTTTTTTTTCATTTCTTTATGTTCTATTTGCATTTGTTGCTGACTCTCTATTTGATTCCATCTCTATCTCAAACCATGTGTTACTTCCTTACCACAGAAGGTAAGAAAAACTCAATTTCCAGGAAACTGAAAATCCAAGAAATTCCTATGCTCTTTAAAAGAGACTTTGCTTTTAAATTCACCCTTTTAAAGATAGCTTTTTATTATCTTTTATTTTTTACATCACCTAGATGTTCTCATGGTCCTTTTTATCATCCTATCTAAGAGAATTATCCCTTTTTAAAAATAAAAGCACAAAAAAGGAAGAAACCATTTCAGCAAAACTGATGGATATATTGAAAAAGCCTAATATTTTATACAATTTTCCACTCTGGTAAACTTCCCAAGTGTTCCAAGTCAGCAAAGGAAAAGGAGAATTTTTTTTTCATATTTCATCTTTGAGATCAAATTTATTCTATGTTCATATTCTGTGGTTTTGCCATTATTTTTTCCACCTACATTGTTGTAGTTATTGGTTATATTATTTTCCTGGTTCTGTTCACTTCACTTTGCATCAGTAAATCCATATCCTTTGATATTCTACATGTTCACAATTATACCTAGTAATAAACACATTATATTCCTGCACCACTGTTCGTTTAGCCATTCCCTATTCAATGGATATCAATTTTGTTTTCAGTGCAAAGTCCTGCTCTCAATATTTATTTTGATATCTATATAGAGAGCTTTTTTTTTGGTTATGGCTTCCGTGGGAACTGTGTGTAGTAATGGAATCTCTAAATCGAAGAGTATTAATATTTTAACTACACTGCAGTATTCTTGATTGACTGGTATAACTAAGAATAGTTATACAATTATAACTATTCTTAGCTCCACTAGCAATATATTACTCTGCCAATCTTTCCACAACCCCTACACCTTGGACAATTCCTATCCCTTTTCAGCTTCACTAATTTACTGGGTTTGAAGTGAAAACTCAGTTGTTTTACTCTCTATTATTAGTAGTTTGAAGTAATCTTTCCTATTATTTGTGACTATATGCAATTCCTTGAGTACTATGTGATCAAATCTTTTGACTACTTGTCTATCTGGGAGCAATTTTTGTTCTTTTATAGCCACATCAAAAAGTATCTGTTAAATATCTACTATCTGCCAACCACCTGTGATAAGCACTGAAATATAAAGAAAAAGCAAAAATAATCCCTTACCTCAAAAAGCTCACAATCTATCAGAGGCAGAGATAGCAAAGAGCAATATGAAAATAAAATATAGAAGAAAAATTAAAAATAACATCAGAGGAAAAACATTCATTTTAAAGAAGACCAAGAAAAGTTTCCAGCCTAAAGTGGGATCTTAGCTGAGGAAAGAAGCCAGGGTTACTATGATATACAAGTTAGAAGGGGGGATTCTAATCAACAAAAATAATTGGAGTCAAAAGAGTATTTTATATGAAAAATAGGAAGGAAGCTAGGATCCTTGTATAGTAGAATATAATAAGGTAGTGATGTCTATATATCTTTGATTTCAGATACTTTCCTAAATAATTGATATAAAGGTTTATATACTTCCCATAGATGAATTAATTTTATTTCTGCAAAAATGTTTTTTGATTCCATGCAATATATTTGTTTTATATTTTACAATTGCTTCAATCCCAAATTATTCAAAGAATTCATCTCCTTACCTATTTCTGGGAAAAGTATATGCTTGTTTTATTTTTTTAATCATACAATTATCTTTAATACTTGAATCATAAATTCATTTTAATTTTATGTTCTACATTGTAAGATGTCGGTATAAACCTAATTTCTGTCATACTATTTTCTGGTTTTCCCAGGGGTTCTAATAAAACAGGAAGTTGTTTTCTAGATAATTTATATTTTCAGAGTTATCAAACACTAGGTTATTGAGTTCCATTATTTCTAATTCTCTCTTGCCTAGCCTTTTGCAATGGCCTACTTTTCTATTTTTTTAACCAGAACCAAAAGGTTTTAATGATTACTATTTTATAATATAAGTTGGTGATAGTGACTGCAAGTGCTATCCCCTTTCATTCCTATCTTTTTTTCTTTCATTATTTCCCTTGATATTCTATATCTTTTGTTCTTTCTAATGAATTTTTGTTATTATTTTGTCTAGCTCTGCAAAGTATCCCTCTGGTAATTCAATTGGTATTAAATCAAATCTGTATTGTCATCCCATTAACATTGAACATGAATATTTCTCCAACTATTTAAGAGGTTTCTTATTTCACTAAGGAATATGTTATAATTGAATCTAAGCAGGTATTGAGTGCCCTTTGATAGACTAGCTTTCTGTTTTTTATTTCTTTTGTATTTGTTGTGAATGAGATACATTTCTACTATTGACTTGATTTTTTAATTATTACATAGAAATTTTGTTGATATTTCTTGGTTTCTAGGTTGATATAAATGTCTCAGTTTCTTTTTTATTCTCTAAGACTTTCTCAGTAAATTCTCATGTTATTAGCAACTAGAAATAATTATATATACTTCTTAACTAACTTTATCTTATCCTGCTTTTGAATTATATCAAATAACAGTGGGAAAACAAAGGCTATTTTTGCTTGAGTATTATATTTATTAGGAGAGGTTCTAGTGTATCCCAATTGCATATGATGTTTGCTTTGAATTTTAGATAGTTTTATCATAATAAAATGGGTCCCTCTGTGCGTATGCATTTTTGTTGTTGATTTTTTAAATAATTTTTCCTGTATTTTATCAAAAATTTTTCACTATCTGTTGATAGTCATTTGGTTGTGAATGTTTTTCTTTTTAATATGAGCTTATGGACTCTATTACCAACAGTGAATCATCCGTATATATGGAATAATCTATATTAAAATGATCTCTTGAATAAATTGCAGCAATCTATATGACAAGATTTCATTTAACAGGTAAAATATTCATTAGGGATATTGTTCTATAGTTTTGCTTCACTTTAGCTTTCCTGGCTTAGGTATTAGAACTATAATTTTCTCATGTAAGGAGTTGTATAAAAAGTGCTTTCTTAATTTTTGAGAATAATTTGTGTCAATATAAAATTTTCCATTTATCTATTGTCCTCTAATTTTAGGACTCTCCTTTTGTATTTATTCTGCATATGTTTACCCATGAAGCTTATATTCAATCTAGTACTAATGAGATGTGCTTTATACTTTCATATTTAAGCCTATTCTACTTTGTAAGGAATACAGATGCATGGTTTTGTTTTGTTTTGTTTTATATCTCTTTTTCTCTATACTGTGTCACCTAAGCTTCCAGTCAGGTCTGGCATTTCAGAAGCAAAGAAAGTCTTTGGGGGAAAATAGGATAGAATGAAAACATTATTTTTCAAAATAAAAAATGGTTTTGATTTAGATTTGAAGTGAAGTATGTGGGCTAAATCATACTCTATTAAAACCAATTTTCTCAACAGTGGGTGTACTGCTCTAGAGGTGACAGCCATGAAGTCCAAATAATTTTCCATTTTTCTGTCAAAACATACACACACACACACACACACACACTGCAGTACCTTTAAGCTCTCTGGGTCCAAAATAAAATAGGCCAAATTCTACTAGTGGGTTAGGAATTATGGCAAATAAATTGCACTTCATTGGAAAAGAAGGGGTTCCATTTAACTGACCACGGAAAGTGATTTGCTGAATGGCACTTTAGTGTCTAGGAATAGTTAATATAGACCCCCAAATAGAGCAGATATTTTCCCCCAAGAAATCATCAGACAAACTAGGATGAGGCTCATTTTGTTCGGCGTACAATAGATGTTAATAGAGCAATAATAGTGTGGTTCCAGGAAGGTTTCATCATATGGGAATCCACTACTTAAGTATTAATCATGTAGGTTGATCAACAAAGCAGTTTAGTTCTGAGATCTGACAGTAGCTCAGCCTTATGACCTCAGGTGATACAAGCTTCAGAGCAAACCAAACCCTGCTGGCAATGTTTGTAGAGTAGCAACTTAAACATTTGGCTTTGGCTCTATGCAGGCACAAAGACATTATTAATGAATCCCCACCCTTCACCCTCCAAAAGAATTCAGTTCGATATAAGGGTAAAGCACAATTTTAATGTAACTACTAGTAAATATGGTAACTATTTTGTAAAGTATCGCTGTCATTTTCTTCAACTAAAGTTACAGAAATTCTTTGAATTTTATATCAGGGACTAAATTTGTAATGGAAAATGATGTTTGATGGTGTTTAAATGCAGAGTGTGTCACTTTATAAAGCATAGGGCTCTTTTAAGTTATTTTTTTTAACTTCTTGACATGTGTCACAATTTGGAATTCTGCTCTCATGGGATAAATGCCAGATTACATGGTGTAGTATTTTTATCCTCTGTACTTTCACTGTAGAAGCATACAACATCAAAGGAGAGGCAGATCACTCACATCAGCAGAAAATGGAATAGGACTATAATATGCTTGCTTTGATCTCTCCTTCTAATAATTATCTTGGCTACATGCATGCATTGAAAGCAAGATTTGAATTAATAAGGCCAAGAAACCCTAGAAAATGTAAGAGGGATCTCTGAATACCAACATTGACTATCTTTAGCAAGATAAATTGCAATTGAGCCTGCAAAGTTGTGGATTGTTAATTTAAGGCATTAATCCTGAAATGTTATTCTCTCTTCAACTTGTCACCACTATGTCTCTGGTAATGCAGTCTTGGCAATTAAGACATTATCACTTTAAAGCCTATGCTCACCTCCAGTAGAGCAATGTTTAGCTAGCATTCATCTGATTTCATATAGGTTTTCAAATAACAGGGCCTAAGGTAAAAATCATTAAATTTATATAAAAAAGTCATCACTGCACAGTCCGCTATCATTAAAAACTATTCTAATATTGCCTTAGGAAAGATATTGCTTTTGATATGGAAAGTAAATCAAATCATCCCCATTCACATAGGATATATTCAGAGAGGAAGAGCATATTATGTGCCAAGCTGGTCAGTTTTTTTTTTCTTTCTATTCTTACCAGTGTTTATTGCTCCGTTGTACTGAGAAAATCCTATTTTCCCCTCTGTGAGTAGAAATTAAAATGTTTATTGGAGGTAAACAAGGTGGATGTGTTTCTGGAAAGATCAGGGGTTAATTTTTACTAGAGATTGGAGAGTGTTCAAAGGTATGTTGGTCTGGCAACATTTGAAGATTTAATTCTCTTTGTAATTGGCTAGCTGCCACAATGGAGAGCTGTAGCACTCAGTTAATGCCAAATATTAGGTGTACAGATTACTATTTGAAAACTCTGACATGGCTTTGACTCTCATACTAATATGGTATTGCTTTACCTACAGGAAAGACTGGGCATGAAGCTTTGATTGCCATGTGACTAATCTGAGGGTGAAATCAATTAGCCCTAACTTATCACATTTTGACATACCCAATGTGAGTTGTAAATGCATATGAACAGGCCTTTCCTAATAGAATAATGAAGCAAGAGGCAAGTGTCTGCAACCTTTCACACACAAAAAATGATGTTATAAGTTTCTTAGAAAGATGGGTTAGTAGTCATTTGTGTAGCATGCCATCATTAAAGAACTACTGGGAAGTATTTCTCTCTCTCTCTCTCTCTCTTTCTCTCTCTCGTCTCTTTGTCTTTGCCTCCCTCTTTCACTCTCTGAAAATCTATCTCTCTTCTATCAACTGGATTATTTATCCAGATGCTTACTAATTTAATTTTCTCTATTTCATAATGAATGAGAGTTTAGAAAGTGATTTCCTTCAAAGACAAGAGTAATAACAAATTTCATTTTCAAAAAAAGCATTGTCATTCTACATGCATTGAAGGCACAAACAGTGGTTTGAAAGAATATCTTGATCCTAAGTATGATACTAAAGAATATCTTTTGGAATTTGCAGGGAGACTGAAACAGTTATAACTGTATGACTGCATTTAGTGTACTTTAGAATACTTGGGTATTACCTGTTTGGGTTTGGGCATTAACTATTTGTTTAACCTTGAATGATTCAAAGACTGATCAATCTCAAACTGTAAGAAACCTCAGAAGCCATTTATTACAATTCCGTGCATTTTACAAATGAAGAAACTGAGGCTCAAAGACATATAGTATCTTGTCCAAGGTCACAGTTATGAATGAGAGGAAGAAGTCAAATTAAGACCCTCTAAATCTTGAACAAGTTCCCTTCCTACTTTTCCTCCCAAAGCCTTTGTTTCCTCCTCTGTAAAATGAAGAGACTGGACTAGACAGTGTATTGGTTTCCAAGAATTTCTGATTCTAGAATGACCAGAATAAACTTAGAGTTAAGCATCTATTCCATCCCCACTCCTGTTTCACAGAAAATGAAGAAATTAAGCCCTAAAGGCATTATTAAGTGAGTTACTTAATCTCCCAAGGCCACACAGGTAATATCAGAGCCTGGACTAGACCAGCATCATAGGATTGTAGAATTAGACATTGAAGGAACCTCAGTAATCCAATCATATCATATTAGAGCTGAGGAAACTGAGGTTCATGAAGGTTAAATAAATTTGTCTCATTACTAATAAGTAGTAAAGCAGGGATTTAAATTCAGTTTTTGTTTCCTAATCTAGGACTTTCTCTGCCACATTTTTCTCCTTATATTTTCATTTTCTTGCTTTATTCCAGAGGTTCTTAATTTGAGGTTGGTAGATTGTTTCTAAATATATATATTTAAATGCATTTTAATATAATTGAATAAAATATTATTCTGGGAAGAGATCTATAGGCCTCACCAGATTGCCAAAGGGGTTTCAGATTTTTAAAAAAGCAACTTAAAAGTTTTCGCTCTTTTTCTTTGATAGAATATTCATTCTGTCTCAGTTTCTTTATCTGTAAAATGGAACAGCCAGCCAGGTAGGAGTTAAAGTCAACTGAGAAATGAAGCTTCACTTGGCTCCCACCTCCCCATAGTGCTGACAGGCAGGAAATCAGAATCATTCCTATCCCTATGTGCTAGCTTCCTTTGGAGGTTTTACATTTCAGTGTGGGCAGAATAAGAAGTGTTGGAAGTTTGCAAGCCAACAATTAAGCTAACCAGAAGCCAGAGTCCAAGCTTCAAGAGTAAGAAAGAAGCCTGAATGTGGGGCTGAAGTCCTTTTGAAATGGAACTCTTGATGCATTTCCAGTATTTAGCATTTTCAAAGAGAAATAAAAGCAACCACTCAGGAGCAGGTGTACTTATCATCAGCTGGGAATATCCTGACAAAGGACTTGTGTAGGATAAAGTATGCTATTTATGGAGGAGAAGGAATGTGCCTCAGTAATCACAACTGGCCTCTTTCCCTGGGACTCAAAAGCTCTCAGTAGCTCCCAGCCTTGCCAACCAAAATTCTGAAAACTGTTTCTCCCCTTCCCCCCCCCCCCACTTTTCCCTTTTTCTCCTGACTCGCCAAGTTCCTTACTAAACTTAAGTGTGGGAGAATAAGGTCACTGAAGTTAAAGCAGTGGCTGGGAGTCCTTCCCATATAAGCAAACCCCATTCCCAGCGGTTGTTCCCCGGTAGCTTTTCCAGCTGAACAGAGTCCAGCAGTGGCATATTTGCAAGGATTTAGGCTCTCGTCAACCCAGTCACTTCAGCAGAGCAGCGAGATTAAAGCCGGGGTGATTTAGGGAGCAGAATGTGTCACCGTGTATCAGGCTAGAAAGCAGGCTTGGCTAGGAGAAGTAATTCAGCTTGGCTGTCTGCTCTTAACACGGCAGAGCAGTGTTTAAGCACAAAATTTCTTTCCAATTCAACTGAATGATTGCGGTGCAGGATTCTAACAGGGGGTAATAGAAGACATTCAGAGTGGGTTTGGAACACAAGAAGCTTCCTCTTGGGGTCTTACTTTAGCACGGGATACGTTTAAAATGTCCCGAGCTATTTTATAGAAGTAGTGAAAAGATTCCAAGGCGGCGGCTTTACATGCAGCAGCCTTGAAGGTAACTAACTACAAGGCGATTCTCACAGCCACAGAACAGTGTGCTGAGAAAACACCCAAACAAAACTCCTTTCGTTGCAGCTTAAGACTGACCATTAGGTTTTTATTTTTAGATTGTTATTATACTTTCTCTGAAATAAGACTTTAAAAAAAAATGTCTTACTTGGCTGTGTATAGCCTTGGAATATTTCTCTTGAATTTTCAGGACAAGCCGGGTTTCCTGTAAATGGCAGACTGTAGTTTCCATTTGTCTACAAATATCTTTCCCTTGCTAAATAAACAACAGAAATTTCGTTCTGAGGGCTGTGTGACTTGATGACTCAGCTGGTAATGTAAATGTAGACTGTTTCTCTGATGCGGGGATAAGGAATAAACATTATTCTGGACCTGGGGAAGGAGGACCGGGAGGCAGAGTAAAAACAGAGGGTGAGCTCTGAGCCCCTCTTATATCCTAGATACAACCTAAAGTATGAGGCTAGATTCCCTTCTGTTTTGATATAATGACTTGGGAATAGCATCGAATAGACGGAGAGACACAAGGATGTTTTGCTTTCAGTCTCCTGAAGATTCTTTTTCACCTTACTTGTACAGAAGTTTAAATTCATGTCCCAGGGATTTTCTATTCTTTATCTATTTAATTATTATCAATCCTAGTGAAAAGGAATTTTCCTGATGATTGACACTATAAGACACAAGCCTTTTTTTTTTTCAAATTACTCTAACAGTATAACTAAGTTTTCATTAGTTAACCTAGGATCTGAGATCTCCTTTTGCACACCAGTTAGAGCCCCAGTTTAGAATAGTTTTTCCCCTTATACCTTTAACAATAATATAGTTATTCCTGTTAATTATGTGGATAAAATACATTTTTGTGTTCACCTATAATAGATCCTAACCATAGATACAACCTAACATAGTATGATGGAGATTTTATTGGGTACAGTTCCAGGAAATATGGTTCTGAATTCTAATTCTAATATTGAATAGCTGTGTGACCATGGTAAATTATTTTACTCTCACAAGTCTCATTTTTCTTATCTGTACAATGAGGTTATAGTACTCACATCATTTGCCAAAGGACTGTCACAATGAAAGTACTTTTAAAACTATAAAAGCAAAATATTAAATGTGTTATTATTTTTGTTAATGTTAATATATGCAGTTGGCTGCTATAAGTTTATGATTTATTTTAAATAATATGTTGGCATCACAAAACAAAACTATAAGTATATTTAAGGTAATATATTTGGGAAAATATGTGTATACAAACACTGACATATTGACATGGGCATTGTGCAGAGATGGCAGCAACCCTGTACCCCTTGACTCTGGCAGGCTGTGAGCAGGGGAATTCCCTTCCCCCTTCCTGCCCTTGAGACCCCAAGGCAAGGACCATTGTCCTTGGAATTCCTTTGAGTTGAAATAGGCAAAGAGATACACCTCCTGGACACACCCAGACAGTCTAGGCCCTGAGGGTCTAGGACGGACCCTGTACCAACTCCCAGCCTGAGTGCAGGGAGTCACATACACACTACCAGAAAGGATACAAAAGAGCGAGAACTGGGGGACTCGGGGAGAGCCTCCCATGGCTGCTCCACTCATGCTGTCTTGCTGGCCATTAATCCTATCTTACTAATAAATCTTTCTTTTTTACTTTTAAGCTAAGTTTGGAGTCCTCTCATTCTTGAGAATGGTTTCCTTCCCGAACCCAGGGGTTCACCAATTTGCTCCCCTATAACAATATCATGACATTTCTATTTTATTCATTCATTTTATCTTTATTTAATATTTCTTTTACATGACAAGCTTTTCTTTCTACACTGAATACTTGTGACTGATATCCTTTACTCTTTACTGCAATTCCAAATGGTATAATGTCAGTGATATAAAACTAGCTATTTCATTCCTGAATGCCTGACACCTTTGTCAAATCCTCCCACCAACAGCACATGATTGGTTGTATTTATTCTAAATTGATTTAACTACTTTGTGTAAGACACTTTGCATATCATCCTGAGGGGGGAAAAAAAAAAAAAAGGAGTATCATTCCCTTTGCTTTGGACACTTGACAGGCATGCCCTGGAACCAGCTGAAACTTTCTTAGGAGAGCTGATTGTTAATTTTTCAGATTGAATAAGTACTCACCTCAGAAATAATCAAGATATATAAACCAGGACTTTATTTACTATTGTTGATTGTATAGACATAAGGAAAGGATAGAGAAAATGGTAACAATGTAAATTTAAAATGTTTAAATGCGTCATGTATAATTTTCCCCACTCTGGAGAGCCGTGTGTTAAATATTTGCCAGCATTGTACATGAACCTAATTCCCTGGAAGATTGTGAATGAATGAACTGTTGAATGAATAAATGCCATCTTTAAAGGATTTCTTCTGTCCCTTTTGCTTGTATTCCAAGGATTTGGGCTAGCATTAAAGAAATACTAAGGTGCTTTTACTATCATGGACCTTCCAAATAGCTTCTTTCCACTGGATTGTGTTATAGATACAGTCAGAGGCAATGAGTTGATAGTTCCAAGCTCTTACTATATACTATTCCTACAAAATAGGAGAATTTGTCTTTGCATTTGACACCAATGTTTCATGGATGATCTTAAACACCTTAAGTAACTAGATTATGGTTAGAAATTGTAGGCAAAATTTCCATATTTGTTAGAAAAATAAATTGATATCACAATTCTGCAGAACTTCTGAAAATTGGTGTGGGCTCATGTTATGGAATCTATATGCTTTCCAAAGTAAATGTTCTTTTTAACTAACACTTTCCTTTTCTTTCTTCAAAAAAAAAAATACTTTTTATTGTGAGGCCAAAAAAGCACATTATTTGATTTTGTGGCCTAAGGAAAAAAAAAGTGGTAACAGCATTAGATCTGTTTTGATAATAAATATCCTTCAGGGGATAGTTTGATAAAATTTGGTAGATGATATTTATATTCTTTGATCGTCTCATGATACCTTGCTGTTCCTTTAAAGTATACTCCTCTGGATGTGATTTGAGAAGATAATCATGAATATAAAATAGACCCAGTATGATTGTCTCTTCAGGATGCATTCATACAAGTAGACAATATTGGTCAAATTTAGTAATTGAAAGGCTGTTGCCAAACTAAACAACTAGATTTAAGTTTTACCTGTTCACAAATCATTGAAAATATTTTACTTTTCCATCAGGTTGCTATGGTAGCAATAGTGGATACTATTATCAAAAGCTCTTGAAAAATATGCCTAGAAAAAGTTGGACCCAATATTCAAATTCTTCGCAATTTTAGACAGGACTATAAAATTCAATTGAATTAAACTGAAACTATTAAGCAACCCCACTAGACTTCGTTATCAAATGAGAAAAGGGGTCTAGTCTGTCTTGAATCAAGCAAAATCTCACTATGATTTTCTTCTGTTTTCTACTCTGTATCTGGATTGAAAAACACCAAGAGACATGCAAATGAGTCCTGGCCAGGAAATAAATGAAGAATTTGTGCTAAAATTCTGAGATTTCTCAATTTATTGACTGCTGTTCTATACCCATAAATTGGAAAGTCAAAAATAGGAATAAAAAATAAAATTCAGCCTTGGCAACTGAGGTCAATAAATTTTTATCTATTTTCCATCCTTTAAAGCATACTTTACCTAGAAAAAAATCTAAAATCTACAGTCTTTTTTAAAGAAATATAAAATATACTAAAGAAAAATGATGCATACTTGATATACATATATGTGAGTATTTGATATTCATTTATGAACATATAAATATGTACATTTTCTCAACCAAGACTATATATTCTCTTTCTCTCTTTTCTTTCTCTCTTTTTTCTCTTTCTTTCCTTTTTCCTTCCTTCCTTTCTTTTTTCTTTCTCTCCTACCTTCCTTCCTTCCTTTCTTTCTTCCTTCCTTTCTTTTTTTTTTGTATTTTGTATACATATATACCAAATTGAACTTTAAAGAAAAAATACTATAAAAGTAGAATGGAATATTATAGTTTACTCTGCATTTAACATCTATGCAGAATCACAGCTCCACTCCAAGCAACTAAGAATACTGTCCATAGACAACAGCCAACATAAACTTTGTTTAAACATTGCACTAACCAAGGCTTAGTTCTTAGTACATAGCACCACTAGCTGGAAGAAGACTGTAGGGCAATTATAAATTCACCTCATCTTGATTATCAGTGACACAAACTACTAGAAGAAATGTTATTTGAGACTAAGTTTTGATTTCTTCAGAGGCTAGAGGTAATATGCTTGCAGCAGACAATGGGTGTTGTTACTTTTTAATGGTAGAGCTCTCAATTTTCACAAATACATCACAAATAATATGTTTATAGCACATAAGAAAGTAATATGCCATAATTTTTTTCTCTCTAACTCCAATTGTTTTTTATAAAAATCCCAAGCTAAGCACACAAGAATGGAAAAATGTCTATTGATGCTTTGTTTGAAATCAAACATGTTCATATGGCCAAAATATTCATTTATGATGAGAATATTTAAAAATATAAAAAAAATCCTATACTTTCAAAATATGTCCCTCTGATGAATTTTAAAGATCTACCAATATCAGAAAAATAAGAGGTTTTATAATTTTGTGAATTGACGTTGAAATCTTTTAAGGTTGCCCTACTTAATTTGCTGACCACTTCATCCTGTAACTTGAGATAACCCATCAGATTTCATAACTATAATGTACCTAAAGTAACCATCCAATTTGCCAATTGGCATAAAGTTCAGACTGTTTTCTACAAAACATTCAAAAGTTTGTTATCAGGTATCCCATTTTAATTTTAATTAGAAGTATTTGACAGGGTGAACATCTACATCATAAGCCCTAATTTAAGAGGACATATTTAAACATTTATCAAAGTAGTTTGCTTCAAATTACATTAAGATTCAAAGTAGTTTGGAAGCATGTGTTATTTTGACTCATATTGTTCAATTATACAATCCTAGGATGGAGAAGCAAGGGGGAGGAGTCAAAATTGAACTGTAAACTTAAAAATGTACACTCTTGAAACGTCAATAAACTTTAATTGTATATTTATGTCTCCTTAGTCATGAAGTAATGTGATGATAAGGGATGTAAGGGTAAGGGAAAGATTTTGCACAAAGGTCAAGAAAAAGAAAAGGCTTCCCTTTATTGAAACATGCATAAATCCTTTTCTCTTAATAATTATTTTAATTTCAAAGTCAAAACATTTCTCACATATACTTGAGCAACGTTTGACAAATTTTTCACAATTCTTCAATTATATGTGGCTGTTTATCTAGCCTCATACTAGCTAATTGTTTATCCTTTTCAAGAAGTAGAAAGATGATTCCACAATCTCTATTGATCGCACATTCCAGTTTCTGATAATAAATTTATAATCAAAAATCTGCATAAATATCCTTCTAAATTCAGGTTTGTTGCAAAATGTTATTTCTTACTCTTTGGATGTAAATTTGTCTTTTAACTTAAATTTTCTTAATTAGCAACTCTTTCTCTGCTTTACAGAGTAGCATTATTCAAAAAATGAGGCAGGGTGAGCTTTTCTTTAGCTATTTCTACCTTTTAAAGTCTCTGTTTGATATTTCCTTCAAAACTCTTCTTTTGATGGCCCTTTGAATATGTAGCTGATTATAGGTTCTTGAAACTCTGGCAGTTCTAGTATGCTAAGAAGGCTCTAAATATTGTCTTGATAATAGCTCCTTTTCTGTCTCTGGTCATTTTTTAAAAGTATGGATGAGAGCATTCACCTGAGGTTGGACACTTGCCAACGAATTCTATGGCTATGGCAAAATATGAAAAAAATTAAAATTAAAAAAATGCTTTAATCATTCCTAGTGTCCTGCAGTTTCTACAATGATGTTGTCAGAGTAGAACAGAGGAGGTTGGTCTAGGATTCTAAAATTGTACAGTTTATCACTAGCTTTAAATGCTAACTTAGTTAATGATATTCTAAATGTAAAATGCATATCCAAATATTGGTACCTGGGTCTACTTCTAGGGAAACTGAACAGTAAACATTTTGATTATTATTTTTTTGAAAAAGAAACAAAATAACAGCAACAACAAAGTTATAGCTAAATGGAGACCACCAGTTCATTGGTTCTCCCAAGAGATATAAATAAAGTCGTTGTAAGAGTTGATTTTATTAGGTGTTCAAAGGCAATATATACATGTCATTTCTTCAAATATTTTGTCATTTATATTGTAGTATACATGAGTTAATAAAAATTTGTTAAGCACCTTCTGTTAGGTTATGTGCTAATCATTTGAAATACAAAAAGAAGCAAAAGACAGTACCTGCCCTCCAGGAAGCTCACAATCTAATGGGGGAGACAACATGCAAACAAATATATACAGAACAAACTATATACAGGATAAATAGAGAATAATGAACACAAAAGAAGGCTCTAATTGGTGAAGGCTTTCAGTAATAGTTGAGATTTTGACTTGGACTTAAAGAAAGCCAAAAAGATCAATAGGTAGACCAGGAGGCAAGGAAGAAAGTTATCATTATAAAGATGGTAATTAAATGCAGGGACTTAAAGAGATTACCAAGCCATTTTGTATAGAAGGAGAAAGCTAGATTGTGTGGAGAAGGATAAAGCAAAAATTCTGAGGGACACCTATAATTAAAGAGTTTTACCTGGAAGAGGATCCAGCAAAGGAGGCAGAAAAGGAGTAGTCAGATGGGTAGGAGGAAAAACAAGAGAGGGTAGTGTCCTGAATTCCTACAGAGAAGACTGTCAATGTAGAAAAGCTGTTCCACGCTCTATAGACAAAGACTAAAGAGGCCACAGAGAATGAGAAATGAGAAAAAATCTTTGGATTTGGCAACTAGAAATTATTGATAACTTTAATTGAGTTTGAAAATAAATGAAAAGATGAGGGTAAACAGGGTCTGTTGATAGAGACAGGTTGGAACCACATGAACAATTAGAGGAGTTACCCCTGGTAAAATATAAGGTCATTTCGTCAAGTGAGATGGGGTAAAGGAAAAAAATAGTAGCAGAAGGCATCTGAATTATATGAGATCAGTAATAGGTGAGAAGAGGGAGCTCTCAATGAATTGTATCATTAAAAAAATAAAATATGAGGCAGGAATATCAGATAAAATGGGGATAAGAGAAGCCATGGGCTGTTTGGGGAAGAATAAAAAGGTTGGGAAGAGGCAATGTGAAGAGTGGAATAGGAATGGATAAGAGAGGTGTAGAAGAATTGCCTAGCAGCAAGTAAGACTCTATTAAGGATATTTTTCATAAATTCACAATGGAACAGGCAGAATATGTGCATACTTTTTTTCCAACTTTCTTCAGTGGTAAATGTGTTGGAGGGAAGATGTCAAAAGATGAGAAGGATCCAAAGCTGAGTCTTTGTGGAAGAAATAGACAATGAGAAGGGGGCCAGGGATTCAAGAAAGAAAGACAGTGCTGAGTTGAATTGATTCACCAAGTGGTTGAGATCAGGTAGAGGAGAGTGGTTAATGCAGAGGATCTGGCTAGGGAGAGAATTTAAGGGTCAAAGGACTGAATGTTATAGTGTGGATAAAGACTCCTGTCTTTGAAGGGAAGGCAGAAGGAGATGTGAAAAAAAACAAACAAACAAACAAAAAACAAGATTATGGTCAGATAAAAGGATTTCAGAATTCTTTGGTTTTTTAACCCTTACCTTCCCTCTTGGAATCAATACTATGTATTGGTTCCAAAGCAGAAGAGTAGTAAGGATGGCTGAACAAATGGTGGCATATGTTGGTGATGAAATACTATTGTGCTCAAAGGAATAATAAACTGGAAGAATTCCATGTGAACAGGAAAGAACTCCAGGAATTGATGCAGAGTGAAAGGAGCAGAGCCAGAAGAACATTGTACACAGAGACTGATACACTGTGGTAAAATCGAACGTAATGGACTTCTGTACTAGCAGCAATGCAATGACCCAAGACAATCCTGAGGGATTTATGGTAAAGAACACTACCCACATTCAGAGGAAGGACTGCAGGAGAGAAAACACAGAAGAAAAACAACTGCTTGAACACTTGGGTTGAGGCGGGCATGATTGGGGATGTAGACCAGAAAGGACCACACCAATGTAACTATCAATAATATGTAAATAAGTCTTGATAGATGACACATGGTAAAACCAGTGGAAATGTGTTAGCTATGGGGGCTGGAGTTTGAGGGGGTGAAGGGGAAAGTAAAAACATGAATCATGTAACCATGAACAATTTTTCTAAAAATAAAAAATTAATTAAAAAAAATAAGGATTAGGCAATGGGGGTTAAATGACTTGCCCAGGGTCACACAGCTTGGAAGTGTCTGAGGTCATATTTGAACCCAGGACCTCCTGATTTCAGAATTCTTGAACATAGCTGCAGTACATTTGTGGGTAATTGCAAGATCAAGATCAAGTGTATAACTATCTTAGTTCATGGCTGAGGTGGGGTGAAGAAGTAGTTCGTGGGAAGTGAATGGATTGTGGAACTGAGCTTTTAGGGTATTTGAGATTCAGTATGTTGACATCCAGTAGTAAAAGAGCAGAAGTTAGGTACAGAAATCTGTCTTAGACTATACAGAAGTAGTAAAGGAAGGAGAATAAGAAAAGTCATTAAGTGAGGCAGTAGTAAGAAGCAAAACTGACTTTTGAGGAGGGAAAAGGTAAAAAGAGAGAAAAATAAATAGGGACAATAGTAAGGAGGGAAATACAGTAATTTAATCATAATTGTAGATAGGAATGGGATGAACTCACTCATAAAACAGAAGTGGATAGTGGAAGGATTAAAATCCAGAATACAATATGTTGTTTATCAGAAACAGACTTACAATGAGGCTACAAATAGAATAAAAATAAGAGGCTGAAGCAGAATCTATTATTTAAAACAAAAAAACAGGGATAGCAATCTTGGACAAGCAAAAGCAAAAAAATAAGTCTAATTAATATAGATAAGAGGGGAAGCTACATTTGCTGAAAAATACCAAAGAAATGGAACTAACAATAAAAGGAGCCATATTTGCATTAAATGGCACAATAGCACCCAAAATGTCAAAGAAAAGGTTAAATAAATTACAGGAGTAAATAGTAAAACTATACAAGGGGTCTCTCAAATTTCCCCTCTCAGAGACTAGATTAGAGTTCATCATGAAATAAATAAAAAAGTAGTTAAGGAGTTTAATAGAGTTCTAGAAAAGTTAGACCTTTGAAAAAAAACTGAAAGGGAATCAACAAAAAAAAATAGTGGAAGTAATTAACAATTTAGCAAAGTTATAGGATATTAAATAAACCCACATAAATCATCAACATTTCTGTCTGTTAAGAAAAAAATCCAGCAGGAAGAGATATAAAGAGAAATTCCATTTAAAATAACTGGAGACAATTTAAAATATTTGAGAGTCTAACATAGTCATAAAAGATCACACAAATAAAGTGATCTAAATAATAGGAGGAATATTAATCGCTTGTGAACCAATATCCAATATGTTAAAAATGACAATAATACCTAAATTACTTTATTTATTAAGAGGCATAATAACTAAATTACCAAAAAATTTATTGAGCTAGGAAAAAAAATCAAAATTCATCTGGAAGAATAGGTTAAAAATATCAGGGAAATCAAAGTAGAAAAAATTAGTATGAAGGAAATTAGCCTAGAAGTACCAGATCTCAAATTGCATTATAATCAGTAGTCATCAAAACCCTCTGGTACTGGCTCAAAATAGAGTGGTAGAATATTAGTATAGATTAGGTAAACAACACCCATTAGTAAATGACTATATTAATTCAATTTTTGACAAACCCAAAGATCTAAACTTTTGAGACACAAACTTATTTTTTAAAAGTTCAGAGAACACTAGAAAACATTTTGGCAAAAACTACATATAGCTCAATATGTTACACTATATTCCAAGATATGGTTAAAATAAATTCATGATTTAGACATAAAGGGTAATATCATAAACAAAATTTGAAAGCAATGAAAACTTCGCCTGATAATTCTATGAAAAAGGGAAGATTTTATGCTAAAAAAAAAACAAGAGATAGTAATCATTACAAGATGTGAAGTGAATAATTTTGATTACATTAAATATAAGTTTTTGCCCGAACAAAACCAACAGAGTCAAGATTATAAGGAAAATAGAACACTAGGGAAACATTTTTACAGCAATTTTCTTTGATAAAGGCCTCATTTTTCAAATACATAGAGAACTGCACATTTACAAGGGTCTGAGACGTTTCCAAATTGATAAATGGTCAAAGAATATGAACAGGCAATTTTCAAAAAAGAAAGAAAAGCTATCTATAGTTACATAAAAAAATTCTCAATCATTTATTGATTAGAGATATGCAAACTAAAACAACTCTTAGCTGCCACCTCATACTTAGCAGATTGGCTAAGGTGACAGAAAAGGAAACTGACAAATGTTGGAGTGGGACTCTGCCCAAAGGACTATAAAATTGTAAATACCCTTTAACCCAACAGTACCATTTCCAGTTATAAAGAGATAGAAGAAAAGGGAAAAGGATATAAATATACAAAAATATTTATAGCAGCTATTTTGGAGATGGCAAAGAATTGGAAATTGATGGGATGCCAATCAATTAGGGAATGGTTGAACAAGTAGTACCATATGATTGTGATGGAATATTATTGTTCAATAAGAAAGAAAAACAAGATACTTTCAGAAAAACTTTGAAGATTGACATGAATTGATGAAAATTAAATGAGCAGAATGAGAACATTGTACACAGTAATAGCAATATGTAAATGATCAGCTGTGAATGATTTAGCTATTCTCCTCAATACAAAGATTCAAGCTAGTGCTGAAGGACTTATGATGAAAAATGCTATCCACTTCCAGTAAAATAACTGATGGAGTCTGAATGAAGATTGAACAATATTTTAAACAAAATTTCACTTTATTTTTCTTCTTGAAGTTGTTCTTTTGGTCCATGTTTTCTTTTGCAACAGGGCTAATATGGAAATATGTTTTGCACGAGTATATATATATATATATAATCTATATCAAATTCTTGGTCTTTTCAAGGTGGAAGGTTGGGATGAAGGTAGGGAAGGCATTTATAACAAAATTTTTTAATTAAAAAATTACATCTAATAGAGAAAAATTAAATAAAAAATTAAACGTAAAAAAATTTTTTACTGAAAAATTCTATTGAGTTGGTAATGACTTCTCTATACTAGAAAGAATGGGTCCTCAGAAAAAAAGACAGAGTTCATCAATGTATTTCTACTTGAAGCCTTTTCAGGTTGGTAAGGCTTGCCATAACTTTTGCTCTGTAGAAAAGATGACATTTGCCTTGGAAGTTAAAGGATAAGTAGGAATTCAACAGACTGAAGTAAGGAGATTTATTCTGTTCAAGAAATAGCATGGACAAACAAATGAATGCAGCTCATGAGTCTGGGATGCCATGTAGTCTTATATGGAAGGAGTATAAAACGTCATGAAAAATAGTATAATCTAATAATGACAGGATACCATGGTTTCAGGCTATGAGAAATTTTCAAACCAGATAAAAAGATTTCTGGTGATAACTAGGGGAGATTAATCTAGAAAAACATGAAAATTAGGTGTTTTGTTTTTTTCATTAGATACAGAGTTTAATTCATTAAAAGAGCAGCGGTGAACAGGAAACTTGGAATGGCACTTTTGAAACTACGTATAATGATACATCAGAACAGGAGTAGGAAAAAGGTAGAAGTGAGAAGACCTATTTAGAGGCTTTGATATGAAAAAGACAAAAGGTAATGAGAGTGTGCAGTGGAATAATGTTGGGAGGAAGAGAGAGTAGAGAAAATAATGAAGAAATATTACACAGGTAGAGCTAAGTGGACTTCCTAATGATTCAATATGAAAGGAAAGGTAGAGAAAAACAAAAGGGAATACTAAATTTTTAACTATGAGATCTTCACTTATGAATAATATTGCCAGCTTCAGAAAGATTGAAGATAGAATAAAAAAATGGGTTGGGTTAAATCAAATAATGTCAGATTTGTATTAGATGACTTTCAGGTCCCAGTGAGTTTTAATGTGAGTTTGAAAGATAAGAGCAATCATAGAATCATAAAATTTTAGATTTAGAGTTCAAAGGAACTTGAAAGGCCATTTTTTCCACAAATGAATACATTGAGGCCCAAAATGAGCAATGACTTGCACAAAATCACAGACATAATAACTATCATGCTTTTGAACAGGATAGAGAAATGTCAGCTAGAAAATAATATAGTAAGAGAGATTTGGAATTTGATGACCAAAAGTTTCTTTAATAACAAGTTGCTACTACCTTTGCTACTAGAAGGTTCTAGTAGAGTGTTAAAGTATTCTTCCTCATTGGGCCTTGTGATCTTTAATGTTTTTTATTGATGATTTTTATAAAAGCATTGATGTAAGGAAATTTGGTAATCCTATTATATCATCCTACTAATGAAACATTTTATTTCATAGTTCTTTCTCAGAAATTTTTTATTGGTTGTTATTTTGATAAATGAATGCAATCTAAAATTCTAAAGTTAAACAACAAAATTGTATTTTCACTTCATGTAAACTGAAAATATCTTAGAGAATCAAGAGCTGTTTTAAAATTATATTTATCACAGAGCAAATACTCAGCATGGACTCTGCCAGACCATCCAAAGACATATTCCCTTACTTGTCTTTGAATTCAGTGTATTGTTTTCTCCAGATATTGTCTCTTTAAATTGTCTTCATATTCTCTGTGACTTAATTTTTACTGGTTCTGTTCCTCTAGATGATTTCAGTGGAAAAAAGTAGTCCTTGGAGTATGGAAGATATAAGTTCAAATGCTTCCCAATACATTGATTAGCTTAGTGTGACTGTAGGCAAGTCATTCATTCTCTCTGAATCGTTTTCCTCAGCAGTAATATGGGGATAATGATGGTTGTAGAACCACCAGTATAAGATTGTTCTGAGATTCCAATGAGATAAAGGATGTAAATACCTTGAGTACCATATGGTTCATTATGAGGCTCAAATAATAATTTTTTAAAGTTACCTTGTAAACTTTAAAGCACTTAATCAATCAAACTGCAATCATTTATCAAATTCCTATATGTAAAAACATTCTCCTAGGTTCTAAGGAGGTACAGACAACATTCCAACAGTCTTAATTGTGTACAAATTAGATCTAAAACAGATTTCATTGAAATAAGCATTAGCATTTGGAGATAAGCAAATCAGCAAAACATTACATAGAATATGGCTCCTGAGATGAATTTTAAAGGCAGCTTGGGGTTCTAGGAGGCAAACATAAGGAGGAAGTATATTTCAGGCATAGAATCTCATTTGACTCCGCAATAGTACTGAGATAGTTGGTGGCTAGTTAGTTATGAAGATCATGATGCAAATAGTCCACTTTGGCTAAAATGTCCATTCTGAAGAATATGTAATAACATTGGGAGCATAGATTGAAGCCGAATAGGTGAGGACTTTAAAGTGATAGAGAGAAGAGATGATTATAAATTCATGAGCATAGTGGCCATATGAGTGGAGAATATATGTAACAACTGTTGGGAAGATGGAACTGGGAAGACTTCACAACTAATTGGGCATGGAGGTTAGACAGAGAGTGAGAAATGATGATGATCCAGAAACTGTAAATCTGTAAGACTGATAATAAAGTGTACCCTACTCAGAAACTAGGAAGTTTGGATGAAGAAAAAGGTTTTAGGCAAAAGAAAATGAGTTCTATTTTGGACATTTTGAATCTGAGTTGATGGAAAATTCAGTTAAAAATATTCAGTGTAGGAATGGAACTCAAGAAAGACACGTGTATATAAGTGTGCTTATTTCATTACTATTAAAATTTCTTCTGTTTCAATTTTTTTTCTTCTTGAAATTGAAATGTTACAAAGCCAATTTTGCTATATGATTTGCATTTTGGATGAGAAGTAATAGTGGGACCTTTAAAGCATGTTTAGTGCTCTTAAAATATTAAAAGATCCAAAGTTAGGCCAAGTTAATATTAAATGTATTATCACTGGTATATTGATGAAATGACATGGATAAACTTGTTAAGGAATATGAAGGGTAGAAGTCTAGGTCATGCACTGGTGTAGGGAGAATTTAGACCAATGAAATCACAGGTCCACCAAAGTTTCAAAATAGAAAGATTTTCTGGAATATTAGTGCTTGTTCCAACTGTCTCCACAGCCATTCAGATCTTTAATACAGTTTTGTCTTGCTTTCCACAAAGCCAACTTAGTAAAATATTTTTCTCCACCACTTTGTTGATTGCTGTAAAACATTTGAAGTCCTATATTTTGAATGCTACATAAAAATAAATTGAGTTGAACCTAAAATTGGCTCATTGGTTTAATGTACTAGCCTTTCACATCAAGAGATATGAGTTCCAAAGAGAATTAGGTTGTAAGAGAAGGAAATGTACTTTTCTCTGCCCTGTCTTTCAACTAACGCACAACACGCAAATGCACGTATATGGGCAGTGTACATACACACACACACACAGATTAATACATTTGCAGTTTCTTTCAATTAAGGAACATTCATGATATATTTGCAGATGTGAGAGTAGAAGCTTACCAGCCATGTACCTGTGTGCTACCAATCTTGTTCATAAATTTCAATGACTTCTACCAACAAAGGTGATTAAACAATGTATTATTGATATGCTATTCAGAGATGATTTGGTGACACTGATTTTCTAAGACTTATGAATGTAGCTGAAACAGGAATCATCTTAATTCCCTTTCCTGGCTATTCAGTAATCTATAACCCTGATTAGTATCCCCTCTTGTGCATGTGGGATTCTCTCTCTCTCCCTCATTTCTCTCTCTCTCTCTCTCTCTCTCTCTCTCTCTCTCTCTCTCTCTCTCTCTCATTCTCCCCATGAAAAACAAAATGTGTGACAAAATGATGCATTCGGCCTGCTCTTGTTAAAGTTAAATACTGCCTTTTTAATTTTCATTTCCAACAAAAGATATGTGACAAATGACATAGTAATTTTCCTATTTCTTCATGTTCATAAAACATTGATAATATGATTTTTACCTTTCCTTTGTTCTCAATTAAATGAAATGTTCCAATACAATTAATGTGTTCTTGCAATTTAGTTTTTCTTTAGAGGTTTCTCTTGTCTCTGATTAACAGCATTTTCCATCCATTCTGAGAACCCCCGACTGCTATTCAGAATGGTTCATTATGCCTGCCAGCTATAAATACAATTGTGAACCAATATCATTTTAATTGTTTCACTAATAACTTGTTTTAAATGATTCAACAGTCATCAGGAAAGATAAGTGCTCTTGTACCCTGCAGGCTTAGGGGGATGATGGTATGAGGCAATGTAACAGAGTGCTGTATCAGAATAATGAAACCGTATGTGGATGATAATGACAAAGCACTTACATTGCTGTAAAGATAAATGAAAACAGTAGATCTTCTTCTCTCCATAATATAACATCCATTTCTATCTCCCATTTCAATCATTAGCCCTTCCAAACAGATTAATGCACAAATACTCATATGCAACATGTCCCATCCTAATAGCCATATGCTCCCATCTTCACAGGCTGACTGTGAATGATGGAGTTAACGAGCTTTACAAATGCTCTTGTTAATTAACAAAAATTGTTACTTTCTCATTTGTAGAGGGGGGGCTTATAAATTAGACTTAATTACACCAGATAATTGCAACTGCCAGCAACTGTGCCGCTCCTTCTCCCCCTCAGTTCTTTCCATGGCAAGTCAACAATGGCCACCCTTGCCTATTTGTGTCGATGAATTTAATAAGCAAACAGCCCTTTTATGTTAATGGTTTACTGGCATTCATGGGCCTGGCAGGAGAAATGTACTGGGGGAGGGATCACTAATGGCAGTGCATAATCACATTAATTAAAATATAACTGCCATTTAAAGATTTGTAGTGTGGAATTAGAGCATGTTGGGAACTGAGAACATCAAGCTAGAGTGCATATTAGCAGCATTACTCTGTGCTCCCTGCACAGCAGTCAGCAACCTCATGTGTCATAAATGTAATTTATGAGTGCTGTTTTCTTTGAAATATATGTTTTTAGTTCACTCATTAGAATGTAAAAAAATCACAGTGTCTGCTTCAGAGGGTTCAAAATAAATTCACTACAAGCAAGACCCAAGATATGCTTTTAACAAATGTTTTTTTTTATTATTACTTATATAATTTCTTAAAATAAAACTAAGTATCATCTTCTGAAGTCAGATTCAAGATATTCTTGCAAATATATGTCTGCTTATTATTATAATTGTTTCCTCTTAGTGGTGCCTATATAATACACTTTAATTGTTATTTAACAAATATGACTCTTAAGTTTGTTCACTTTAAGCACATGGGATTTGGTGGGAACTAGTAAATTCTTTGGAGTTGGGTACATGCAGAGAAGATAGTTGAGAGAGTTTCTTTTAGACTCATTTATGAGCCAGTTTCCTGTATCCACTCATTAGTTTTAAAGACTTTTAAAAATCTAAATCAATCCCACTTATGCTAACCCTATAAAAATTGAGGCTCAGGGTTGTTGTTTTTCATTTTATTGATAATTGCTATGAATAATCCAAGGGAACATGGGAATTTTTAAAGGAAAAAAATGCCTTTATAAGGTCAGAAGAATTCTACCATCAAGAGTAAGCAAGCTAACTACAATTACATCACACTGTCCTAAAAATCCATTACTTTGATGCATTCAAAATCCAAGCTCAGTTTTAGATATCATATCTTTTGCTGTCCTGCGTCCTACCATTAAAACATGTACCACCATACCCTCCCTCTCCTCCAATTCCAGAACTACATTTTCCAACCTTCAAAGTGGTAGAAGTCAACAAAAATTAAGTATGTGTGTCTCCTATAGAGTTGCAGATATTTTTGTAACATGCTTACAAAGGATTCCAAAACCCAATAATTTGATTATTTAGTAGTTTGAGTAATGTGGGTTTGCCAAGCACTGGAAACTCAGGCAACTTACTCAAACTGATTAGAAAAGGGCCTTACAGTGTAGTGCTTGGTGCCTTAGTTGACACTAATTCTTCAAACCAGAACTTTGTTTTGTCAAGGAATATGTTGAAGTCATAGGTCAAAGCTACTGATTTTCTGAATGTGAAGGAGGAATACAACAGGTTGATGGGATATGAAGGGGACATGACGGGATATGAAGGGGATATGACGGAACATGCTACAACTTTTCACTAGAATGCAATAAAAGGCATAAAAAGAGAATGAAGAAATATACAACTGGTAATAGAGAACTGCACAGAATTATCACAAACCTTAACCTTCTTTAATCCTTTTTTATGACTCAGTTTATAAATATAAGATGTATAGCAAAGGCTGGGGTTGGTAACATTTTTCTTTTTCTTTATGAAAAACATCTGAGGATCCTAGAACTAGACCTTAGGTCCCCTATAGTCCCACTTTGCCATTTTAAAAATTAAGAAAATGAGATTCAGAGGGGTTAATTGACTTAAATAGGGTCATAGAGCCAGTAAGAATCAGAGTTATTCTTTGAACCTAAGCCCTCTGATTCCATAGAAGACTTTTCCATCACTCCACTCAGGTCCTAGGGCAGATTCCCAACCTTGTGTTTATTAGAATCATTAGACTGTCTGAAATCATATAAACTGCACAAAAGAAACTATTCAAGTAAACATTTTTTAAAAAAATATCCTCATCAAAGCAGAATATCCATAAATAGCTACTTTAACCAGTTTCCTCATTTTGTAGATGAGGATTTTGTTGTTGTTCAGTCATGTCTGATTCTTTGTGACCCCATGGACCATAGTAGGTCATGGGTTTTCTTAGCAAAGATATAGGAATGATTTTCCATTTTCTTCTTCAATGGATCCAGTGAAGCCTTTTGTCAGGTATACAGAGAGATTAATTGATTGCCTGAGAGTATCTGTACTCTCTCTGTACTAAGAAATGTCTTGGGCTATATTTGAACCCAGGTCTTTTTAATTCTACTCTCAGGGAACTTAACCCCTGATAAATGTTCCTTTGTTTAGATAAGGATATAAAGAGGTTGATTTTTTTTAAACCCTTAACTTCTGTGTATTGGCTCCTAGGTGGAAGAGTGGTAAGGGTGGGCAATGGGGGTCAAGCAACTTGCCCAGATATAAAGAGGTTCAGTGATGTTAAGTCACTGACATTTGAAAGAACTGAGGCCATTACCACTTTCCCCCCTTTCTCTTATTCCATGCTAATTGAAAATAATTAACATTTATGTAACCATTTAATATTTATGTAGTATTTTACACATGTCTTCTGTGATCTTTATTATAGAGTCCAATGAGTTTTAAGTGCTTTGTATCAGGAAATGGAGATCAAAAGAAAAACAAAAACACAATCCATGCCTTGAGGAACTTACAATCTAATGAAGGAGTCAACATAGAAGCAACCATGTTCAAAGAAGATATATATATAAAGGGCAAATGAAAAGTAATATCCGAAGGAGGGCACTGGTGTTAGGAGGGTCTGAGAAAGGTTTTTGGCAGAAGTTGCAATTCAGTTGATTTTAAGAAAATCAGGGAAGCCAGGAGGCAGATATGAGGAGGAAAAATATTCTAGACATGGGAGACACCAATAAAAATCCACAAAGTTATAAGATAGAGTATCTTACATGAGAACATTTTCTCGGGTGTCTATAGGTAATATTGTCCAAATTTAAAAAGGAAGAAATTAAAGCTCCAAGAAATTAAACAAGTAGTCTATGTCACAAATTTAGTAAGTGTTAAAGGAGGGATATAAATTCAGGACAGTTCTGGCTCCATGTTTGATGCTCTTTCTCATTGTCAGCATGCCATCCCTACCATCCATGGGTTTTACATATTCCACTTACAATAGTCAGTTGACAGTGCAATACTGTTTGATTTATTCTCTTTACCTGTTTGCCTCAGAATTAAGAAATAACCATAGGGTGGTTTGATTTTTGGAACTCTTGGGGATGTGACTTGCAAAATTGGAATGAATGTCAGAAAAAAAAAAGAGACACAGAGACAGAGACAGAGAAATGGTAGATAAGAATTAGTAGCCATGGCAATGTGGATATGAAATTCAGACTGTTCGTCTGAGAAAAAAAAAACAATCTCATTCAATAACATTGATGAAGCACCCGTTACATGTAAAGCAATGTGCTACATGTGCTAGAAGCAGCTAAATAATTCAGTGGATAAAATGTAGGCCCTGAAGTTAAGTCAGACACTTATGTGTCCTTGTGTAAGTCACTTTACCTCTATTTGTGTGAAAGGAAGCTATGTGGCTCAATGGATATAGTGTTTGGCATGGAGTGAAGAAGACTTGAGATTAAATCCAGCCTCAGACACTTACAAGCTGTGTAACATTCCCACATCATTTAATTTCTTTTTGTCTTAATCCATTGGAAAAGGAAATTGCAAATTACTACAGTATCTTTGCCAAGAAAATTCCATAGATATGGTGCATGGAGTCATGAAGAATCAGACATGACTGAAGAACAACTGTTTGGTTTTTGGCAGCCTGTAGCATGAACAAATGAAGATTTAGATTAAAACAAAAGGATGGGTGTAGCCTCCCTGGGAGCAAAAACCATGCCTAATATATTTCTGTATCATCCAAAGCACCTAGCTTTGCCACGTACAGAATGCCATGTACAGAATAAGTACAAATATTCACTGAAAGAAATGAATGAATGAATGTTGATATCCCACCAATTGTGGAGAGCCCAACTTGCTGTGACAGTCATATTCAAATTGAGAGAAAATTCCACCTGCAACATTGCATGCTCCACTAAATGTTAAATGACACAACAGAATTTCTAGTAATGAGATTTGGGAATGCCATCACTCCACAAGCACTGAATTCAATTCAAGCTCATTGAAATTCAGCTGCAGTTGGTGAATATGACATTTGACATTCAGTGGTGGTTTTGTTATTCATTGTCATTATTATTATGTTTATGGAAAAAGAAGTTCAGAATTGGAAATACCCATTCACAAACTTTCTTGATGTGTCCTAGTCCAGTCTGGGAAATGGGAAAATGGTTTTGTAGGACCTTGCTGACATCTGTGTCCATATACCTAACTCGTTATGTCTTATGGATCAAGCAGCTAGTAATGTCCCCAGTTGGGGATGTGATTTGTGTCTATGTTGGGAAAAAGAAGAAGAGAGGTCAATATAGAACTCATATCATCAATTTTAAAATATTTTTAGAAAATAAAAATATAATATCTAGAGGAAAGTATCATACACTTGCCAAATAGACATCACTTTTATATTTATGGTCAATAAAAACCACCAACATCAATGAAAGCATTAATTAAGCACCCGTTAGGTGCACAGGATCGTTGTGAGCACATACAGATCATTAGATACCGAAGTACATTTAAGATGATGCAAAATGATGCTTGCATTTCAAAACATAAGCTAAAGTAAAGTAATGATGCAGAGGGTTCATGGAGCTGATTCCCAATATGACTTGAACCAAACTGATGAATGTTAAATAGATAAAGAGTAGATAGATAGATAGATAGATAGATAGATAGATAGATAGATAGATAGATAGATAGATAGATAGATAAAGAGTAAATTAAGTAGCCATATCAGATATGAATATGGAATCCACACTGTTGTGTTGAGGGAGGAAAAAAAAAGCAATCTGATTCAGCAAACATTTACAAAGTACTCGTTACATGTAAGATAAATGCATTTCTTTTTTATTCTCCATGTATGTTCATTGTAAAACCTGCATTAGATGGAGAAGGGTCAAGCTTTGGATATAGAACTCCCTTTCCCCACCAAAATGACAAAGTGATCAAAAATTAACTCACACTTGATTGTATTCTCCGGACTAATAATTTTAATGGATCAGACAGATATACTTCTAGACTGGTACTCCCACTCTTTAAGGAAAACAGGATGGTGGCTCCCATCCCCAACTTCCTGCTTTCCCTCCTGGTAGAAATGAAACTCTTTCCTTGGAAAAACAGAAAAAGTAGCAGAGGCTAGAGATGTCCATGCTTCACTGGTTTCCTTCAAATCCTTCTATAGGAAACATATCAAAATTTTCTTAATTCTAGTCCCACTCCTCTGTTTAATATTTCCAATTTATCTTCTAATTTATCTTGATTGTACATAGTTGTTTGCATGTTATTTACCCCCATTAGACCTTGTGAGTCCCTGAGATTCAGGTTTTGTTTTGTTTTTTTGCATTTTTAAATATTTATTGTGCAGTATTTTGCCTATAATAGGTTTTTAATTAATTAATGTTTATTCACTAAGCAAAACAATAGCTATTGAAGATCCAGAGAAGTAGGTTCTTGCCACCAAAGATCTCGGCACTGTCAAATGGTCCAACATAAACTAATATTTCAGTGGAAATGACATTAGGGAAGAGGTTATTATCATTTCCTTTAGTTCTAAGGACAATGGGACTTTGTAACTAACTTGCAATTATGACCTTCAATATTTGTTGTCTTTCTCAGTATATGAGCTCCTTGAAAACAAGGATCATCTTTCCTTTCTATTTCTGTCCCCAGCACTTAACTTGGCGGTTTAGACATTATAAGCACTGAATAAATGCTTTCATGGAAGTACAGTTTTTTGAGTAAAGCAGATTTGCATTTTTGTCATCATTTTTCTTTCTCTCTTTCTCACGACTCCTATCTCATCAGTTGTTGAGTCTTAGTGCATACACCACCACAGTCACACTTACACCCAATCTCTTTCTCTACTCACACAGCCACAAACATAAGTCATGTATATCTTCATTGATTCCTCTACTTACAATTTCTACCTTCTTTATTTGCTATTTGAAAATCTGTAGAGATTCCCCATTACCTCTAAGTTAAAATAGAAACTCCTCAGCCTGAGGTTTAATGTCTTCCACATTATGGTTCCCATTTACCTTTATAAATTTATTTAATATTGTTCCTCTTCACAAACTACCTTCAAGAAAAACTGGTCTATTAAACTAAATGTATCTTCAACTTGGAATATAATCACTGATCTCAGTCTCACATGTACTGAAAAATCCCTCCTCATTTCTACTTAGAGTCCTTAGCTTTCTTCAAGGTTCAATTAAGGTGCCTCTAAGTCATTCCTTGCCTCTAACTCCCTTCTCAGTTATTTGAGATCTCTTTTTCCTGAAATTATCTCACACTTACTTTATTTATCTTTGTACACCTCCTGCCACTCCTAAATATAAGCTTATTGAAGGCAGTGACTCTTCATGTTCATAACTATAATTTTGTCTTGAATGTAGTAGGTACTTCATAAAAATTCACAGAATTAATTTGTTGAATTTTTTAATTATGCCCTATATATATATATATATATATATATATATATATATACATTGCTCCTAAGTTACTGCCAAAAGAAATATAATTTCATTGTTGTCTTGTTGTTGTTGTTTTTTTCCTGAAGAAAAGATGAGAGGTTACAACAAAAAGTCATAGTTCTCTTGGCACAGCTCTCCTGTATATGAGTTTCAGAATTGGTTGACCAAATTAAAAATGGCTATTTTTGACCAAAGAATAAAGACTGTCCTTTGTACAAAATCATTTGATCTCCTCAGGGATAGAGTCATGACCTCATTTTTATTAGGATCATGTTCTCACTAACTTGATTTATTAGTAAAATATGTACTATAGTTTCATAATGTTTTTTCCACTTTATACTTTCAATGTGAAGTATTCATGAGTTGTATATTCTTCTTACATATGTATGAAAGCAAAGTATTGCAAGTACTAATATAGTAATGTTTACATATTATGGTTTTATTATTTAGATAAGGTAGTTGTGGTTATTAACTTTTTTCTTGAGACTATCCATAAGTTATGCATATTTCATTGACCAACTTGAACTTCCCAATGATTAGAATAATTTTCTAACCTGAATCTCCTTTTACATTTTGTTTAAACAGTTTTGAAAAGAGAATGAATGATTTAAGGGGGGAAATGGACATATGAATAATTTGTATGCATTAATGATGACCTACAGTTAAAGATACTCAAAGAAAAATCACTGAAGTTTAAGGGCTTTGGATTTCTCTTTTCTGAGGATGAGAATAACTTGGAAAATGATGCTACAAATCCAAGCAAATATGTGATTTTGCTCATAGGCAGAGTTTTTAGCATTGCTTTTTTAAAAAATGGGAGAGGTAAGGTAGCAGGTCTCATATTCTCTTATTAATAAACACTAAACTATTTCATAAGAAATGAAATATATTTAAAAACTAATTAAGAAATTACAAATCTTTAAATGCTTGTGGTTATTATTGGTATACTTTTTCCCTAAAATATTCTTTCACCTCTATTTTTATGATAGGTATAACTGAAAACTTATCTCCTAAGGATTTTTTTTATAATATTTCTGGGTTAAGTTCTCAGCTTATATATGTCCTTGGGAAAATTCAAGTTCTCTACAAACTCTCAAAAATGAAGAATACCCCCCAATCCATAATCAAAACTTTATAGTCCTAATTCACTGTTGCAATCAATAATATAAGGGTATAACTACATATTTCTGGCACATCAATGTAGGTTATTATTGACTCTAAGCAAAGATATGTTCTGTATCAATGGGACACAAAGGAAAGCTTATGGATTTCTAGAAAAAAAGTGAGGTTCTGACTGGAGGGAAAATTAGATTCTATCTCTAGCAGCAGAATTGTTCATATTGTTTTGGTCATGCTAACTGTTGATTCAAATTCTGAGCACTTTTTTTCCAATGGAAATCATATCAATTTGAAAAAGTTTAACAGATTTACCATAGGCAGATTTAGGTCCATATATCATAATATTGGGCTTTTCCTTATTTTAATAGGTTGACTATGAGCCATGCCTTTACTAATGAATGACCATAATAGACTCTTAGTTGATTAATCAACAAATCATTATTGAATACATATCTCTTCTGAAGGAATATGTTTATGTGTATGTGTGTGTATAGAAAGACTATATATAGGAGAAATGATATTTACACATAAAATAGAGAAACCATAGGAATAAAGTAATATAAGTAATTTCATTAGGATAGGTACTGTGCTAATAATAGCTGGGGATATCAGGAAAGACCTAATATAAGAGGTAATGTTTGAGCTGAGCTTCAAATGAAATTAGGGATTCTCAGATGCAGAGGATATGAAGGAACATATTCTAGGCATAAAGTTGAAGGATAAGACATCATGTGGGAGGGATAGCTGGTAAACAAATTTCATAAGACTGCAGAATTTATGAAGGGAAATAATAAGGTATACTCTCCTGAAATAAAAGTTTTAATCTAGATGCTTAAGGGCTTAAAATGGCAAGTAGAAGAGCTTGTATTTGATACTAGAAGTACTATGGAATCAATGGAAGTTCTTGAGCAGGGAGAGTCATGATCAGAATTGTGCTTGAGCAAGTTCACTTGACAGTTAAAATAACTGTATTAACTAAATATGAGAAAATATGATTATGGAAAATAGAGAATCAATTTATATGGAGAACTGCCAGATCTACCACTTCACTTTGTAGAAATGTAGTTATAGGGGGCAGCTGGGTAGCTCAGTGGATTGAGAGCCAAGCTTAGAGACGGGAGGTCTTAGCTTCAAATATGGCCTCAGATACTTCCAAGCCGTGTGACCCTGGGCAAGTCACTTGACCTCCATTGCCTAGCCTTTACCACTCTTCTGCCTTGGAGCCAATACACAGTATTGACTCCAACATGGAAGGTAAGGGTTTCTTTAAAAAAAAAAAAAAGAAATGTAGTTATATTTTTACCCTTTATCCTTCTAACATTGATGATGTGATGATGATATGGAAGAGGATCCAACAAAGGAGATAGAGAAATAATGGTTGTATAGGTAGAAAGAAGACTAGGAGACAATGATGTCTCAAAAACTCATGGAGAAGAGATCAAGGAGGAGAAAGTGCCCAGTAGCATTAAAGGCTATGAAGAGGTCAAAGAGAATGAGGACTGAGAAAAGACCATTGGATTGGGCAACTAAGAAGTGACTGGTTACTTTGGAGAGAGCAGTTTTCATGGAATGATAAGCTTGGAAGCCAAACAGTAAAAGTATAAGGAGAGAGTGTGAAATGGAAGAAAAAAAATAAAGAGTCTATCATTATTTATATGGTTTGCATTATTTAAAAAATTGTTTTTATTGGGACAGGACTTTGGCTATTACTATTGCCCAATCATATTGTAAAAAGATAGCAATGAAAATTGTCAATTGACTTTTTCCTATGACCTTGTTACATACAAATAATTGATTGCTGATGTTAAATGCATTCTGAGAACTTTTGTTAAATCTCTTTTATCATAAGATAATTTCATCCGATTCAACAAATACTTATTAATTGCCTATTATGGTGTAGGCACTGTGCTAGACATTACAAAAACAATGGTGAAACAAAACAATCCCTGTCTTTAAAGAGTTTAAAATTTGCTATTATCTAAATGCTTTTCTTTTGTAGTTTTCACTGATTCAGATTTGCTTTCCACCTAGCTAGTTCAGAGAACAGAATTTGCTGTAATCATAAGACTGGTTAGAGTAGAGTGAAAAAAGTAAACTAAATGTGAAGGAAAAACTTCAAATTAAATTATGAAAATAAAAATCTGTTACTTTTTCAGTTGATATTCAAGACTATAAAAAAGTGGAACCAAATTAATGCATCCATTAATATTTTCAAGGGTGACAACAGAAAGAAAGGGAAAAAGCAAAAACCAGCTTAAAAAGATCAGCTTAAAGGTGTGCATGTGTGTATTTTAGCATCTATATTAAAGTAGAAGTGATGAAATTTTTGCAGATGTATTTTAAAAATACCCCAAATAAGAGGGTTATAAAATATGTTTCTTCCTTGGTCACCTATCAGGCCAACTAGTACTACTTCTCTGTTTATTTCAGTTTGGGTCTCTCTCTTTTGGATCCTTCTTTTATCCTCTTCATCTGCATTCCCATTTTCATTCATGTCACTGTGAGTCCAGATATTCCAACATGTAATTCCCAGAGTTTTAAAGCCTGAAGAATTCCTTATATAGGTTATCTAAGGGATCAAACCATATAAAAGCTAAATAGTCTGGTCATGTCTAAACATATGTCTCTTGTTTATCTCCAAAAGAGTAACTAAGCAAACTCAGGCTAAATAGATCACCATTATCTCTTCTTACATTTTTTAATTCATATTTTAAAAGATTTTTTAAGTAGCATAAAATTGGGAAGGCAAATGTGGACCTACAAGTTCCCCAGTGTTGAAAACCCTCAGCATGGAAACTGCCAAACAATGCAAACTAGGAACATGCCTGTAATGTTTAGTCTTTTTTAAAATAATGTTTAGTCAATTGTGACACAGAAGTTATATGAAAATCATAATCACACAACCAAGCTGTTTGTCAGAAGCAGAATTTGAACCCATATCTTCCTTGAAGTCTTTATTACTCCAAGACTATTTCTTTATCTAGTACATCATACTATAACTCTCTAAAGCTCAATAGTCATTGGTGAGACACAAGGCATATATTTTGTGACCTATATTGTATCCCCAAATTAGTTTCATTTATGCAAGTATGGTTTGATTTATGCCCCAATTATTCATCAAATTGTGCTGAATAGGAATTTGTTGAGATTCTGACTCTAATTTGTCCCTCCTGATTATCAAATATTGAACACTTTGGATGCTCAAAGCATATGTAACTGATAAGATTCAGTCTTTGCCCTCAAGTAACTTCCAAGCTACTTACAGTCCAGTCACTATGATATTTGTAAAATGATTAGTATAATATTAGGTACTTATTAAGTGCTTGTTCCCCTCCATTCAAATAAAAGACAGTATTCCATAAAGTCCAAGAGAGTGCTAACAATATTAAGTGCAAAAGGACTTCAAAGGAGGGAGAAATTATGTTTCATGAGTGAACAGGGTTCACTATAAGGAATAGAAAGAAACTGTGCCAGACTTTAAATAATAAATACAATTTGGATCATTAAAAGGAGGACATTCCTAGATGAGAGAATGGGTATAAATAATAGTCAGAAAGTGAAAAGTCTATTATGGGGGAAATACAAAGACATGCTTGAATATAAGTTTTTAAAAAGAAAGGTTTACATAGGGAAATAGTAGAGATGGATTGAACTGAGACAATGGAAGGATTTAAATACTATGTTAAAGAATTTTTGTCAGACAGCCACAAAATCTTGATCAGTAACAAAAATATACATTGATTCTCCCTTTGTAAGGGTTTTCATAAGATAATTTTCCAATCTGCAAGCAATTATTGCAAATAATGTCCCTAATTATACTTAAAATATTCACCCTGAAAGAAAAACATAACATCAAAACTATTGTCATAGCCAAAGGAGAGATTAAAAACCAACAAAATGATTCATGTCTGAAAAGGATATGAAGTATATAATGAATGGCAAGCCTACAATTTTCAATCTGTATTTTAATTAAATTAATCAAAATAATTAAATAAATAAACATTTATAAATAAAATAATTATATGCTTAGAGCCATCAAAACCAACAGTCTAATTTTACAGATAAAAAATTTGAGGCCCAAGAATATTACATAATTTGGGACCACAAAGGTCCCAAGGTCATCCAGATAGTAGGTAGCAAATCTAGGATCTAAGCCAGGTATGTGTGTTGGTTTGAGAATATATAATAGCCCAACAGAAATTTAAGGGTATTTTACAATGCTACTTAAAATCTTAAAATCATGTTTGTTTCTACATTGATAACTTCTATGCTCATAGGATATTGTTTTCTGTGTAAAATCAGAAGTCATATTAAAGATTCTGTGTATGTTATAGAGCTCATTGACACTTCCTATTCCTTCTCACACAAGGTATGAATATGTAACAAATACATGCCCTGAGTGAAGGAATAAGGCTGTATCCCTGAGAAATTTGCTTAGTGTTTTGATTGAAATGTTTTAGTCAGTTTCCCTTGAGGAATTCCATCCCGACAAGTCCTCGTTTTCCTGGCATTTTGCCCATTGTATCAAGGGGTTCATCAGAGAATTCAAATCAGAGCTAAGAGTTGGCACAGTGACTGCAAAATTTTAGATTCAAATGAAAGATGCTGTTAAGCTGTTTATAGCATATAAGTGCCAGTTTATTTGTTTCGAAAGGACCACAGAGAATAAACCTGTTATTTCATTTCCCTGATGTCAAAGGAGGTAACTTCCTGAGATACATAGACAGACAGACAGACAGACAGACAGGCAGGCAGGCAGGCAGGCAGATAGATAGATAAACAGACAGAGACAGAGATACATCAGAACAAGTGGTAGCACTTTATTTTTTAATATTTCTGTCCTTTTTTAATAATTCTGACCTTTAGCATTAATGTCAGTAGTTTAAGGAGGTTAAACACATAGTGTTTGGCATTTTTTTAAGTAAAAAAAATCTAGAATTCCTAAGTGTTTTCATTTTAATTTCTTGAACTTTATTATAATCAATATTACTAAAACTAACAATTATAGATATGTCAAGGGCAAAAACTATATTTTGTGAGTTAATGATGTCAGCACAGCCCCTCAAGTAAATTTAGACCTGGTAATCTCTGCAGAGATGTCCATTATCCTTTATTTAGACAAATATTAAGCAATTATAAAGGAATCAAGTCAACTACAGAACTCAGCTATTTATAGTACTCTACTTTCAACATAAACTGAAACGTTAAAACCTCTTTATTGAAGTGAATATGGAGTTATAAATAATTCTCAAACTGAAAAGGATTTGTTTCCTGATCAAATCAATTGCATATATATTTCAGTCGCATTATTATTATTTATGTTGACTTACTGCTAGCTGAAACCTACAATTCTAGAGTATATTGTCTCTCTCCTTTTAAAGCACTTGTACCTCAAATTTCTGTTAATGTTATCCAATATTCTGGAAATGAGAGAGAGGTGATTAGATTTTCCTTTAGACTCAGTTTAAAAGATACTTTCTTGGCAAAGAAGTCCTTCTGTGTTTCAAAATCGCACTAGCCACAAATACAGAACGTATGCTCTCCATTAGAACCATGATTTCTCCTGGGCATCTGGCATCCACAGTTCACCTTGGCAGTTTAATTTAGCAATCTCTTAAAGCTAATGTGAAAGAACAATAGAGATAGAAAGATCCATCAAGCTCAGCTTCACTGGTGGGCATATGTTGCAGAGAATGGAAATATCATCAATCTCCAAGCACATGTTTGTCTTGCTGGGGCCAGAGAACTTCTTAGCACTATGGACTACCTTTCATGAAGGCAGTTTGGGTGATGATAGCCAACAATCAGTTGAAAAACAAAAAGTAAAAAAAATAGATCCATCAATAGTTTATCTTAATGACTATACTGAACCAACAGCTAATTTCATTTCTACCATTTTGTATATATTTTCTATCAATATATTTAAGTCTTTTCCTTTTCACTCATTCAGGTAGATTTCCATTAGTTGATCAAATGTTATAGAATATTCTCTCCCACCTTTATTGTCTAACTGTATGATATGGGAGCTGATTGAAATGTACTCAGAGGGAAAACTGAATAATAGCCAAAGTTTCTGTTCCAATGATATAGATGACTCTCCTAGACTGGCTATTATTTGCCCAAATGGAATAAATCACAGCCCATGTGTGCTAAGTTCAAACTTCCTTTAAATGTATCATGCATGAATGGAATTAACAAATTGGTAAATCATCTATCACATTTATTTTTTCATGGTGAGCATGTGGATTCCTATGTCTCTGTCCTAGTTGTACGGTGGGATATTCTCTTATTATTCACTTATTATTTACTCTATATTCAAGGCATTATCAGCAATCTACTTGGATTCTGGGAACACAGAATTCTGAGCAGTACATATTACCATTAAAGTCTGATGCTGCAAGAAACAGAATTCTGGGCTTAGTGACAAAGAGATCTGGGTTCAAATGCTGAATCACACCAATAAAAATTATGGGAAAGTCTTTAGAGCTCTGTGATTTTTCCATTTCCTCATCCTTCAGAATATCCTCAAAAAGTAAATACTAGCAACCACCTCTCAGAATTATTCTGAAGACCAAATGGGATAACATATATAAAATATTTTAGTAAACTTAAGTCACTACTATAAGTAGTAGACTATCACTATTAATAATATTATCAGTCTCATCATTATTCTTATTGTGTTTATGGAGATATGACAGATTTTATCATTCATTGGCAACTTTTCATTAGTCTGATAACTCAGGGCTTCCTCTAAGGAGGGATCCAGTGGAGTCCTCCCAAAATAAGTTTGTTCTGAGTTCTTCACACACATTTGGGAAAAAAATTAATCTGCTTGGACCAGTGGTGGGAGCAATACGAAGTATAAGTTCAAAGATGGGGTAATACTATAGTCCCCATAACCCCCAGGGCCATGACCTTCAGAGGAAAGGATGGGAAAACATAGTGCAAGATATAGAGAAAATGAAATATTACCCAAAGGGGCACCCAGCTACTATATCTGGTTACCATATTTGCTAACAAACTTACTAAGTAATCATTCAGAAAAAGCAAAACAGCAACAAGAGGATAGGAAGGAATGAATGTTGTAGGAAAGAGAAGGTTTCCATTACTATAGCTTTGAAAGTTTCCAATGTGCTGAAGGAGGCAACTGTCTTAATAGGTAGAAGGCCATAAGCCTAAGGAAATAACTTTTGTTAGTCAAAGAAACATAGGGTTAAAGCTATAAATTACCTTGGAAGCTTTTTAGTACAACTCTTATTTTAGATATGAGGAAATTGAAGTTCAACAAGAGGAAATGCCCAGCCTTACAAGTATAAGAGACCAGAGGCAAGATTTGACTCTGATTCTAAACCCACTGTTTTTTTCTACTACATTATAGACCATTACTAACCCAGGAACCAAAGATAGGGGACAGGAACTTAATTAGACTGACACATGGACCCTGAAATCAATGACAAGGGAATCAACTTGAATGTTATTAAAGAACTAATACACCTTTTATCCAAAATGTGGGAGTCTCACATCCAAAGCTAATTTGGGGAAAGAGATTCTAGATTGGTTCAGGCATTGAAAACTTGTTGGACTAAATCTATTTCAGCTAGAAACCTAGAATTTTAGCTATAACCAAATCCATATATAATTGGACCAGAGGAATCTCCCAATAAGATCTACAAGAAATTTATTTACTCAAAGAAGTGTAATTAAGAGAAATTAATTTATTGTTCCTTATACAATGTCATGCACACAACTGGGATTAACTATTATCAAACTTTAAACTTTCCTTTAAAAAATTATCTTCCTTTTAATGCTTCTCTGCACTAATAAATAGCTAAAGGAAACAACACAAACAAAAACAATGATTTTCTACTATTTCCATGGAGAAGAGGAGAGAATAGGAAAATCTATATTTTGATAGCAAGTAATGCTAAGGAAGAAATGAAGTCAAGAGCCGAGATGATAAAAATAGTGGTGAGGATGAGGGTTATAGATAGCTTTAAGATTTGCAAAGCACTTTACAAATATTATCTCATTTTATCCTCATAACAATCCTGAAAGGTAGGTGTTATTATTATCTGTATTTTACAGACAAGGAAAATCAGACAGAGAGGTTAATTAGCTTTCCCAGATCAGAGCTAGTGTCTGAGGCTAGATTTTAATTCAGGAATTCTTGATTCCAGGTTCAATCCTGTCTCCACTGTATCATGTAGCCGATGATAATATTGATAAGGAAAATTAATAGGCAATAGTTCAAGCCTTGATGCTAGCTGCTGAAAGGAGAGTGAAGAACCTAGTCTACAGCATGACCAGAAGAATACACACACACTCTCTCTCTGTCTCACTCCCCCTCTGTCTCTGTCTCTGTCTCTCTCTCTGTCTCTCTCTCTCTCTCTCTCTCTCTCTCTCTCTCTCTCACACACACACACACACACACACACACACTTCTCTCTCTCAACCTCTCTCTGCATGTCTCCATCTCTTTAGGCCTCTGTCTGACTCTTTCTCTGTCTCTGACTTTCTCCTCTCCCTACCTCTCTTTCCTTATCCACACACACTCATATACACACTCACATACATAGGTATACATATATGCATTTTATATTTACATACATGTACTTTATTTATATGAAGAGATGTATAAACATGGAATAAAGCATCTAATAGAGGGAAAATTAGGTATCACTTGAATCAAAGTTGAAAATAAGATTATAACAAAAAAGGAACATAGAAATAGTTTCAAATGCAGGTCAATCAAACATACCATCTTTGCTATTGGTGTTGATAGTGTTCCTGTGCCTCCTCTAGGGGTACATGTGTGTGACACAGAAGTAACTGTTCGACTTAGTTTTATTTTTAAAAATCCAAATGATTTTGTTCAAAGTAGTGATATTTCTGACAGAATAGATAAAAATATTTTGCCTGAAATTGTTTCCTAACTACTTTCTTAGAATCTAGTCTTTCCTTCATCAATTTATTTTATACATTGTTGCCAGATCGATCTTTTTTAAAAGCTTTATTCATTTTTTTAAAAAATGTTAATTCCAAATCACTGACCATAGAACTCACCTTTATTATCAAAAGCAACATTTAAGTAAAGCTGCCATAGTAAGCATATGGATAGTATATATAAACTGTAGCTATAGATCACCAACTTTCTAGCAGAAAAAAAGAAATAGACAGGTGTCCCTTTCACATCACAACTTCCCCATTGTGATTTCAATATATTGGCAGGTCAGTATAAAAAGTTAGGAAATTTGGGGGGAGTTTCGCACAAGCCACAGATGATAGGCAAAGACTAGCAGATAGCAAAGAAAAAGTTCAGAAACTCGGAAATGTATAAAATATATGTATAATGTTATATAATATCAACATGCTTTATCTTTTAATGCCATAAATGTATACATTTTTAAGATAAAATAAAAGTTAGAGTTTGTGAAAAAAAAACACACAAAAGCCCGAAGACAACACACAAAGATAGAAATGTAGAGATATATTAACACTGACCTGCACATAGCCTGTGACCAAATAGTTAACCCAAACTTTATAATAACGTACTATAAACACCCCATAAAAGAAAAAGACAAAAAATTCAAACTTTTTCTCTGGCATGAAAGGAGGGACAAAACATTTTATGTGGATTTTCCAGATCCCAGAGGCTGCATCCCTAACCCCTGCAATGTAGAAAGGATACTTGTATTTCATCAGAATTCCTATAGCATCCATAGAGGTCCTTGCATTGAAATGAATTCTGATGTCATTTAGTAAAGTTTCCTTTTTCATTGTTGTGATCATCATCAGAAAGATGAGTTTAAATGAAGCCTCATTCACATACAAACTGTAGTCCTGGTCAAGGCAACCTCGGTTTCCCAAACTATAAAAATGGGGATAATAATAACACCTATTTCACAGCATTGTTATGAGGATAAAATGAGAATTATAAAACACTTAGTATTGGGCCCAGCACATTGTATTATAGGAACTTAATAAATGCTTGCTTTCTTCCCACCATATTTATTCTTTGTTCTGCTTCAGTTCATATACACTTTAACAAATTCCTCTGAGTTGATATTTGTTTCCTATAATGGCAACTATAATTGAAGAGTATCTGTCAATGATATTTGAAAGATCATTGAAAGTGAGAAAAATATCATTAGATTGTCAGAGGGTAAATGCTGTATTAATGGGGAAAGAGAAAGAGAGACAGTGAGAGAGAGAATAGAGTGTATAAAATATCAGGCTTGACATAAATTCTCAGGGAAATACTAGAATGGTAACCTCTAGAAGAAAAGCAATGATAACCAAAAGTCAATATAGATTCATAAATGCAAGTGTTGCTAAATTAACCTCATTCCCCTTTTTTGACAAGTTTACTAATCTAGTAAATTAAGAGAATGTTGTGAGTGTATTTTCCCTAAGTTGTCCAAATTTACAATTTACATTATTAATTAACAATTTTGCAAAGTTTTTGACAAAGTATCACAAGCTATTCTTTTTCATATATATATTTTATGTATGCACACATACACATATACATTAATTGATAATACAATCAAATGTAGCTAAAATGGCTTAAATGGTCTTAAAGACCAATTTTCTTCTCATGGCTCACTGTCAATGTGACAATCTCTAGTGGCATACACCCCAGAGATCTATAGTTTTCTCTACACTCTATAATTTATTTTTTTAGTAAATGAGTTATAAAAAGGTTAGAAGACAGGCTAAAGAAATTTGCAGATCATGAAAAGATAACAAGATTAATTAAAGTAGTTGATGAGAGAGTCATAGTCTGAAAGGAAGAGGGAAAGTCTAGAGCAACAGTCAGCAACCTTTTTGGCTGTGAGAGCCATAAACGCCTGCAGAAGGAGGAGGATGCAGGCGGGAAGGCACTGGAATATGGGGCGGGACCTGAAGGGCACCCTGGGGCACATCCTGGGGCTCTGCCAGGACTGGCCAGTCAGGAGGTGGAACCAGATATGGCTCCAGAGCCATACATTGCCAACCCCTGCTCTAGAGCTTTGTATCTAAAGGAATATAAAATTCAATGTAGATAAATGTAAAATCCTGCAGTTAAGTGCAAAAAAATCCCACAAAACATTAACTAAAGGTTTAAAATAAGGAAGGAGTGATGATACAGCAGTTGTTTTAGAGGGGTGGAATATGGAAGGGAAGGGGAAAGCTATTGGACTATAATCTCAGTACAAATATCAGAGTATGGTAAGAACTGGAAAAAGTTAAGGCTTTTTCTATCTCTGACTTGCATGAAGAGTAATGCATTTTGCAAGAAGAACAAGATGAAAGTTTCACTGTACTTTACCCTTGTCAGAACCCATTTGGGGTATTCTGTGTATGTCTGAATATTCTAATTTTAGAAAGACATTGAAAAAGCAGAAAATGTCCAAAGAAGAGCAGACAGGTGGCCCTTTAATCTGTGACAATCCAGGATTCTTTGTCATAAGTAGGTATGCTTAACATGAACAGAAAAAGACTAAGTGTAGGACAGGATTGCTGTCTTCAATTATTTGAAGGATTCTCACAGGTGGAGGAGAGGGCAAAACTAAGAGCAAAGGGTAAATGTTGCAAGGAGACAAATTTATGCCTTGATGTCATAGAAAACAAATATGCAATTAAAAAAACTTGCTAACAATTAATCAAAAAGTGAAATAGCTGCCTCAGTCATAGGGTCCAGTATCCTACATATCCCAAGTACTTAATACATGTTTTTTGATCAATTGAGCTTATGAATTCTATGTAGCAGAGGGACAGGAAAGGAAGTTATGGACATAAAAGTGCAAAGACAGGATTAACTCTCCTCATGTCTATTTTTAGCTAAACAAAACAAGAACTTAAAGTATCCCTACTTGACACTAAGAGAGCTCACAAGTAACTTGCTAAAGTGGGTGACAACTCCAGAGGCCACTGCCCACCCCTGAGCAGTGCTATGCAAATTGAAAGACTAAAATTAGTTTTTGTAAAGTGGGGAAGGGACAGGAAGCGACGTGGAAAAAGGACTATAAAAGTCCTAAACTTCCTGTCCAAGAGGCTTCTGTTATGTTTGTAATAACAGGGATGTTGGGAAGCTGATGGACAGGCCTGGGCTAAGAGCCTGCGGGACTCTCTCCTCCCTCCCACACAGGCTTGCGTGAGTGGGGAGGGGTAAGTGCTCCTTGCTCTCAAACCTCTCCCACTCAGCAGTTGGTTTTCAGTTAAAAATGGAGACTAGGCAATGACTTCTGATGAGGCTCAGCAAAGCTAATCTCTAATGATGTTCACTTTCTCCACTTATATTCCTCACAGGTTTCATTGAGGGACAAAGGAGAAGCCAATAACTTGTTATCAAGAACTGAGGAGGATCTGACTTCCTTTGCTGGCAATAGAAAGGATCCAAACTTATAGTAGCTGTGAGTATGCCCTCAATAATAATCGGGCATAACTATTAAAAGATGTAATTTATATATTGATAAAAGAAAGAAGGGATAGGCAAAGAGCGGGTATCAAGGATTTGGATAAGATCTGGGAAGCCCTGAACTGTTAGATAGAAACTGCCTCCCCCCCAGGAGGGAGTGGCAGACTATATCTAGCTGGCACTCAAAACTTATAATCATCACTTCTAATATCTAAAATAACTAAATAACTATTACGTTGTTGCTTGAAAGGTCTAATCTCGCTAGACAGGCAAACTCCCGAGTAGAAACCACAATGACTTTTGCCACTATTGCCACCAAGGTAAACCCCAAACAGGGAAAAGCAAGCAGAGTGACCTGCTCACCTCAACCCCCAGGAACCAACTGTTAAACTCCTTTCCAATCTGCTAGGTGTGAGGTGATACCTAAGAATTATTTTCATTTGCATTTCTCTAATTATTAGAGATTTAGAACACTTTCTCATGTGCTTATTGATACTTTTGATTTCTTTATCTGAAAATTGCCTATTCATGTTGCTTGCCCATTTATCAATTGGGGAATGGCTTGATTTTTTTATACAATTGATTTAGTTCCTTGTATATTCAAGTAATTAGACCTCTGTCAGAATTTTTTGTTATAAAGATTTTTTCCCAGTTTGTTGTTTCCCTTCTGATTTTGGTTGCATTGTTTTTGTTTGTACAAAAACTTTTTTAATTTAATATAATCAAAATTATTTGTTTTACATTTTGTAATTTTTTCTAACTCTTGCTTGGTTTTATTTTTTATTGTTTTAAACTTGAATTTATTCATTCTTTTATTTATTTGTTTTAATTTATTTTTTTATTCATTTGTTTGTTAGTTTTAAAACCTTACATTCCATCTCGGAGTCAATACTATGCATTGGCTCCCAGACAGAAGAGTATTAAGGGCTAGGCAATGGGTGGTAAGTGGTTTGCCCAGGGTCACAGAGCTAGGAGTGTCTGAGACCAGATTTGAACATAGGACCTCCTGTCACTAGGCCTGGCTCTCAATCCACTGAGCCATCCAGCTGCCCTGTCTTGCTTGGTTTTAAAATCTTTCCTTTCCCAGAGATATGACAATTATACTATTCTGTGTTCACTTAATTTACTTACAGTTTCCTTCTTTTTATTCAAGTCATTCACCCATTCTGAATTTATCTTAGTGTAGGGTGTGAGATGTTGATCTAAACCTAATCTCTCCCATATTGTTTTCCAATTTTCCCAGCAGTTTTTGTCAAATAGTGGATTCATGTCCCAAAAGTTGGGCTCTTTGGGTTTATCATACACTGTCTTGCTCACATCACTTACCCCAAGTCTATTCCACTGATCCTCCCTTCTGTCTCTTAGCCAGGACCATATTGTTTTGATGACTGCTGCTTTATAATATAGTTTAATATCTGGTACTGCTAGGCCACTTTACTTCATGTTTTTTTTTTCATTATTTCCCTTGATATTCTTAACCTTTTGTTCTTCCAAATGAACTTTGTTATAGTTTTTTTCTAATTCAGTAAAAAAGTTTTTTGGTAGTTTGATAGGTATGGCAATAAATAAGTAAATTAATTTGGGTAGAATAGTCATTTTTATTAGGTTAGGTCATCCTACCCATGAGCTCTCAATGTTTTTCCAATTGTTTAGATCTAGTTTTAATTGTTGGGAAAGTCTTTTGTAGTTGTATTCGTATAATTCCTGTGTTTGTTTTGGTAGATGGATTCCTAAGTATTTTATATTGTCTAGGGTGATTTTAAATGGTGTTTCTCTTTCTACCTCTTGCTGCTGTGATGTGTTGGAAATATATAGAAATGCTGATGATTTATGTGCATTTATTTTGTATCCTGTAACTTTGCTAAAGTTGTTGATTACTTCTGTTAGCTTTTTAGTTGATTCTCTAGGATTTTTTATGTAGACCATCATATCATCTGCAAAGAGTGATAGCTTAGTCTCCTCATTGCCTATCTTAATACCTTCAATTTCTTTTTCTTCTCTAATTGCTACTGCTAGTGTTTCTAGTACTATGTTGAATAATAGAGGTGATGATGGGCATCCTTGTTTCACACCTGATCTTATTGGAAAGGCTTCTAATTTATCCCCATTGCATATTATGCTTATTGATGGTTTTAGATATATACTGTTTATTATTTTTAGAAAGGTCCTTCTAGTCTATACTTTCTAGTGTTTTCAGTAGGAATGGGTGTTATATTTTGTCAAAGGCTTTTTCAGCATCTATTGAAGTAATCATGTGATTTTTGTTTGTTAGCTTGTTGATATGGTCATTTATGTGGATGGTTTTTCTAGTGTTGAACCGTCCTTGCATTCCTAGCATAAATCCCATCTGATCATGATAGATAACCCACTTGATCGCTTGCTGGAGTCTTTTTGCTAGCATTCTATTTAATGTTATTGTATCTATGTTCATTAAGGAGAATGGTCTGTAATTTTCTTTCTCTGTTTTTGATCTACCTGGCTTTGGAATCAGTACCATATTTGTGTCATAAAAGCAATTTGGTAGGACTCTTTCTTTGCTTATTTTATCAAATAATTTGTATAGTATTGGCATTAGTTGTTCTTGGAATATTTGATAGAATTCACTTATGAATCTATCAGACACTGGTAATTTTTTCTTAGGGAGTTCTTTGATGGCTTGTTCACTTTCTTTTTCTGTTATTTAAATATTCTATTTCTTTTGCTGTTAGTCTAGGCAATTTATATTTTTGTAAATATTCATCCATTTCTTCTAGATTGCTATATTTATTGCCATATAATTGGGCAAAGTAGTTTTTAATGATTGCCTTAATTTCCTCTTCATTAGAGGTGAGGTCTCCCTTTTCATCTTTGATACTTCTAATTTGGTTTTCTTCCTATTAATTCAAAAGCTCTTTTACTTTCAATTTTATTAATTTCTCCTTTGATTTTTAGTATTTCTAATTTAGTTTTCATCTGAAGAATTTTAATTTGTTCACTTTTTAATTTTTAAGTTGCATGCCCAATTCATTGATCTCTGCCCTCCCTAATTTGTTAATATTTGCACTCAGTGATATAAATTTCCCCCTTAGAACTGCTTTGGCTGCATCCCATAGGATTTGTTAAGAAGTCTCATCATTTTCATTGTCTTCAATGAAATTATTAATTGTTTCTATCATTTGTTCTTTCACCAAATTATTTTGGAGAATCATATTATTTAATTTCCAATTTGTTTTTGGTTTGCCTCTCCATGTATTCTTACTAATAACTATTTTTATTGCTTTATGATCTGATAATGTTGAATTTATTATTTCTGCTTTTTTGCATTTGTTTACTATGTTTCTATGCCCTATTACATGGTCTATCTTCTGAATGTTCCATGTGCTGCTGAAAAGAAGGTGTATTCCTTTTTGTCCCTATTTATTTTTCTGTATATATCTATCAACTCCAATTTTTCTAGGGTTTCATTCACCTCTCTGATCTCTTTCTTATTTATTTTTTGGTTTGATTTATCTAGATCTGATAGGGGAAGGTTGAGGTCCCCCACTAGTATTGTTTTGCTATCTATTTCATTCTTGAGCTCCACTAGTTCTCCTTTAGAACTTTGGAAGCTATACCATTTGGTGCATACATGTTGAGTGCTGATATTTCTTCATTGTTTATACTGTCTTTTATTAGGATGTAGTTACCTTCCCTATCTCTTTTAACCAGATCTGTTTTTATTCTGGCTCTTTCAGAGATCATGTTAGCAAACCCTGCTTTCTCTTTCTCATTTGAAGCCCAATAGATTTTGCTCCATCCTGTCATTTTTACTCTCTGTATGTCTGCCTGTCTTATGTGTATTTCTTGTAGACAACATATGGTAAGATTTTGGTTTCTAATCCATTCTGCTATTTGCTTCAGTTTTATGGGAGAGTTCATCTCATTGACATTCAGAGTTATAATTATCAACTGTGTATTCCCAAACATTTTGATTCTCTTTCCTTGTCCTGTCCTTTCTTCTTTCATTATTTCCTTCTATTCCAGTGTTTTGTTTTTAATCAGTTCCCCTAATCCCCTCCCTTATTGTACTTCCCTTTCTCCCTTCTCTCTTCTTATTCCCCTCTTATTCTTTTTTAGGGTCTTTTTAAGCAACCCCACCCTGCCCTCTCCCGTCCTAGTATTACTTTCCTCTCCACCAGCCCTTTTGTTACCCTTCTACTGCTCTATAGGGCAGGAATCAATTCTCTGCCCCAGTGGATCTGATTGTTCTTCCTTCTTTATGTTGATTTCAATTCACTTAAGTGTTAAGTATTTCCTCTCTCTAACCTCTTTACCCTTACAGGGTATTATTATTTTTCCCTCTTGGTCCCACGCACTTTTTTATGGAATATAAATTTATTTCTTTTTGTTTGTTTTCCTATTTTTCTTATTATTACCTTCTTTCCCCTGCTCTAGTTTTGTATATATTTATACATACTTACATACATATGTATTTCACTTGACATTTCATCCTATACAGTTTATCACTGTTCCCTCTATGTAAACTTCTAGTTACCCTTTTGGTAATAACAAATTAATATTTGCCAATATCTTCTTTTCTTCTTGGGATACAAATTGATTGAACTTATTGGGTCCCTTAAAGAAAATAATTTTTTGCTTCCCCCATTCTTTTAATTACCTTAAGGTGATTCTCTTGAGATCTGTTTTTGGGAAGCAAACTCTGTTTAAGTCCGGTTTTTTTCTTTATGAATGCTTGGAAGTCCTCAATTTTATTGAATGACTATAATTTCCCCTGCAATAATATAGTCAGTTTTGCTGCATAGTTGATTGTTGGTTGTAGACCCAGTCCTCTTCCTTTCTAGAATATTGTATTCCATGCCTTCCTGTCCTTCAATGTAGATGCAGCCAGATCCTGTGTTACCCTAACTGTGGTTCTCTGATATCTGAATGATTTCTTTTTAGCAGCTTGTACTCTTTTTTCCTTGCTCTGGTAGTTTTTGAATTTGGCTATAATATTCCTAGAAGTTGTCATTTGTGGATTAAAAGTAGGACTTGATCTGTGGATTCTTTCAATTTCCACTTTTCTGTCTTTTTTGAGAATATCACGGCAATTGTCTCTGATAATTTCTTGTAGGATGATGTCTAAACTTTTTCTTTCATCATGATGTTCCAGTAAAGCAGTGGTTGGCAATGTATGGCTCTCTAGCCATATCTGGCTCTTTTGAGGGCCAGATATGGCTCTTTCTGCAGGAGCCATAAAGTCAGTTGTTTTTTTTCAGGCACTGTTATAGGAACGTGCACTATTATAGGAGCACGCACTGTGAGCACTGTACGGCTCTCATTTTTAAAAATGTGGAGTTTATGGCTCTCACGGCCAAAAAGGTTGCCAACCCCCGCAGTAAACCAATAATTCTTAAATTGTCTCTTCTAGCTCTGCTCTTCAGATCTTTGGTTGAATAAATGAGGTGTTTCATATTCTCCTCAAATTTTTCATTTTTTTAATTTTGTTATATATATTCTTGCTGCCTTTTGAGGTCATTTGCTTCTAGTTGTTGAGTTCTATTCTTTAAAGACAGAATTTCATCCCTGGCTTTTTGATCATCTTCTCCTTCTGGTCTGATTTTCTTTTTAGATCATCTTTTGCCTTCTTTGCTTCATTTTCAAACTGGTCAATTTTGGCTTTTAAGACTTTATTTTCTTGTTTTAGTTCACGCATTTCCTTTTTCAAATTGTCTTCAGCCCTTCTTGCTTATCTTGATTGCTTTTTGAGCTCTTGAAGTTCTTGAGTTAATTGAATTTTGAGATCTTCCAAAGCCTGTGTGCTGAAACTTCTTCCTCTTCTTCTATTTCTATTTCATTTGCTCTCCTTTCACTTCCTTGAAAAAAGCTGACAATTATCATTTCTTTTCTCCTTTTCTGTTCTTTACTCATATTTTTTCCTTTTCTATTCTGTTAGTTTGAGCAGATGTATTTAATGATCTTTGATGAAAGATCTTCTCCTAGCTAGCAATGGACGTTTGTAGTTACTTTCTCTGCCCTCTGAAGACTTCTTGTCTTTCAAATTGTTGGTATTTAGCCTATATTAATTGGATTAGTCTTTACTTCTTAATCTTCCCTTAGGCTAAAATCTTGAGAAGAGAAAAAATGAGCAAACCAACCAACAAACAATAAAACATGGGTGGGGGGGGAAGGAGCATTTTTCACTGAGCTAAGCTGTCCAACAGTAGGGTGCCCCTATGCTGTCCTTGTGTTGTATCTGGGTTTCTTTCCTCTTGAAGCCCCTTGTTCTCTATCCTGGTGTGAGGAAGCCAAGTTTTCTGTGGTCTGAGGTTTGGCTCTCTCTAAGCCACCTTCTTTCCAGTGTTTTTGCTGTGTTTCTCTGGCCTTCTCCCCAGTCACCTCCCAAGTGCCTGTGTTCAACTCCCAGAGTCCTGTGCCAGCAAGGCCCTCTCTCCAGGCTGGTGCACCCTCCCTCCCTGAGATTTCTGGGGCCTCTGGAGACTCTGCACAGCACATTGGGGAGGCATCCTGGGATTCCTCTTCTATACCCTCAGACCCGACAGTTCAAGAATTGAAGCATTTTTCTTGGCATACCGCTTTAGTTGGTCAGCAGTAGGGTTCTCCTGCTCTGTCCCTTGTTAGATTTGTTCTTCTTTCTTCTTGAAGCACATTGTTTTCTATCTCGGTGTGTAAGGGTGCAGAGGTTTTAGGATTTGCTCCATCTAAGTTGCCATCTTCCCAGAATTACCCAACACTCTTGGTCTTCTTTTTAAGGTGTTCTCTTCTTTTTTTTCCTTGATTTTCCTGTATCATTCTCATTTTTTCCCAATGTTTCTTCTACCTCTCTTAATTGGTTTTTAAAATCCTTTTTGAGCTCCTCCACTAATTATTTTTGGGCTTGAGAGCAATTTATATTTTTCTTCAAGGTTTTGGATGTAGCAGTATTGACTTGGTTGTCTTCTGAGTTTGTGTTTTGGTCTTCTCTGTCAACAAAATAATTTCCTATTTTGAATTTTTTTCTTTGCTTATTTCTCAGCTTTTTTCTTTCCTTTTTATTTAAATATATTTAAAGTTGGGCTTTGTTCCTGTGGTGGTAGTACTGTTCTAAGCTTTGGGTTCTTTGTGAAGATGCCTTCAGACCTGCCTCTGGGGAATCTATGTGCTTTCGGTTATTCCAAAGTGATGTGATGTAAGGAGAAGTATTTTAAATATTCTCCTAGCCTGTGCTCTGGTCTATGAATAATCACAAGCACTCTTTTTCCCCTTGGAATTGTGACCAGAGTCCCTCACTCTCCTTTGGATATAAACACTGACATGTACTAGTATTCCATCTCACCCTGAAACCTCTGTGTATGGACAATGCAACAACACTCTTACACCAAAAATCATTAAAGCAACCCTTGTAATCTCCTTCAGATCAGTTGCCTGACTCCTCTTACTGTCTATGGTTGAGAGCTCCAGGAGCTTTTGCTGTTGTTTCCACTAGGACCTGTTGCTATAGCATAGCCTGCCCTGGCACATTGCTCCACCTCTACCCTGATGCACTAGATCCCTCATGCCAACCCTCTAAGTTGTTTTGGAATGAAAAATTACTTCACCCCATCTTTTTTGTGAATTGTGCTGCTACAGAATTCATTCTGAGTTGTTATATCATAGCTTTTGGAGAATAATTTGATAGAGATTAGATGACTACTTATGCCTTCTACACCATATTATGGAATTTTCCACCATCAATGTGCTTTTACTTTGGATGATGGTTACCCATGTCTTCCTCTTACATATGTCTTACAAAAATGAGTTTTAGGTTTTAATTTTAGAAGGTGATAAAACGAAGAATCTTCTTATTCAGTTTTGTTCCTTTTTCAGATATTATTCAGTAGAATAGTGTTATGTATTGCTATATTTCAAGTACTCTTTACAAAAAATAAAAATAACCTAAAAAACAAAGAGTGCTCAGAAGTTACGTTTTAGTCACTTAAGATTACATGTTATATAATTTGTGAGAAAGTTCAATACTAATTTATGTAAGGCTGTAGTCTAAATAAAATTCCATCACAATTCAGGATGGGGGCCAGAAATAGAACTGTGTATATATAAAATTATCATTATTATTATTGTATATTATAATACTTTTCTTGTCGATCACCTTCAATTTCTTCCCATTCCAGAAGACCCTCTACTCATCATCTATAAAGTGCAGATCTTCCTAAACAACAGGTCTGGCTATATCCCACCATTATTAAATAAATTTCAATGGTTCCCTGCTCCTTTCAGGTAATATAAAAATATCTCAGTTTTGAGTTTAAGGTTCTTTATAAAATTCTTTCCTAACTTTCTTGTTTTCTTACCCCTTTTATTTTCCTATTTACACTGAAATCTGAAGATACTGATCTTTTTTCTGTGCCTCAAACACAATACTCTCATATTCTCACTAATCATTTTTAGTGACTGTCCCTCATACCTGAAACTCTATTTCTTTTCTGTTTCCTGAATTTCCTTGGTTACTTGAAGTCTACCTACAATCCCACCTTCTGTAAGGACCCTTTCCTACTGGCCTTTAATCCTACTCAGTAAAAATATTTCTTCAATTTATCAGATAGTTATGCTGCACATGTTTTTACACATAGACAGATATATCTATTCATCTTTGTTTTCCACAGTTGTTATCATTTTGTCTTCCTCATTAATAGATTGTGAGATGCTGGAAAGTGTGAACTTTGGTTTTTTTGTTTGTTTGTTTACTTCTTTGTTAAGACTTTCTTTGAATCAATCCCTAGTCCTTAGCACAATATAGACCCTTGATAAACATTTGTTGACCAAACTTTAATTTCTCACAAAAATGTAAATGCAAGATAACTGATTCACAAAGAAAGGAAAACTTAGCTGCCAAACCAAGACTAGTTTAATGACAAAATTACATTTCCTAACACAAATAAATAAATAAAAGGCTTATAAAGCTGCCAATTTGGAGTTCACAGAAAAGTGTTAGTTCACAAAACAGCTGCCCTGCCCCAGCACATGGCATTTAAGTTTCTTACAAGCCCTTCAAAGAATGGAATACTTGAAAATCCACTATGGCATATGGCATATAAATGAGCCTGTTTCCTATTTTGCTTTGCTTTTGTCTTAAATGCAATTATTAATTCAAGAAGGAAGCCCAAGAATTTTCTGAGGGGAAAGGCCAAGAAAGGGTTTTATAGTTGTAATACATAGAGAGTGGAAGAATCAGCTCTGGAATAACAGGAAATTTCATAGGGCTAAATAGAAAAAAATAGAGGAAAGAAGCCCAACTCACTAAACTACAAAAATGGGGCCACTTTCCTAGCTGTAAAATACATAAATTCCATCACTTCTAAAACATACTCCTACTTAGTAGGCTGGATCAGAGTGAATAACTTCTCAACTTTGGTTCAATCCACTGTTTGCACTGAGACTAGTTACTCTATAACCCTCTATTCTTCAGGTTTTGTACTTAAATAGTAGTGATAGCAATGACATTTTTTATCTGTCAGTTTAGTATCGTTAATTATACTTTTTTGGTAAAATATCATGATTAGATTTTTAAATCACATAAATGATAACTTGATATACTAAATTATTTTCATCAGTAAAATCTTTTTCTTATTTTGAAGTACTATATAAAACAAAAAAGAAAAAAAATTAAAGTGCAAAAAGAGAAGCCAGAAACAAGCAAAATAATATATATGCATGAAATACCTTGAAAAGTCATATAAGCCATCCCTCTGTTTCCAATCATGGGTATATTGAAGTCATTCAAGAAAAAAATGGATATATGTTTTATTTATAAATATCTTGAGAGTAAGAGTTGGAGACCTCTCTCTTCACAATAGATTTATAAGTAGGGCATAGCAACTTGGGCTTTTCCCCTCCAGCATCAGAGTTGGAGAGCACCGACATGATTTCTAACCCTTACAGTATAATAATGATACTATCACTCTTATGATAACAATAACTGAGAATGATCAAGAACTTAAAGGTTTACAGAACCCTCTCATGAATATGTTATCCCATTTGAGCCTAATAATAGTGTACTGAAGTAGATGTCATTATTATCCATATTTTATACATGAGGAAGTGCTATAAGAGAACTCAAGTTGGTTTTATCAGCCATTCAGATAAGAACTATCTCAGGCAGGATTTGAATCGAGATTTTCCTCACTCAAAAGTAACAACTTTAGGCATTATATCACAGAACTAGATATAACTCAAAAACATAGAAAAAAAATAATAGAGCTAGCCACCAAGTTAGCAAAAGTAATAAATTATCATTGGAAGGTACCAGCAGGTGGACTGAGATAAGATCTTTCACCATCCTTCTGTGCAAGGTGTTCCATTAGAACTCAAATTCCTTATTAATAGAGATAGTTTCATTCTTTTTATCTTATCCTCAGGATACTTAGCACAGTGTCTGGAACTTTTTAGACATTTAATAAGTATTTCTTGATGGATTGATTGTTGGCAACAGCCTACAGCTGGTGTCATAGGTCTCTCTCCTAGCACTGTATATTGTTCCAACTCCAACTATTGACAGAGCTTTGGGACCTCTGTCTTTTTCCTGGTTTGTGGTATTTGTATTGGGTGCCAAGATTTCCAGTTATAACCGTACCTGGTAGCCATGTTCAATCAACAACCTTTGCCTTCAGAAAGTTCTCTGTGTCTAAGCAAACTTTCCCACAGCCATCATTATATTCGCAGGAGCATAGATTTAGAATTTGAAATGGCTCTTCCTTTGGAAGAGTTGGAATTTGAGCCCAGGCCCTCTGCTTCCCAAACTAGCATTCTTTCCAGTACACTCTAATATCCCTCTATTTTTTTTAATAACTATCATCTATTAAGAATTAGACGAGTCTTGTGGAGCCAAATACATCTAACAAGATGACATCTAAATTAAAAGATTCCTATAGAAATGTATGCATTTTGTTGGAGGATGTTAAGTAAAAGTTAAATATATGAAAGTTGGGGGCAGCTGGGTAGCTCAGTGGAGTGAGAGTCAGGCCTAGAGACTGGAGGTCCTAGGTTCAAACCCGGCCTCAGCCACTTCCCAGCTGTGTGACCCTGGGCAAGTCACTTGACCCCCATTGCCCACCCTTACCAATCTTCCACCTATCAGACAAAGTACAAGGGTTTAAAAAATATATGAAAGTTATTTATTTTAAAAATTATATATAAAAATATATTTTATAGTCCTTTAACACTGAAAGCAAAAAATTATTGATTGTGTTTTTTCTTTGTTCAAGTGATGAGATTTTTTTTTCAGTAGAAGAGTGTCACGTGTGTTGTTATATATAGTTTTAAGTGTTTTCTTTTGGGGCACAGAAGGTATGAAACGAGTAAGAGAAATGCTTCCCACAAGCTGGTGTTGAGTCTAAAATGAGGAATCTTAAAGAAGCAGTTTGGACATAATATAAACATTGATGACTTTGATTATGATGATAATGGCAATGGTGATTGTGATGGGGATGGAGTGATTTGTCCCAAAGATTTCACAAATGTGGCTACCTAGTTTTAGGCTGGAAACCAGTCACAAAATCCACAATCAAATTCCACTGAGGCCATCCCCGAAATTGACTCCTCAGGTCACAGCACACACACACATTATTTAAAATGACACCCCCAGTAGCCTTGAGGATCTGTCTCTCTACCTTGAGGTCATTTTTTGGCATTAACTAGACAATCAGATACAGAAATCAGTCAGTTAACAATGCACTTACTATATGCCAGGCACTGGGCTAACCATAACTGCTCTTTAAATGACTATGAAATCAAATTACTGAGCAGAATCCCAAAGTCAAAACTCATCTTGCCTAGGTATTGCCATCTAAAATACACGCAGGGCTGAGTGTTGATCCACTTTCCTAGCCCTTGCCTACATATTATCTAAATGTTTTTGCTGTTGTGTACACTTTTAAAAAGTCTGTTGATACTTTTAATGTGTTTCTGGTCTGTTCTAAGTATATTTTACTGGATGAGCGTGGAATTTCATTTACTCCTGAGAGTCCTGATGACTCATTAGCTGGGATGGATGCTCAGCTTGAATTAATGTATTTGTTACTGTAATTTTCAGATGATTAGATAAAAGCAGTGCTTTTTCAAAATCTCCTCCTGCTAAACATACCCACAAAGCTCATGTGCGGCACCGACAATGATTAGTATTGCTCAAGTATATATTTCAAAGAATCATTTCCTCCCCTCCCCCTTTTGATATACCTATTCTTTCTATCTTTTCATTGAATATGGTTGACTGTTTTAAGTGGGTAATCATTTCTCACCAGGGTGCCGCTAACTGCTCTACGATGCTGCCTCTAATTCTTTTCATTTTCAGGATCCACTAAACTTTTAACAGTACAACAGGGTCTGCTTACCAGAATGCCTCTGAAACAATGCATTTTCTGTGCCCCAAATCAAAATATGCATACCACTGTCCCGGTACTTCCAAAGCTGTTTCTGATTATGGATTGAAAACTCCCCCTGTTCTTCATTAGAGACTGAGATTCTTTTAAAATGCTTATTTACGGTGGCACAGTCCTAAGGGGGTAGACTGGATTTAACAGCCTACAGCACCAAATCTCTTTCAACATCGGGCCATTTGGGAGTTAGGTAACTTGGTGGGTGAGGGGTGACCCATTCCTATAATGCCTTTGGGATAAGGTAGCCACAAATCAATGTGCCTCATTTATTTCCAAGTATTATTCACATTAATGAGCATTATAGAGGCGCATCAGGAAGAGAGGACATGGGATTTAAAGTCATTGCTTCTTAGCCCTCATTAAGCTTTGTGTTGTTATGATCAGAGGGCAAATCTCTAATTTTAGGCTGTTCTTAGAGAAGACTAAAAAACAAATACACTGTAATTAAGAAGAAATTCTCCTATGGTAGCCTGAAATCAGCTATTGTAACAAGTTAAAGCAATAGACTTCCTGGGGTAACCAAAGGAGGGGATAATTAATTGTACTCTAACAAAGAACTCATTAACTTGGAACAGAATTCAGTGTCCACTGACATAAGTAAAACAGGCAGGTGTCCACATCCATCTTTATAACTTTTCCGCTGATATAATATACCAAAGATGGTTCTTAAAATTAGTGTTTGTTTAGCTGCCTTCAGCTGGACATATGTGCAGTGCAGGTCCACAATCTCTCTGAAAACCTCTCTTCATCCAAAAATGTCAGGGTGCTGTTTTCTTTCCTAAATCCAGAGAACATGTGTTCAATCTCTTCCAAGATGATAACCTTCATATGAGTTCCTTGAGCTTAAGAATATCTTTCTGGATTAGTCCAGCTTCAGTGAAGTCCAATGGAGCAAGAGAATGTCTCTAAAGAGATACGATAAGCAGTTATAATGGGTATCACTCAACACAGCCCAAAATATCTATCAAAAATAACACCCCCACCAAATGCACTCAAGTTCCTTGACTTTAATTATTATAGCAAATGGTAATATAACAAGGGTGTCTACTGTCAGAAATAATGTTTAAAACAGATGTGAACCATGCAAAGCATATGTAAAACACATGTGATCCTCACCAAGGTCACAGGACCCATTTAAACAGCACATGTGAAATATGTGAACCACATGTGGACACATGTTGCAAAATCACATGTTGCTTTTCCTTGCCAAGACTTGGATCATATTCTAAAAGAAATAAGGCTCTCTTAAACAAACTTTGTACTTCTTAAGGCAAACGGATACCCTTTTGTTTAAAATTCTTAGTACAAGCAGACAGGGGTCCACAAATCTAATGCTTGTGCTGCTTGCATTGGCACTAATGTACTCAAATCCTTCTTTTGTTTCATTTTTTCTCCCTAGGTTGAGTGCAGGTCCATTCCAGATCTAAAGCTAATTACATGATGATTTTCCTACTTAGAAATCGAGCCACTACTTCCCAGATATATAAAGAAACAGTAACATAACATAATGGAAGAAGTACCAAATTTAGAATCTAGGGACCTAGAATGGAATATTTCAGGCCAAAGGCAAGATCTCCTATTTGAGGCTGAGCAAGCCATTTCATCCCTTTAAGCCTCAGTTTCCTCATATGTTAAATGAAGTAGTTGAATGATATGATATCTAGGAATCTTTCCAACTCTATGTCTTACTTACTAAAAGTTATGTCTCTTGTTTATTTTCTCTTATAAGAATTATGATGCAAAATATTGATGTCTCTCCAGTTGTCTAGTCATAAAACATATCATTTGAATGCTACTAAATAAGAAACATTCATCCTTTGCCAATTCTTCATCATGGTGTAGAGATGATCCTGATTTCCCAAAGTCTGGTCAGCAAAGCAAAAACAAAAATGGCAGGAAGTACCAATGTGGATAGGCTTAGAGTACAGGTTGATAATGGACTATGCAAACTGAGGAGCATCTTAAGAAAACTGGAAGGATCATATTACCAGAAGTTTGACTTTGCAACTAATTTTATTTGCCAAAGCAATTCATGAAACAGATGGTTTATGATATGCTATGGTTGGAGAAGTATTCATACTGATTAAATACTATTTTTGTTTTCAGTGAGTATAATAATCTTTCACTCAGGAACATTTATTTTAAAACTCATCCCAAGCAGCTAATTATTATATCTATGGAATAGCTAAGTATCCACTTTTTAAGCGTGGAAGTTATTTTTAGAAGATTAGCATGGTAAAGCAGAAATGACTTTGGACTGAACTCTATGAAATCTTCTGTGATTCTTTCTAGAATTTGATATGTTAAGTTCATCCTACTTTATGTATAGGACAAAAGCGGCCGTTAGTATAAGACTGATGGTAAGCATTGCTGTTTAACCTGAATGTAGGGAAGTCAAAGTGGACATAATGATAATTCCTTCAAGGGAAATCAGTTCTGATGTAATGATTGTTTTGAAAATGTCAATTTGTTCCAAAATGAGTCACATATTAGGGAACAATTTGAATATAACATGAATTTCTCTACCATTAAAAATATATAACGCTGCACTATTAGTTCCTATCTCTTTTATGTGTCACTGACAAAGTTTTTGAAATTTGTATACCTAACCCCTGTAGTCCCACAAGCCCTGTTGCCTTTATTGCCTGATTTTGCATAATATTATGATTTTTAGAAAAAACATATTTTAAATTACTTCAGACATATCCCATATGCTTGTATTTGTAGGTATGTCAATGGAACAAGAGTTCAGGCTCCTACATGGCCACAAAGGACAAAACTAGAACACTGACTAGAAATTGCACAGATTTCAATTTAAGCTGAATTATAAGGAGTAATTTCCCAACAATTAGATCAATTCAAAAGTTAATAGGATTACCTCAGAAGGCAGAGGTTCCTCTCACTTGAAGTCTTCAACCAAGCCCAGACAATCTCAGGTATGTTAAAGGGAGTATGTTTTAAAGGACTGAGAAGATTAGCTAACCAATAAGGTTTCTTCCACTTCTGAGCTTTTATGGTTCCCACTTTGTCCCTAAGGTCTTAGGAGAGGTAAAACTAGGAAAAGATCAGTCTCACCATTAATAGTTTGATCTTAATTAGCCATTGGGAATTGGAAATATTTAAATCGTCCAGTGGTATCTAACTCTCCCATGCCCAGTGCAGATGTATTTTCTTCCTATCCTCCTTCCAAAGGACGTACTTGCCTTCTTGATTTTTCCCTGATGAATGTATTCTTTGACAGTGTGCTACTTAACAGAATTATGCCCATGTCCACATAGAGCAAGTGGATTGAATCAGAAATGAAATTTCCAACTTAATCTGATAAGACTATTCTGTCTGTACCAAGTCATTCTCCTACAGGCTAGAACTATCAACAGCTAAGACATGGTATATATCCTAAGTTGTATCTTGGAATGGAATGTGCTATTTTTGGTTTCGGAGGGTGAGATTTGCAGCAAAATAACTCTATGGAGATGGGAAGGGGATCAGTTGGAACCAGAGCATTCAGTTCTAGTTTGAATTTGTTGCTTTGTCTTAACAAAGACTTAATGTCAGAATCTTAGTCTGCCTTGCTCTGAGCAGCTCTAGAAAAAATAAACATAGTGAGGGTTGGGTGTGGGGTTAAAGGATGGGAGAGAGATAGCTCAACTCTCCAGTACCATAAGGACTTATCAGTGATGTCAAGTCAATATACATTTATTAAGAGCTTACTATATTACTTAATAATAAGTATTAGGGATACAAAGAAAGGAAGAGGTGACAAAAAGGATGTGAGTATTCATTCATATGTACATGCCGGTATATGTCAAAGATTAGGTAAAATAAGGAAAATATTCGTCTGGGAATGAAAAGGAACTAGGCTCAGAATAGTAAGGAAAGCAAACCAAAATAGAAATTAAGTAAATAAAAATAAATAAATAAATGAATGAATGAATGAACGACCAAACAAATAAATAAATAAGCAAGCAAATAAATAAATAAATGAATGAATGAAAATTTGAGCCCAGCTCAGCTAGCCTCAAAATAAGACATTAAGTTACCAAAGACTGGAATAAGCAGGACTATTTTTAGGGGAGGTATTCAGGACCAAGAAGTTCACACCAAATCAGAAAATCAAAATTTTTCAAAGCCATAGAGTTGACCATTTGAAGGGCAGGATCTCATCGTGGAAAGGGTTCTAGTTGTGGGAAGAGAAGTGTCAGATTCAAATGCTGTTCTGTTTTAACTGTGTGGCCATAGTCAGGGCACTTCATCTAACTTGGCATCAGTTTCCTCATTTTTTTAAATCAAGGATTTGAACTGGCTTTTTTTCTGAGATTTCTTCATACTCTAGAGTTATAATTCTTTGATAATTCCATATGACTCAATCAAAAATCCTAAAGATTTGATTGTTTTATATTAGATTTTTTATGTTTTCCCAGGGCATTTATGGTAGTAAAATGGTCACTGAAATGCACAAGGTAAACCAAATTTTCCTCTGATTCAACCTCTCCATTGTGCTGTGAGACAATGTTCAGGAATTTCAGAGAAGTTGGAGGTTTAGCTTCTAATAATTTTTTTTCCAAGTTCGCCAATCCTTAAATGAAAGTAATATATAAATAATTGTTTCAGGACTCTTTACTGACAATGGTGGCAATCTGTAAAACATTTGTCAATTTGTTCTGGAAAATTCAGTACATTTGTAGTATCATTGAGGTGTTTCTTTATAGATAGCAGATTGCAAAGAGATTCAAGAAACCAAGGGATTTTCTATGTTCAGTGTGGTTTGGGTACCCATTCCTGCATTTCTTCTTGTGTGAGTTCATATAACTCTTTGAGTTTTATACACATGGAATTTGGCGCAGAGAGATCAATCACACTTGTTTATTTCCTGGGGGATTGAGATTCTGAGGTGAGATTACACATACTTTACTTAATCAATAAGCCAGAGATAGAACCTCAGTGGTCAGATCACAGGAGAAATCAGCTTTTGATTATTTCTCTGGTAGCTTTTGCACATGTCAAAGTTTCTTTCTAACGTTTCTCTTGCTTTGATTAGGACTTAGTCTTTCAGAAAGTAGTGAATCTCTGACAATTCTAATGAAGATCTTTGGCACCATGTCAGTTTAGCACTGAGCTGAGTGGTTTATGACCTTGGTTTTCTTCAAGCTTATGGTATAGTAAGGCCCCAGCATTCTGTTGACTCTAAACATCAGTCTCTGTTCTCTTGCTCATTTTTTTCTTCTATCTACAGTTATCACTATCAATTGCTCTACTTCCTGGATAGATATCTCAACGATTTTATTGAATTTTAGAATTTCTCAAAGGATCAAAGGTATAATACATCACCTATCCTTGTTTTCTTTAATGTCAAAACTAATAGAGACTTGATAAATGTTAGATGGATGAATATGTTCATCATTTTGTGCAGGAGACCACAATGGGGTATAGATTTGAGTGCTATCAGTTTCAACAAAATTGACTATACAACCAGTCATTCATTTATTTTATGTTCATTCCCTCAACAAATCTTTTCTGAATCCTTACGGTGACAATGTTCAAGCCACTATATAGGTGTTTATTCTAAAAGCATCCTTCACGTCTCCATAAATTGTTTAGAATAATGAGACTTGTTTTTACAGTTGTTAGAGTTCAGGATTTCTGGTAGTGCATTCAGTTCAGAAAGATGCAAAGGAAAGGTTCTGCCTGCTTCTTAAAAATGCCTAAAGCTATAGCTACCCTTCAGGATAGGTATAGATGGCCATCTAACCAAATTAATTCAGTAAATATTTTAAACATCTTTTATTTGCTGATTATCCTGCTAAGTTCTAGAGAAACTACCAAATTTAATAAGAAAATCTTTTCTTTGATGACTACACAAATGGGAGATGAATATAAATAATTAACTATCATTTTAAAATAACACTTGGACAAAATTGCATGAACTCAAAGGAAGGACAGAGGCAATTCTGAAGTAAAGAAGAGCATAGACAGTCAGAAGCAGAAAAATATGTGTGGATGGTAAATAGTCTAATTTGGTTGGAACACAGAACAGGTACAATGGAATAATAGTATATAAAGAATGCTGAGCATGAAATTACAATTCTATAGTTTGAATTTAAGATCACAGGGGAAAGTTCTGTTGCCCATAATATGCCACTAATTGGGCTAATTGCTATCTGCAATTTGACATTCGTATTTTGATGTTGTTATTGTTATTGTTATTTCAAACTGAGTGACAGCATCTCAGCAGGTATGTAGCCTTATCAGTCATGAGCCTGTTAGTAAGAATGGATTCATCATATTCTTTGTTGAAGACAGATATTGAGAGGGGGAAGGCAGGAGAGATAGAGACATAGAGAAACAGAGACATAGAAGAGACAGAGAGAATAAGTACAGTGGTTATCTGAATGTGTATAGGGGAGAAGTTAGGGAGACTCACAGAGAAAGGACAATGTCACATTCAGTGGAACCTCTGGATACTTTACATTTATGTCACAGAGAGACTGAAATTTTGCCTACAGATAGCTCTGCTTGTGGCAGCTAAAATACCACATGTATACCTCATATCATTTAATGGACAAGATCCCTGAGAACTAAATGTTTTTGCCCAATGCTTCCTAAGATGAAGAGCAGCAAATACAGCTGCTGCCCCAGTGCCCCCCACCAAACTCTCTCAGATGCTTTATTACATAATCCACAGTTTTCTCTCTTTTATTCCCTGATAGATGGATACCCCTTTCCTTTTCCTCTATAATAAATTTTGTTCAGATTTCTTCCATTACTCACATATGTAGCTTTACTCTGCTATAAATGGAAATGGTTTTACAGATGTTTGCCTGTAAAGGTCCATGACACATTCAGGAATTGCAGACTCTCCTTTTGAAAGCAATCCATAGTCCCTCTGGCATACAAGGAAAGGTGTATTATTTCAGACAAAAATATATAAAAAATACTTTTGTTATGAGCAAGGCATCAGAAAAAAATCAAGAATGACTTTTTTTTCCTTTTAATTCTTGCCTCCTCTCACAAGTCTGGATGAGACATATAGGAATTTGACATTTGTACTGAGTGGATTTAATGAATTGTGGCTCTGTAGTTTTAGGTTTTCCAAAACTATCTATTCACTAATGATATTGATGCTGTTCACTTTCTCTTCCCAGAAATTTCAAAAGGATACATATGAGTATTAGCATACCATAGTCTGTTGTCTAGTGCCATTTGTAACAAAAATGATAAAACTACCTAATATGTTTAATATCATCTGACTATAATCTCTGAAACAAGTGTGCATGCATGTTTGAACACACACAGTACACTCAGGAGAATCGATGGACACTTTTCCCCTAGAATGTCTTTTTTATATATGCAAGCAATTTTTAAAAATTATAAACCTAATTAAAATGTGCATTTTAATTTCCAAAGAACTACCAACAATTTCCATGTCCTTAAGCTTTTGTCATGTTTCCTTTAATATTTAATATACTGCTCCTAGGTGACAGTGCAGCTAGCTGTTAGAGTTCTGACCTCATGGTCAGTAAGATCTGGATTCAAAACCTTCTCTGTTCTTCCCTGGATGTGTGACCTTATGGAAATAAATTATCTCCATGTGCTTCTAGCAACTATCTACAATTTGTATCACCTAACATATCCATGTATAAGTAAACTAATCAGAAAGTCCACACACTCAGGGGCATAAGAAAGTAACAAAATAATAAATTTTTCTGATATTCAAGGAATATTCTCTAGTCTAATCTAATAAACATGCATGAATTACCTACCATATGCTTAGAACTATAAGATTTGCTAGACTCATTAATGCAAAACAAAACCAAAAATAAATAAATAGCACATGGCCTCAAGGATCTTATATCTTCTGAGAACTCACCTTCACCTATTTACTTTCCTTTGAAGTTACTCTATATCTATAGAGAAAGGGAAAAAGACAGGACTTGTGATTCTGTTCCTAGAAGGAATTCATGGACAAAGAAAATCCTTCTACCAATGCAAATCTGAACTTTCCTTATACAAATTTATCTTCTGAATGACAATTAGTAACTTCTAAGATTTAGAGCACAGCACTTTCTGCCTTTGACAGTGGTTCCTTGGATCCTCTTCACCAGGTGGCAAAGGGTATATAGCATGTTGGACTTGGATTCAGAAGCATATGAGTTGGAATGCTGGCTCAGACACATAACAACAGCTGTGTAGCTCTGGGCAAGTCTCTTAACTTTTCTCAGCCTCAGTTTTCTCATCTGTAAAAAATGAGGGAATTCAACATGAGGGACTCTGTCTTCCTTTAGATCTAAATCTGTGATACTGTGATATAAAGAGGATATTATGTCAAAGTCATCCTCCCCACATCCAACACCTATCTAAATAAACAATTAAATGAATGAATAAATTGATCAATAAGCACATAAATAAGGAATCAGAGAAATAAAACAAATGAAAGGTGTGAATCTTTGGACAATGAAGTTCTAGCTGAAGTGAAGAAAATTTCAATACAAACTGCTTCTTACTTTGATTTATGCCTGAAATATGAGAAAGCCTATTCCCAGATGCCTGCTGCATTCTACAATAAGGCACATGAGTACATATATTTAAATAGCTTACTGTATATTTGACCTTCAATTTCCATAATTGCAAAATGGTCTTTTTTTTTTCTTAAATGGATCCCTAAAATGAGAATGAACCAGATGGGGCAGACCTTGTTTACAGTACTGACACATGGTCTCTCAAGAAGTCTAGGATAGAGAGATGGATTGGGAGCAGAGGGGAACTTCACTAGGTCAAGAGTTAAAATCAGGCCTCTTGACTAGAGCTCTGTTCTTTTGGAACACACCGGGATGAAAGAAGCCACAGTGGAGGTCCAGCCTCCTGCCAATGTACATTCTTCATAGCCCAAGCCTGCCACTGAATGTTGGACTTTCACACATGCACTCAGGAAGAGAGCCTGTCCTACTCTCTGGAACAGCTGGTGTTCACAGGGCATGTTTAAAAGCTTTTCTAATAAGTAAATATATAGGGGAGGCTTCTAGATACATGCTCAGGATAATGCATGGGAATTAGACACACAATTCCAATGAACAATAATGGGAGTGGTGTCTTTAATTCTACCCACACATCCTGATTAACTGAAAGAATTATTTTCTTGAGCAGCAAGACTACAAAATTCTGGTTCTGGCCTCAGCACTGTCTGCCAGTATCCCATAAAGCTTTATTTCCCTAAGGCCCCCACCATATGACTTAGTTGGACCACATTCCGTTCCAGCCTTCCCCCGTGTATGATCATTTTGTGAATTTTTATTGTTCTCTTAATTATCTGCACATAGATATTAATTCCAGAAAGTACAAACAGGCCCCACTGTCATTTCTCCACCACATTTTAGATGATAACATCACTCATGAATGCTAGTTACAAGTTTCCAGGCAGACGTGCGGTTGATCTGAATTTGTGGGACAACAACATTCAGATATCTGCTTTCAATTTGTGCGCATGTTTTTCTCCTGTTATTTTCTCTTTTTTTTTTATGGCAGTATTAATTGTTACCAGAAATCTCTATGAAATTACAGAGCAACCAAACAATGGAATGTAGCAGATTAGAAATTGTTGTTTTGCTCGTTGATCTGAGAAACGTGTCAAGCCAGCCTATTACTTATGTCTCGGGGACAATCGCAAGAATCTCAGACAGCTTGATCCTCACCATGTGGGCACTGGCTGACCCACAGGCATACTGACTTTGCTGATGCTGAGGCTTTTATCTACCCATTTGGCCCTGATAATACTTCGAGCAATGATGAAGAGAAAAATAGCCCATCACTAGGGGAAACTGGACATGTGGGAATTGGTATGCTACAGATCACTAAGTCTTAATGCACTAAGACCAAGGATTAAGCTAAAGAGTCTATAGCTGGCATCAAAGCCATACACCAGCAGCATGTCTCAGTGAATTAAGCAGCAGACTGGGGAGTGTGGGGGCCCTGAGTTCTAATCCCCAATCATTGACTTTCTATTGGACCTGGATCAAATCACTTAAATGGTTCTCTGGCTGTAACTCAGTCTCTCTGGGGAGAAAAAGGGGGAGGAAAGGGGTTGGGGGAAGGAGTAAAAACACTAGCCTTCCTCCAATGGTTGCTGAAAGGGAAATGAAAAAAGAAGAATCAGTGTAACTTGTAAATAAATATAAACTTAATAATCAACATAGACCTAGGCTAGAGGGCTGAGGCGAAGGAATAGTAGGAGGCTCACAAAGGGGTTTTCATGCTATCCATCAAAGCTTTGGCATGAATCCTTCAGGCTGTTATCTGGATTAAATGAAGCTCTTACCTGGCCAAACAGGAAACAAGACGATAATTTAAGTCTTCTCTTCTGAGCCCACAGCACCACATTGAGTCATTAGGTATTCTGTAGCATAATACCTGAATGCTAGAATCTCAGAGAGTTTGAACAGAGATGATGTAGTCTAACCTTAGACATGAATCCTTCCAATATAGAGAGTAAAAAGAACTGCCAGAGGCCATCTTGTAGAACTTAACACTGAAAGGCAATAATTCCCATTAAAACATACTAAGTATGTGGTTACCAGCCTCCAAATGGAGAGCTGCAGAGATGGGAATCCTGGCAAGCCACTCAGCCTCTCTAAGTCTCTTGTCAGCTCCAAGCTTAAAGTATTCAGTTGCTACCATTATGAGCTCTCCAAATAATGTGAAAAGCCAGATAGCTATCTGAGAACACAGGAAGAAAAGGAAGTGGTCATTTTTCTTCCTTCTCCCCTCCCATCCACCCCATCCTTATTTTCTTGAGTTGCTGTGTACTGTTGCAATGGTATAAAGGTTAACAGTGGGAAAGAAGGGTAGAGAGCCTGGACAATCCACAGTTCAGATAACCAGGCCCTAAAATGAAAGTGTTGGCTATAATAACATTCTGCCTCTGGCAACTATTTAAGAATGATTTGCTACACAGCTGAATTCTCCCCTCCCGTTCAGCACCCCCCCCCCCAAACTCTCCCTCTCTCCCATTTCTCCTCCTCCATTCTAGTGGCTCATTTGGGACTAGAGAAAGTTAATAGGAAAATGATCTTGCTGGACCAATTGTGATAGTGAACTCAGCTGGAATACTCCCAGTAACACTACTTTTAGTATGTGACAAATTCATGTTGTTCCTCAGTACAGCATGTTTCTCAGCAACCATCATTGGAGACAACTGTTGTCCACACACCCACAAACCCAAATTTTCTTCTCTTCCCCTCTGTCTGACTGGGTCTGGCTTCCTAAACTGGCAGGAAAGGTGGAAATATGGCAACGACAAGGAGTCATGAACTTGGCTTAACACCCTCATCATCATGTGTATTTAATAAATCATTTCTTTTTTCAACCTACATTTGAAAGCCACAATTCTAAGAGGAGAGTTCTCTAATAGTCCAGTGATTCCCCATGTTATATTCCCTGCAGAAGAGATGAAAACCTTGCTCTTGCATAGAGTAAAACAAACAAAAACAATAAAAAGAAGGATGCAAGAAATTCCAAGTTGGGCAGAGGATCCCAAATTTCCACACTAGTGGTATAGGCTCCCAGTAGGAAAGTCAGGTCCTTTCCTGCAATGGAAAATATCTTCACCCTCTTAGCACTCTAGGTCAGCTCTCTGGAATAATATGATGAGTGAAAATATATTAGAGACTTCCCAACTCACCCATTTCCTCTTGCACCCCCCCAACTACTACCAGAGACCAGATCTCTAATGGATACCAAGTCATGGCTGGGGTCATTCAGCAGAGACAGAATTTTAAGAGGCATGCAAATGACAAATGCCCTAGACCTTTGCCATATAACTGGAAATTGTTTTTATAAGATTCTTGAAGCGAAAGTATCCCCATGAGCCTCATCAAATATTCAGAGTAGTATTTCCCTCTGTACTAAGATGTCCTTTCTTCTCTTTTCTTCCTTTTACTTTGAGTAATTCCCGCCCATTCTCCTAGCTTTTTAATTTAATCTCTACGTAGGTAACGTCTTTTATCTCCATCTTGAAGCCTGGCCATTCCCTGTCAGCTTCATTCCTAAATTTCCACCTTTGCCTAGGTATCACTAACATACCACATTTCAACATTTTCAAAGCAGAATTTGTTACCTTCCATCTGAACTTTCCCTCTCTTTCCCATATTTCTCTGGTCACAATTATTCCCCCAAATCACCCAGGTTAAGAATTTTTTTATCCTTGCCACTCATATCCAAACAACCAAAATGCCCTGTTGATTCTAACTGTGTAATTTCTCTCCTATATATAGTTTTCATTCTTTCCTCAATCAGTCCCTCTTATTTCAACTACTGTAGGACTTCCTATCTGATCTAGGGACCTGTCTTCTCTACTTCTCTCTCATAAAAGTATCCTTCACATGGTTGCCAAAATAATTTATCAAATGCATAGGCCTGCTCTCATTGATCCCTTGTTTAAAAATCTTGAGTGATTGCCCATTGCCTACTAAATAAAATACCAACTGCAATTAGGAGGGCATTGAATTAAAATGTTTGCTAGCCACCTCTTTGGAAGAAAAAGGATTTATCAGAAAGAATAGACGTTATTCCCTTTAGACTTCATAAATTCCAAACTTATTTAAAGGCTTCTTTTCTGATATTATAGTTGTCTTGTAAAGGAGCAACCTTTCAGGAAACAGTTGTTTGAATTTTTCTAAGGATGCTGTTTCTCTTGGTGCAACATCAGTGCTTCGATAGACAGATGGAACAGCTCAAAATGATGGCAGAGAAATTAACAACCAGCTGTGGTTCATTTCAAAGGAAGAAAACAGGATGTGTCAAGGCAGGGTGCTTAATTCACTGAAAACTAGTATTCCAATGACCAAGCTTTCAAATAAAAAGGTTTATCTTATTCAGGAATTTTTTTTTCTTTTTGAGATCAAGAGAGAGAATGTGACTAAAATCATTCATTTTGTTTTTGGTTGTGGAAAAAGACTAGGCAAGGTGTCCGTATTAATTGAGTTAAAAAGTTGGGATATCTAAGACTGTGCCATGTTTTATTGATTATTTATGTGTAATGGAACCTTTGATATGAGGAAAAAGAAACCTCAGAATTCTCCATCCAAATTCCTTATCTTCCGAATATTGGAACTTCTTGGGAATCCCTATAACAATGGAGGAGTCAATCCATTCCCATCACAATTTCAAAGAGGTACAGAAGCATCCATGGATATAGAAAGTATAACTTAAATTGAGGGCTCTGATTATCCTTCAAATTCTCAGACAATAACTAGCAGTCTAGGCTATCACCAAGCTAGAAAAATTCATGTGTTTTAAGTGGTAAAAATGTGGGAATCCACTTGAGTAAAGAGAATTCTTTTGGGATTTTTCTCCACTCATAAATCATTAGGGGAAAGAACCCTAAGAAAAATTAATTGTACTGGCTGCCCTAGAACTCTAAGAGGGAAATTATCATGCCTCAAGAGACAAAATTTCAAGAAAATAAAATTTGATCTGAGTCCCATTTTTATCTAGTAGAAAGTTTTTATATAGACCATTTTGATAATACCATTAGACATCAACTTGGTTACAAACATATATTATGTTTCTGTTTTAAGGCAGAAAGTGTGTACCAATAAAGAATACTTTTTCATTATTCTAGGTACCACATGAGGACCTAGATAACCAAAGTTCTGGCGGCTGATTAATTACCTAAAGCTCCGTGAGGCCTTTTAAAATTCAAAAAGAATCTTTTTTTTAACTCTGTAAAAAGCATTCTAGACAGGAGTATTACTAAAGAATCACCAAGAAAAGTTCTTTGAATATAGATATAGACCTCAATTCAGAAAAAACATGAAATGTATGTAGACACAAAATGCTTATGGAAACAAAGCAACAAATCCAATGAGGTACCAGAGATATCAACAAAAAATGGTATGATTCAGGTATGTAAATGAAAATAGCAAAGCTCGAAGAAGAAAAAAGGAACCCGTTAAAAGTATCCTTTTCACCAATGCAGGGTGCCCTGAGAAGAGTCCTTTTAGAAGAATGGGGAATGTGGATCAAGTTTTATCAAAGCTGCCTGCTTTGTCCGTATGTTGAACAGAGACATATTTTAACAAATGCAAAAATAATGAGGGTTTCAGATTTCTAACCTAGGCACCAAAAGATATGCTCTCCTCTAAAATTTCAAAGGAGGGGAGTTCACAATTGAAGCTGCACCATGGCCATGACGAATTCCTGCATCTCATTGACAGGATTTGTGAAAGTAAAATGTTCAGTCACATGGTCTCTCCATCTCTGTAATGAAAAGAAATCCTATCTTACATGTGGGCTACAAGCAACTTGCATATCTCAGTCTTTATGCTGCATAGCTAATGGAAGCCTCAGTTCATTTTATGCACAATTATCCTTGTGGTAATCCTTCAGGGTCTCATGATGCTGGGATTTAAGATCATGGAATTAGCTATCTATTGTCCATTTATCAAACTTATGATTCTGAAATTAGATTTAGAGAGCACACCTGATTTAAATGGAAAGAGGGAAAGAAATAACAGTCTTATGTAGTTCATTTATTTTGTCTACACAGCTGGACAAATAATCAGCTTAACTGATTTTTTTTATAGATGTTATTTCTTTTCCATTTCAATTCCATTCTGCTAATGTCAATTAAGTACTTGCTTTACTTTCATATTCCATCTAGATGTCCTTCAGGTTGTCTTTCTGCCCTGACTTGCTTCTCTTTACTTGGATGAATACCTCCCAAATTCACTACCAGGAGACCTTGGAAAGTTAATCCATTCATCTTGGAAATTCCACCCTCTATCCCAGTCATCTTGATTGATGACCTAATGAGGACAAATAACCCCCTTATCCCATTCTTTCTAGGTGGCTCCAGATTCCAGAATATGCTGCCCCCTCACAACTTATCTATCTAGTTGCTAAGGCCATATTTCCATCTGCCTTCTGCTACACAGCATATACCGCCCTCCATTTCCTCTCTGTATCCCACCCCTACTATACATCATTTGCTCTGTACACAGTAATTAAATCAATAGTAACTTCTGGAAAGGGCTTGTTAATTTATTGCCTTATACATCAACTTATACATCTCTGTGTTTCCCCAGATCAAAATGTTCACTCTTAGCCACCATTCCCTTGCAAGTGTTGAATTCCCTTATTAGAAAGTCAGCTTCTTGAGGGCACTAAGAGTATAAATGCCTGGCATATAGAAAACATTTAATAATTTTTTAAATATATATTCTTTCATTTATTGATGTATAATTTGCTACAATGAGCTTAGTACATTTTAAGCTACTCGAATGAAACACTGTACTAAGGCTTTTGGGACAGAAGGCAATACCCTGAACTGAAATGAATAAATGAAATAAGACAAAGTCCTTACCCATAAGTATCATGAATTTTTAAAAGCATTGATTTTTAGGGCTGGAAGTGATCTTAGATGTTTAGTCAGTCACCCTCATTTTATAAATAAAAAAAAGAAGGCACAAAGTGAAGAAATTGTTTCCAACCTGATTGTAGGGAGAAGTCAAATTCAGGAATAACTATAATATTATAAAACAATTAGTATATAACAAAATTTCTGATATTAGGTGTATGTAACCTTGGATATGTTGATGATTAAATTAGTCATCTAAGGGCTAAACCATCACTAATTCTGTAACAGTAAAATGTGCTAAGTTTTCAAAGTATATATATATATGTATGTATATAAAAGCATAATAAAAATTATAATATATAAATATTTAAATAATTATACATATAAATATTTAAGGCCAAAAGCCTTAAATATTCTTGTGTGATTTTGATATCATATAGGTATTATTATCTTCATTTTGCAGATTTCTTACAGAAAAGGTGAAACTCAAGATTATTTGGATATTAAATACCAGAAGAAGTCTGTGAACTCATATATTCCTAGCTCTAAGTCTAATTCTCTAGTATGGACTCTACCATTTTGACTTCCTTGTTACTAATACAAAAGAAGACACAAAGGCTATAAAGCATAAAATAGTACAGGCTTAAATCAAATTTGTAGGGAAAAGATATTCCAATCTGGAATAATTGGCATGCTTGCCCAAATAGTAATGACCAAGAGGTAAGCTACTTTAAATATATACTTGTTTTAAATTAATTCAATTTCTTGATCTCAGTCTCAGTTTCTCTTGCAAGCCTTCTGTTACCTTGTTGAATGTAAGCATAATATTGAACGACAATGTCATTTCCTTTAAAGGATATTATCTTTCCCTGTGGGCGCTTCCCAAAATTTTGTCTGGGATTTTGTATGGTGTGGTTAATGGTTCAGTTGAAACAATGCTGAACTCAGTTGACTGCAAGGTAAATTTAACTGTTACTCATTTCTTTCATTTCATTGAAGACTCAGATATCAAGTACTCTGACCTAAATGTTTTCATAGAAATGTTTCCAAATAAAAAATGTGAATGCAAAAGGTTTTTTTTCTTATATAAAAACAGCATACATTTTGCCCAGTAAATTGAACTAAAAGGATAAAGTTCTATTATCTCTCCATTTTTTTCTTTTATTACTAGATTCATGAGACCATAATACATGTTTATGTTCATTCTAACTCTTTGTGCCTGTATAAACTATATTTTCTTGACTGATGTCTGAGGTGAAATTGGCTAGAGTCTATATGTCTTGATTTAATTATTCTTTTAAGTGAGGTCTAATGGAACATACATTTGAATTATTTTGCTACATGAATGCCCATTTTAAATGTCAACTAACTCAAATTTAACTCTTTAGAGAGATGCTAAGAATATATCACAAACATTAAAAAGCCAACTTAAGGGTTATAAATTTATGCACGACACATTTGCATTTTTCCAAATTCTAATTCCATACCCTTATTGCAAAAATTCCAAGAAGCTTGAGCCCATTTACTCTTTACACCTTTAACTAAATCTAATCACTAATTCCATTAAAGAAAGGAAGACGAAAACTAGTGAATCAAAGAATATGACAATAGATTGTGAAAAGAAATTGTATTGCACTGTTAGAAACTACTAATATGATGAATGTAAAGAACCAAGCAAGACAGAAATTGATGAAAGTAAAACAAAATAAAGAAAAAATATATACAAAATAACAGAAGTCCAATTTTCCAGACTTTCATGACTATCAAAATGGTATCAGAGCATGTAAAATCTTTATCACGCATCTTTGACTTAGAATTCTGCTACTTACATGCTGAACTTCTCTCCCATTATCCAGATTGGTTGGATTTTTAGTTTTATTTTTTTAGGGAGAAAGCATCATCATCATCAAAATGGTATTATTATTATCCAGTCTCTCCTTTCATCTCTTTTCTTATTTATTGATGTAGTTCAGCAAGTAAAAATCCTAGGAAGAGTTGATGTCCTATAATTCTTTTATATTCAATGCCCTATGCACTATTGCACAGATGGATAAAATAACTGGTTATATACCTGAATAAAAGTATTTTGTTGTAAACTTATAGTTTGTAGGCTCATTGAAAACATCCTCAGTAAAACTCTAGAAATCAAAACTAGAGGGGTAATATAAATCTTATCCTGGAACCACATTATTTTAGTCCCTTCTGCTAACTCTCTCTATTTTCAGTGTTGGGTTTTGTTTGTTTGTTTCCCAAGAATGTGGAGATTATGATTAATTAGTATGGTAAAACCGATTAAAACTGTCCTTAATTTGGTTCAGTTTTTAATGGATCAATGTAATCTCATGGCAATTGTGGACAAGATGAGTCTGGAATGATGCTCTGGTTCCTTTGCAGCTGAATTCTTCAAGATATTTGAAATCTCTATTTGTAGTATGGGGGTATATCACCTATCATTTCAGTGAGAATATTGAACTTATGATGTATGATTCTATCCAAAGGATGATGTATTTCATGGCATTAAATCAGTGCTAAATGTTTACGCCCTTTAGGGATATGCTGTCCATTTACTATTTCCTGGCACAAACTACATCACCATCCTTAAGCTTAACCCTTCTGTAATTACTGATGATAATGGCCTAGTCCTAAATCACTACTTTAAGCCACTTTGTTTCCACAAACAAATCCATATGGTGTGGACATTTGTTAGATATTTCATTATTCAGGTAGAGCAGTTCATATGAATGACACCCTTGTGGACTATCATTATTACTTCTAGTAATATCAATATCTTAGGATAGTACTATTCTTATAAATACTATAACTGATATTTGCATAGTTCTTTGAAGTATATAAAATACTTTTACTTACATATTATCTTAATATAATAAACCTACAATATGGTTATTGAAGAGATTTTATTGTCATTTTTAGCACTGTAGCATACTGTAGCGTACAAGATATGCTGAATGTAAAGTACAGTATTATATAGGATTGGTCAGGATAAATAGAGCTCAGATGGGATGGCATGGCATGGCACTACATGTATAGTGTCACTCTGGTTTAGTAAATAGAAGTAAGCAAAATCTGGGTTCATGTCTTGCTTCTGACATAGACACTGGGGTCTTAGACAATTCACTCAATCTTTCAGTACTCTAGGAAAGATTCCAGATCTTTAAGATTAAGAAAGTATATCTATCTGCTTTAGTGAAGGGAGTTCCTTCACTGGTAGCTCTTTATCAAGAAAATCTCAGTTCCTATCCCCAAAAAATAGTATACAGTAGTCTCACATAAAAAACATTAATGTTTTTAATATACTATATCTCATTTAAATTCTCTATCAATACGAATTTAAATTATATAATATACTATGTTATTGTCCTGATATAGGTGTAGATCATTGAAGGGAACTAATTTCCTCAAAGTGCTTACATTTTTGAGGAACTTTTATCCTTCTTGGATTTCTTTGAAATTTCAACAACCCCCATCAATAGCTCTCCCATACAGTTGTCATCCACCATACTAACCCATATGAATGCTTATTCCCCATCATCCTCTTGTCCAGATTCAATGAATAGAATGGGTGCTTAAATACAATTAAAAGATTTTTGGCAACTGCTACTCTATTGCCACTCTCTCTGCTTTACTACTTTTAATGAGTCTCATACTCCTCGATTAAGAATTTCCTCTGGAGGCATTTTCTCCCTCACCCCCTATCCTCTCATTAATACTCCATATTTCCTCTGTTAAGGAGAGAGATATTCCTTAAAGACTTTTATTAACCTTATTTTTCTACATCCTTCTACCAAAAGAATTTTTGACAGATCTTTGGTTCAAGGTTTTAGCTTAGTTTGAGCTTTTATAACCTCCCCTTGAAAAATAATTTAATTGCCTACTAGAGGCAATTGTGAATCTTCTGATTATGAAAGGAAATGATGCCTAAGTAGGCCATGTACAGATGGAGGCAAATAGACCCTTAAGGGTAAAGGACAAATAATTTGAAAAACATATGAGTTCATTTGGAAGCATCTTATCAGGGGGACAGCATAATTCGTTTGAGGAAAGACTGATCAGATGTAAATTGTGAATATACTCATAATGAGAAGGGAGCAAGGAATTCCGTCACAGGCCAACATCAAGATAGCACTAGAGACAGTTCAACAGCTGCTTATGGGGAATTGAGCCAAGACACAAATTCAAGAGTCAGTAAGTGATCCAGATGTCACTGCCGCTGCTGCTACTCAAGAGACATACTCCAGAGGTTGTCATCTGGGCACAGCAACTGCCAGAAGTGTCTGCTTTTGGCCCCAGCTGTTGACTTTGTTACTAGAAGATGGTGGAGCAAAAGAGAAGTAAAAAACTGTGCCAACACAGTGGGAGGCAGCTACCAAATGAGTGTTCAGTGGTATACAATGCATTTCTTCATTTGCTTTGTTATGGTTTGGATATAAAATGGATTTGCCTGTAATGGTTTAATTTGTAACATTATAAATGTAGGATCTTTTAAGGGTGTTAAATGGCTTTGTATGACACTTTCTAGTCTTGAAAGATAAATCCTTGAACTAAGAAGTACTAGCAGGTAACCATGATATATTACCATGACATAGGCTGGACTTAAACTAAGCAAAAGTTTCCAAACTGTACTTGAGCATTTGGATCCAGATATTGTTCCTCTTGCTTTGTTTGTGTACATAAATCTAGACAAAGTGTATTATTTTCCTTAGCAGGTAGATTTTAAGCTTTGAACCAGGCTAGGGACTTGATCTGACCAAGTGAATTTATTGACACAATTTTAGAAGGTTATTTCTTGAATACTCAGAAGGAAATATCATGAATTAAAACAATATTGTTCATGGTCTCATAGAACAAGGAATAATTGGTCTCAGAAAGGAAAAAAAAACTAATAGGAACATATTCCCTTTAGAATATTTGTCCCTCTTAGTTATCTTCAAGTACATAAAAGCTGCCGTGTGAAAGAGGTTCCAGACTTTTTCTACTTATCTTCAGAAGGCATACATAGGAGAAAAATGGTAAATGTTGCAAAGAGGTAAATGTAGCCCTAATATCAGGAAAAATCTACTTCACAGCTAGAGCTATGCAAAAGTAAAATGGGTGATCTTCAGAGGAAAAGGTTTCCTCCTCATTAGAAGCATAGTTCAATGTTGTCTGAGGCTTGTTGACAAGATTGTAATGTGAATTCATGTTAGGTATGGGTTGGCCTACATGAGTCCTGAGGTTTCAGCCAACTCAGAAGTTCTAATATTGTCTAAAATTATATATTCTCCACCTAGATAGATAGCAACATATCCAGAATGAACTTAAGTATCAAAGAATTAGCTTAAAAATAATGTGGTACAGTGGAATCATAACAGACTTGAAATCAGAGTTCTAGTTTGTCTCTAATGGGTTTGTTCATTAATTGGATATATTATCTTATACAGTTCCTTGGATTAGATCAATGCTATTATCTTTTCTAATTTTAATATCCTATGATTCATTTCTCTTCTTACTAGAGTCTAATCAGATATCCCACCTTCAGAAAACCTTCCCAAAGTAAGAATATTAGCTGAAAGACCTGGGTGGCAGTGTCGGGGTGGGAGGCTTAACCTAGGGAAAAGAACTCTTCCCAAGAATTAGAAACGATGTCATGTGGAATAGGAATTATATTTGTTCTTCTTGTTTCTAGAAAACAAAACTAGGAGTCATGAATATAACTGTCAGACTTAACATAGTGAAATATTTCCTTTAATAAGATTTAAGTTTGTTATTAAGATTTCTCATAATTAGAGGAGACAAAAATTGCAATGGGCTACTTTAGAAGGGATATTTCTCATTGAATTCCTTCATACATTATATCAATGACCCTTTTTAGAGACTTTGTCGAAGCAAACGTGGATTAGGCATCCATTGAATTATAGATGGCCTCTGAGGTTCCTTATGAACTTAGAATTCTCTGATTCAATGAATTGAACTGAAAGAATAAAAATAGATTATGCAAAATGCTTTCCTGTATTAGGAGAAATATTTAATTGGGAGTCACAAAAAGGACTAAAAAGGGTTTTAGAGTCCATCCAGTCTGACTTAGTCATTTTACATATTAAAAAAATGAGGCCAAGATCTTATGAGATCTACCCAGTCACATGGTGAGTGAATTCCAGAGATGATCCTAGAACATAGGGTCCCTGACTTGTATTCAAGTGTTCTTTCTATTATTCCAGAAGAATGGTGGAAGGGGAGCATGAAATCCATTATTCAAACAAGCAGTCAAACAAATTATCATTCCCTGTGGGATGAGTTACATTTGAAGTGAAAATCAAAATTTCCAAAAAAGAAAGATCAGCAAACATTCAATATTAATGCAGCTTTGGTTCTTTGACCAACTTACTTTGAATAATTTGCCTAAATTCCTTGGTAAGAGATTAACAGAGATATCCTTTTACCAGCTGTCCCATACAAGTATTTCTTTTTTGTACCTGTAAATGATAAAATTTTTGAGATTTGTTATTTTCTTTTTTTACTTAGCTGGTTACATTTGTCATTGGAGACCTAACACCTATATAAGCTTCTTTTGACTCATAGCTCCATTGTGACCCAGAAAAACTGGGTCTTTTTCCTATGACTTTTCAAACTATGAGAGACACACAAAAGACAAAAGAATTGGGAGAAGTGCTTTCCCATATATCTTTTTTGGGACTAAAGTTATTTTTTGTCCTGTTGAAACATTCATTTTGAATAGTTTTGAGGTTTTATTCTTTTAGGCTCTGCATGTGAAATAAATACCTCTAGTAACTATTTGTGAAGAATGGTCTAGGTGAAATTAAAACTTGTGGTAAAAACTATAATTAGATGATTTTTTAGGTCTCTTCTGATTGTACAGTTTTATGACTTGTTTTCAGCAAAAATTGCATGTGGAGAGAAAATAAAGGACATTATGCTAATGCTTTTTATGACCTATCACATGAAATTGAATGAGTGCATGTATATACAAGTACATGTATATATTCATGATTTGAATCATCTCAAGAGATTGATTTTTTGGATAAGAATATGTTTATTGATTATATCGGGTTTATTGGTTAGGCCAGCATCACAACTAATTAAGTTATTGATATAAATCTCCATGGCTTTCTTATGACCAGAGATGACCCATGCTGGGTCAGATAATTTAATAAATATATATATTTTAGAAGCCTATTATTCAGCTGCTCCCTTGAATACTTCAAGACATCTCTAATTAGTGATAGCTAATTTGGAGGTGGTCCTTCATCCTTTTCACCTTTCCCCATTCCCAGAGGTGGACCAATCACATAGACAAAAAAGAACACCTCTCCTCTTCATTTATTAACCAAACTCTTTTAAAAAGGAAGATATTCCTTGAGATTTCTAAGGACACAGAAAATGCCAAAAGTAGTAAACCAAATGGTATCTCTGACTCAAATTCCAGACATAGGTATAAACAGTAATTCTCCCTAATATACAGGAATTAATACAATATATGAAAAATAAATTTTCACATATTCATATACAAATACATATATATGTAATATATGCATGTCTGCATACATATATATGCATGCATATATGTAAATATCATATGGAGAGTTCTCAATTTAATTTATAAAATCATGGACTATATATGAATAATTTTCTCTTTCTCTTCACTAAATTTAGGACCTAATAATTAGTAGCACATGGAACCCAGAGTTGCCTAAATAGCAGTGTAATAATTTGTGATACATCTTCTACAGATATTTATATATGTATTTGTACTAATTAAAATTTCCCAGATCTTTGTTAAATGGAAGCCCAGGTCAAAAAGTATAAGGCATGTATTAAATGTTTCTTTCCTTGTAATTATATTCCTTTGTGGAAATGTGCATAATAAAACTATATATAATTATTTGTTTTTCCATAAGTATACTGATTTGTGCTTATTATAAAATACTTTTATACTTTAATTTTTGGGGGGAGAATATAGAACATATTTTGAGCCACATTTAAATTTAGATAATCAGAATACTGGGGAAAATACTAAAATTCCAATTTGGCAAAGGTTTGCTTTGAAATTTTCCAGGTAAAACAGAATGATATACAATTTGACCATGTTTTTCATGTAACTAAAATAATGTACATGTTTTTAAATAGTTTCAGCAATAAGAAAGCTAAGTATTAACTCAGGTTGATGAGGAAAGTCAAGGACAACAAAGAGGCTGTTAATATTTGGACAAAAAGTTGGAGAAAAGAAAAACTAGGACCTTTGTTTTAGGTCATGAGGTCATTGAAAACAGAGAGAAAGGGGGCAGCTGGGTGGCTAAGTGGATTGAGATTCAGAACTAGATATGGGAGATCCTGGATTCAAGTATGGCCTCAGATCGTTCCTAGCTGAGTAACCCTGGCCAACTCACTTAACCCTCTTTGCCTAGCCAATAATGCTCTTCTACATTGGAACTAATACACAGTATTAATTATAAGATGAAAGGTAAAGATTCAAAACACACACACACACACAAAGAGAAGGCAGAACTGGTCAATTTGATTCTTATGTTTCTGTTTTTTCTTCAAAAGAGAATGACCTTGGCACTGAAAATGAAGACCATAATGGTCGAGAGAACAGCATTCCTGGTCAAAGGGGAACAGTGTTAACCCTTTAAATTCAGGTTTGCTAGGAACTTAACGCTTTTCAATAAGGCCACAATATTTTTCAATAAGAAATCACAAGGATCACAAAAGGGGTCAAAAGAGGAGTCTCAGATTTTTATCTATTCTCTTATTGGCTTCCCACACATAATAACATAACTGGGAATTAAACTAGTACACAGCCTTAGAAAAGAGTCAGATGAGATGGTTTAAGAGCTATCCCTCCTTGATCAATCCAAGGCCATTGGCTTAGATGAATTACATTCTCCTATTCCAAACAAAATGGGAAATGTGATTGCTGAGCCACTCTTCCTCATATTTGAAAGAGCGTGGGAAATGGAAGAGGGCCCATATGATCACAGAGGGACAATTGAGCTTTAGAAAAGGCAAGAGTACAAACTCTGCAAACTATAGATGAATGAGCTTGACATCAATCCCTGGGGAAAGTCTAGGACAGATCTTCAAGGAACCAGATTAAGCAGTGATTATAAAGAGCCTGCATGAACTCAAGGCAAGACCATGCCAGACTAACCTTATATCCTATCTTTGACAATTTTAAAGTATTGGATAGAATAATGTGGATTTACTTTACCTAGAATATTAATTAAGCTTTTAATGATGGCATCATGTTATCTATCCTACATAATTAACTCCAGTGACTCTGTATTGCCTGCAAAATCAAATACAAAATCCTATTTTTGGCACTCAAAGACCTTTATAACCTAGTGTTCTCCCAACTTTCCAGGATATTTTACTTATCGCCACATACTTTTGGATCCTATAACACTGGCTTCCTGACTAATGTACAAATAAGGAACTCCATCTCTTGGCTCCAGACATACTCACTGGCTGTCCTCCATCCTTGAAATATTCTTGCTGCTCCACTTTGTTGACCTCCCAGTCTTACTCTAGATCAGTGATTCCCAAAGTGGGTGCCACCGTCCCCTGGTGGGTACTGCAGTGATCCAGGGGGGTGGTGATGGCCACAGGTGTATCTATCCTTCCTATTAATTACTATTAAAATTTAAAAAAATTAATTTCCAGAGGCGCTAAGTAATATTTTTTTTCTGGAAAGGAGGCAGTAGGCCAAAAAAGTTTGGGAACCACTGCTCTAGATGGTAGAATTTTAGTTGGGATATAAAGGAAGGATTTAAAGACTTCCATTAGTCTTACTGTGATCATCCCATTGACATCTTTCATTATCAGAAAAAACTCATCTGGGAATTTATTCAATTCTGGGAACTACTGTTTATGATTGTCAAAAGGAGAGTGGTCAGGATGCTTAAGGGTATTGAATCCATGTCATATGATGATTAGTTGAGGGAATATGACATTATCAATCCTGTAGAAGAGAAGACTCAGAGAGAACATGATTGGATAGGTTCAAGGATTTGGTGAGTTGCCATGAGAAAGTACTATACTTGTTCTATTTGGCTCCAGAGGATAGAACCAGAAGCTAGAGGTAAAAGTTGCAAAGAAGCCAATTTAGCCTTAAAATTAGGGAAAAAATACTGCCTTATAGCAGAGTTGTACAAAAGTGGATTGTTCTCCCTAGAGAATAAATGGGTTATACCTTTCTAGACATCTTCAAGGGAAGATTGGAAAACCATTTGTTGAATTTGTGATAATAGGAATTCTTCTTATGTTTTAGACTCAGTTGCTACTATGGTTGATTCTGAATTTTAAGTTGGATATATAAGTTACAGATATATGTGTGTATATGTATGTGTATGTATACTCGTCATTGGACTGTCCACCCAGTTGCCTGCCATTTAATGGGCAATAGCACTATTTAATTCACTTGTTTGTTGCCTTTTATTTTATATTAATTAAGTCAAACTTTTGACAAGAGAGATGGGATACAATATGCATAACAAATGACAATACAAAGAAAAATGTAATTGACTATAGCTTAAAAGTCAGTAAATTAATTATTAGTTACTTATATTGAAGTCAGTTTGAATCAACAGTTAATGAATTTATTAGAGTAAGGAGCAAAACTAATACCAATTTTTAAATAACAAGGTAAGAAATATTATGGGTCTTATTTAGGAGACTACAAAATTTAGGACTTGATGAAATCAAAACAACATAATCTGGAAATACGAACTTCTCAAAATTCAAAAGAAATAATTTATTTATACGTATAAACCAGATTGAATTTCTTGTCACCTATGGGAGAGGGAAGGAAGAAGGGAGGGAGACAACATGAAACATAACTTTGGAAAACTTATGTGGAAATTTGTTATTAAAATAAAATAAAGATATAAATTGATAAAATAAATAATTTATCCACTTATACTTTCTACAATACAACATGCAATGGTGATGATAAACACTTTAGAAAAATAGATCTGCCTGTAATTCATCTTTATATCCGCATGCTGAGATTATGGATTATAAATGTGGTCATTTCATTGTGACTGATGGAATAATAGTTTGGCATATATACATTTTAATCAATACTTTCTATTTTTTTATCTTTATGATCCTTCCAATTTCCTCCTGAAATATCCTTGAGATAATCTGATTTAATTGCGTCTCATAATATAATCTCTAACAAGTTTCTTATCTCTCCAACTTTTTCTGTTATTTTTTGAGTTTTTTTTTTATTACTATTCAGGATTTCCCACTCTCATCCTCTATAAGATTTTGCAGATGAATCTACATTGTAAAAGAGTGCTCTTCTCAGCTGTTGCACCAACTCTTCTTTTTGAGAAGACCAAATATTTGCTTACTGAGGCAATTTCTGGGTTGTAGGGCCCTCCTCATTGTGTTTAATGTATTTTTAATTAAATTTTTTATTTAATTAATTGATTTAGAATGTTCCATGATTACATGATTTATGTTCTTTTCCTCCCCTCTTCCCACCTCCTCCCTTAGCCAACAAGCAATACCACTGTGTTTTACATGTGTCATTGATCAAGACCTATTTTCATATTATTAATATTTGCATTATGATGATTGTTTAGAGTCTATGTCCCCAATCATATCCCCATCTGTGATCAAAGAGTTTTTTTTCTTCTGTGTTTCGACTCTCATGGTTCTGTCTCTGGATGTGTATAGTTTTCTTTCTCATAAGTCCCTCAGAGTTGTCCTGGTTCATTGCATTGCTGCTAGTACAGAAGTCCATTACATCTATTTTACCACAGTGTATTGGTCTCTGTGTACAATGTTCTCCTGATTCTGCTTCTTTCACTCTGCATCAATTCCTGGAGGTCATTGCAGTTCACATGGAATTCCTCCAATTTATTATTCCTTTGAGCACAATAGTATTCCATCACCAGCATATACCACAATTTGTTCAGCCATATCCCAATTGACGGTCATCCCCTCATTTTCCAGTTTTTTGCCACCACAAAGAGCAAGGCTATACATTTTTTTGTATATGCCTTTTTCCCTATGATCTCTTTGGGGTAAAAACCCATCAGTGGTATGGCTGGATCAAAGGGCAGAAAGTCTTTTAGCACTCTTTGGGCATAGTTCTAAATTGCCTGGTTAGATCAATTCACAACGCCACCAGCAATGCATTAATGTCCCAATTTTGCCACATCCCCACCAATATTTATTACTTTCCTTTGCTGTCATGTTAGTCAATCTGCTATTTCTGAGGTGGAGCCTCAGTTGTTTTGATTTGCATTTCTCTAATTATAAGATATTCAGAACACTTTTTCATGTACTTATTGATAGTTTTGATTCATGACCCTTGCCACTTATCAGATGAGGAATAGTTTGCTTTTTTGCACAATTGATTTAGCTCCTTATAAATTTGAGTAATTAGACCTTTGTCAGAGGTTTTGGTTATAAAGATTTTTTTCCCAATTTGTTGCTTCCCTTCTAATTTTGATTACATTGGCTTTGTTTGTACAAAACCTTTTTTTTAATTTAATGTAATCAAAACGATTCATTTTACATTTTGTAATTTTTTCCAACTCTTGTTTGGTCTTAAATTCTTTCCTTTCCCATAGATCTGACAGGTATATTATTCTATATTCACCTAATTTACTTATAATTTCCTTCTTTATATTCAAGTCATTCCTCCATTCTGAATTTATCTTGGTGTAGGGTGTAAGATGTTGATTTAAACCTAATCTCTCCCATATTGTTTTCCAATTTTCCTAAAAGTTTTTGTCAAATAGTGGATTTTTGTCCCAAAAGCTAGACTCTTTGGGTTTATCATACACTGGCTTCCTGATGTCACCCACTTACCCCAAGTCTTTTCCACTAATCCTCCCTTCTGTCTCCAGAACCAGATTGTAACCAGTACCATATTGTTTTGATGACCACTGCTTTATAGTAAAGTTTAAGATCTGGTACTGCTAGACACCCCTCCTTCAAATTTTTTTCATTATTTCCTTTGGTATTCTTGATCTTTTATTCTTCTAAATGAATTTTGTTATTGCTTTTTCTAATTCAGTAAAAAAAGGCTTATTGGTAGTTTGATAGGTATAGCACTAAATAAGTAAATTAATTTGGGTAGAATAGTCATTTTTTATGTTAGCTCATCCTACTCATGAGCAATTAAAGTTTTTCCAATTATTTAGATCTAGTTTTAATCATGTGGATAGCGTTTTGTACTTGTGTTCATATAATTCCTTTGTTTATCTTGGCAGATAGATTCTTTTACATTATCCAGGATGATTTTAAATGGAATTTCTCTTTCTTTCTTTTTTTTTCTTAAAGCCCTTACCTTCAATCTTGGAATCAACACTGTCTATTGGCTCCAAGGCCAATAGTGGTAAGGGCTAGGCAATGGGAGTTAAGTGACTTGCCCAGGGTCACACAGCTGGAAAGTGTCTGAGGCCAGATTTGAACCTAGGACCTCCAAGCTCTAGGCCTGGCTTTCAATCCACTGAGTTACCCAGCTGCCCCCTGGGATTTATTTTTCTAACTCTTGCTGTTGAATTGTGTTGGAAATATATAGAAATGCTAATGATTTATGTGGGTTTATTTTGTATCCTGCAACTTTGCTAAAGTTGTTGATTATTTCCACTAGCTTTTTAGTTGATTCTCTAGGATTCTTTAAGTAGACCATCATATCACCTGCAAAGAATGATAGCTTGGTCTCCTCATTGACTATTTTAATACCTCCAATTTCTTTTTCTTCTCTAATTGTTATTTCTAGTGTTTCTAATACAATGTTAAATAATGGAGGTGACAATGGGCGTCCTTGTTGCACTCCTGATCTTATTGGGAAGGCTTCTAATTTATCCTCATTGCAGATGATACTTGCTGATGATTTTAAATATATACTATTTATTATTTTTAGGAAATGCCCTTTTAATTCTATACTTTCTAGTGTTTTTAATAGGAATGAGTGTTGTATTTTGGCAAAGGCTTTTTCTGCATCAATAGAGATAATCATGTGGTTTCTGTTAGTTTGGTTGTTGATATGGTCAATTATATGGTTGGTTTTCCTAATATTGAACCATCCTTACATTCCTGGTATAAATACCACATGATCATAATGAATAACCCTCCTGATCACTTGCTGGAGTCTTTTTGCTAGTATTCTTTATTTAAGATTTTTGCATCTATGTTCATTAAGGAGATTGGTCTATATAGTTTTATTTCTCTGTTTTTTTTATCTGCTTGGTTTTGGAATGAGTATCATATTTGTGTCATAAAAGGAATTTGGTAGAAATTCTTCTTTACTTATTATGTCAGATAGTTTATATAGTAATTATAAAGTAATTGCTCTTTAAATGTCTGATAGAATTCACTGGTGAATCCATCTGGTCCTAGGGATTTTTTCTTAGGGAATTCTTTGATGGCTTGTTCAATTTCTTTTTCTGATATGGGATTACTTAAGTATTCTATTTCTTCTTCTGTTAATCTAGGCAATTTATATTTTTGTAAATATTCATCCATATTACTTAGATTGCTATATTTATTGCCATATAATTGGGCAAAATAGTTTTTAATGATTGCCTTGATTTCCTTTTCATTAGAGGTAAGGTCTTCATTTTTATCTTTGATAATGTTAATTTGGTTTCCTTCTTTCCTTTTATTATTATATTAACCAGTACTTTATTTTATTTGCTTTTTCAAAGTACCACCTTATAGGCTTATTTATTGATTAAAAAGTTCTTTCACTTTCAATTTTATTAATTTCTCCTTTAATTTTTAGGATTTCTAATTTAGGTTTTATCTGGGAATTTTTAATTTGTTCTCTTTGTAGTTTTTTAATTTTCATGCTTAATTCATTGACCTCTACCCTCCCTAATGTATTAATATATTCAGTTAAGGATATAAATTTCTCCCTCAGTACTGCTTTACCTGCATCTCATAGATTTGGACATGATGACTCATCATTTTCATTCTCTTTGATGAAATTATTAATTCCTACTATGATTTTTTCTTTAACACATTTTGGAGAAACATATTATTTAATTTCCAATTGATTTTTGGTTTACTTCTCCATGTACCCTTGCTAATTATTATTTTTATTGGATTATGATCTATAAGTTTGCATTCATTGTTTTTGCTTTTTTGCATTTGTTTGCCATATTTTTATGTCCTTGAACATGGTCAGTCTTTGTGAATGTACCATGTGCTGCTGAAAAGAAGGTTAATTCCTTTTTGTCCCTATTTATTTTCTCCATATATCTATTAACTCTAATTTTCTAAGATTTCATTCACATCTCTTTCCTCTTTTTTGTTTCATTTTGTTTTGTTTTGGTTTGGTTTATCTAGATCTGATAGAGGTAGGTTCAGCTCTCCCACTATTATAGTTTTACGATTTATTTCCTCTTTAAACTCCACTAGTTTCTCCTTTAAAATTTTGAATGCTATACCATTTGGTGCATACATTTGAATACTGTCATTTCCTCATTGTATATTCTGCCTTTTATTAGAATGTATTTACCTTCCCTATCTCTTTTAATCAGATCTATTTTTACTTTGGTTTTGTGAGATATCATGATTGAGACTCCTGCCTTCTTTTTCTCAATTTATTCCCAATAGATTTTGCTCCAGCCTTTTACCTTTACCCTGTGTGTGTCTACCTGCCTCATATGTTTTTCTTGTAGACAACATATGATGGGATTTTGGTTTCTAATCCACTCTGCTATTTGGTTCTCTTTTTATGGGTGAGTTCATATTATTCACATCCAGAGTTATGAATATCACCTGTATGTTCCCCATCATTTTGATTTCCTTTCCTACTCCTTCCCTTCCTTCTTTCACTATGGCCTTCTATACTAGTGTTTTGCTTTTAATCATTCTCTCTCATCTTCTATTTCTCCCCCCTTTCTTTTTTTTACATATCATCTTAAACCACTTAGTATCCCATTCTCTACCTGTGAATACTTTTTTTTTTAACTACTATGATAGTAAATATATTTTTTGACAATTGCAAATGATATTTTTCTATATAGGAATATAAACAATTTGACCTTATTGAAGAGTTTAAAAATAAAATAAAAATTTCCCCTCTCTTTCTCACTTACTTTTTCATGTTTCTCTTGATTTTTGTATTTGGACACCAGATTTTCCATTTAGTTCTGGTCTTTACTTTATAAAAACTTGGAACTCTTCTATTTTGTTAAATGCCCTTACTTTCCCCAGGAAGTATATAGTCAGTTTTGATGGGTAGGTGATCCTTGGTTGTAGACCAATTCTTTTGTCTTTCTGAATATCATATTCCCAAGCCTTGTGTTTCTTTAATTTGGAGGCTGCCAGATCCTGTGTATTCCTGATTGGTGTTCCTTAATATCTGAATTTTCTTTTTTTCTGGCTTCTTGTAATATTTTCTCCTTAGCTTGGAAGCTCTTGAATTCGCTATTATATTCCTGGGGGTTGTCTTTTGAGGATTTAATGTAGAGGGTAATCTATGGATTCTTTCAATGTCTATTTTACCCTCTTATTGAAGAACATCAGGGCAGTTTTCTTGGATAATTTCTTTTCGTATGATGTCAAGATTTCTGTTTATTTCCTGATTTTCAGGTAGGTCTATTGTTCTCAAATTGTCTCTCCTAGACCTATTTTCCAAGTCAACCATCCTCTCAATGAGATATTTTGAGTTTCTTCTATTCTTTCATCCTTTTGACTTTGTTTCATTAATTCTTGCTTTCTTGTGATATCATTGGCTTCTCCTTTCTCAATTCTAGTTTTTAATGACTGGTTTTCAGCTATGATTTTTTTGATTTTCCTTTTCATTTTGTTCTATCCTGCTTTGCATGTCTTCCAGCAGGTCATTTCTGGTCTTCAATTTGCTTATCATTTAATTTGATTTCTTTGCTTCTTTTTCCAAGTGGGAGATTCTGTCTTTTAAATTGCTATTTTCTTTTTGAACTATTTCCAACTTTTCTTGCTAAGTTTCTCCTATCTTTTTAACTTGATTTTCAAATTCCACCTGATATATTGGAGAACTTGTGACCAGTTTCTTTTCTTTTCTTTTTTTTTTTGGCAGGTTTGGATGTGTTTACTTATTTGATGTCTTCTGCTGTATCTCGTGTAGTCTAGTTTTTCAGCATAAAATTATCTGGAGTCAAGGTTTTTTCTCTCTCTTTTTTTTGGGGGGGTAGTTATGGATTATAGTTCTTGGTTGCTGGAGGCCATTGCTTTGCTTTGTTCCTTCCCAGTCAGAAGTCTGAGTGAGGAAGAAGTGCAATCTCTGTATTGATCTCTATAGAGGTTTTTCCCCTGAAGCTATTTTTTGAGTTTCTGCAGTGTCTGCTATGTGGAGCCACCTCTCTGCCCAATCTCTACACCCAATCTCTACATTTCCTCAGCTTTCTGGTGTCCCAAGTTTTGCTGCAATCAGAGGAAAGTCTGTGGTGTCCTCAGCCAGCTGTTAAGAACCTAGAGATTGTCCTCCAGAAGTCTGAGTGAGGAAAATAGGCAAGTCTTTGTATTGAGCTCCAGAGAGGTTTTTACCCTGAGGCTATTTTTGAGTCTCTCCAGTGTCTTCAGTGATTCTCTGCCCTATCTCCATGTTTCCTCAGCCTCCTGGGGTCCCAAGTCTCGCTGCTCTCAAGAGTAAGTCTGTGGTGTCTTCAGCCAGTCCCCTTTTCCCCCAAGTATCTTCCTTTACCCCCAAGAACCTACACTCTCTCCAACTCTGGTGCCATAGATGGAGTGGGGAGGGGTAATGAGCTTGTGCTTTGGTGGGAATAATTTTGCCCCCTTTTAGCATGGAAATGCCCAAACTCAGCCTATCTTCAATGCTGTGCCCTACAGTGGAGCCCCTTCACTCATCTGATCTTGGTTATTGTCCTTTTGAAGCACTTTATACTGGTTGGTAAAGAGGAGAGGAAGAGCCTTGCTTCTACTCTGGGGCCATCTTAACCCGGTTGTACTGTTCAGTGTTCTTTTTTTTTTTTAATGGTTAAGTTTTTGTAGAAAATGACACTAAACCATGTTCACATTTATTTCTTCATTCACCTTGTTTTTATGTGTTAATAATTTGTCTTAGGCTGTCTATAATTAGTCTTGGGCTAATTAATTAATTAATTAAATATCATGTCCTCTCATTTTTTCTTCTATTTTAGTGTAGTTTACAATCCCAAAGCTACCAAGTTAATGGTCTATCTGTAAGCAAACAGAATCATTTAAAGATAGTCAATTTCCTTTTTTCCCCTGTAATGTCATTTATTGCTCAACATGTCCAGTTTCAATGCTTTTCTTGAAGAAAATATTAGTGATATATGGGTATGAGGTTTCTGTATAGTCTACAAATATTTGGTCTCTTCTGTTTCCTAATCTTAAGCAATATTTTCCAACATATTTTTATCATCTCTCTCAACCTCAATTTTGCATTGAACTCATTAAGTATTAAAGTATATGTTGATTTAATTTGGAGTGACTCATAGAGTTCTTTGTAGAAATTTTCTGCCTCCTCATTCTTGCTAACATATGTTGTCATGCAAGCTATAATTATCTTCATGGTGGTCTTCATTGCTTAAGCTCATCATGAGCACTACAACATAAAATGACCAAGTATCCCACAAAATAATATTGCTTGGTGTCTTTATATCTATGATAAAAGCAACTCTTTCACTTGTCTATCCAAGGATATGAACAATTCTTTCATTTAGTCATATCTATACATCTTTTGGTTACATTTATAGTCTAAATATTAACACAAGGGTGGCTCACTTCTTTTGGGACCCTGTCCACTCCTCAGTCTTTGGACAATGGTCTCATATTTATAGTAACAATAACTAATTTTTAGAAAGTCTGTAGCCATAGAATTATGAGAAGCTTTTTATTTTAATAATCCTAGTTAATAACTTTTAATGGAGTTCATACAAACTTCATATAACTTTATTTCAATAATATTATAATAATAATATTCTGATATCTAGAGTATTATCAAAAGAAGCTGAAAATAGAAAACATTCTATAACAACTCAATATTTATTTTCTCAATTCACAACAAATCTCTTATGACTTTAGCTTCTATTATGAGAAACTTACATTTACTTTTGTGTTTGATCTGCCCCCAGGAATAAGCCTCAAAGACTTAGTTTATTAAACCCCTAAGAATATTGATATGTCTTCTCAATACCAGGACAAAATTTAGCTATATTCATATCCAAATATGTCCATTTCCAATTTTAAAGGCAGTTTATGGTCACTAATGTTGCACAAATCTGTGTCACTGGAAAATCTTGATCCTAATGGGATAACTTAGCAAAAAAGGAGCATTTGTGGGTTTGTGCTTTCTTGTCTAATTTAAGAGCAAATCAATTAACCAACAAGCATTTATGTAATATCTACTATGTGATAAGCATGTTGCTAGGGTCAGAGAATTCAAAGATGAAAATCAAATAGTTCCTACCCTCAAGAAACTTCTATTCTTAGGTTGAAAAACTATGTCTTTCTACATAGGTAAATACAGAATAGATACAGCATGATTAGGAGGAGGAGAGTGACATCAGCTGAAAGGACTCAAGAAAGGATTCATGTACAAAGTTTGAATTGAGTAATAAAGGAAACTAGAAATTCTACAAGGCAGGCAAGATAAAAGAGAGTGTTCAGAGGAAAGGATGGTCCAATATAAAGATAAAGGAATAAAAAGTTGAGGGACAGCATGAAGGACAAATTAATGATATCACGTGAAGGTGTTATAGGTGGGGTCTATTCTATGAAGAACTTTAAATGTGAAATAGAGGGCTTTATATTTTTTCTTAGAAGTGATTGGAACTATTGGATTCTGAATTCTACTGAATATTTCTGAGTATTACTGAGTAGGGGTATAACCTATGTCTAGGTAACTTACTCCTTCAACTGTGAAGAAGAATGGAATTAGATGAAGGTTGGAGACATGAGAAAGCTATTGCAATAGTCCTAGTGGTGAGGGCCAAAACCAAGACAATGGCAGTGTGGGGAGAGAGAGATAAACATACATGCAAGAAGAATTGAATTAGAAATTACAAGATCTAGGAATTACAAATGCCATGAAGGTTATGACCCTAGGCAACTGGAAGAATATTGATGAATTCTTACAGTAATAGAGGAGTCTGGAGTTGTATTTGGCAGGAATAAAGATAATTGGTTTTGTTTTGGAGATGTTGAGTTTCAGATGTCTACAGGACATCCTTTTCAAAATATCCAATAAATTGGTGATGAAGAACTAGAACTCAAGAAAAGACGGCTGGAAATATAAATCTTTGTCATCTGTATATAGATGTTTATCAAACCCATGGAAGCTAACAAAGTCACTAAATAAGAGTCTAGAGAATTTAGAAAAGAGAAACTAGTCAATACAGAGCTCTGGGGAACATCACAGAGGGGCCAGGAAGATAGTGATGGAGTCGAGCAACTGAAATGAATTAATAAAACTAGTAGTAAGACAACCAATATAGTTGTGGCCAGAAATAATAGAAAAAGGGAGATGTTCAGGAAGAGAAAATGATCAAGAGTTTTCAGAGTTGCAAAGAGGTAAAAAAGGATGAAGACTTTTTAAAAGTTATAAAACAAAAAATTTAGAGATCACCAATGATTTCAATGAAAGAAATTTTGATTGAGTGGTGAGATAAGAAGCCATATTTCCAAATGATATATGGGCACTTGTGTTTTTCGGTTGAATTTTAAGGGACTTCTGAAGCCATATAATAAGCCATATAATCTGACCTTATTTTAAAATGAGGAAACTGAGTCCTAGAGAGGTTATTTGCCTATGGTTACACAAAAAGTAGAGATAAGGCTCTCCCCCAGAAAGAATTATGCAACACTGATGATTTTACCAAAATGATGCCTTTTTTTAATCTTATAAATCAGTAATTTCTAAAGCATAAAATACATACATTTAACTGTTAAAATTTATCACCTAATGCATACTTTTTTAAACTTGTAATCTCTTCATAAATCAACATTCTTCTCCCTTCTTCAACTCTGCCTCTTGGTTGACAAGTTTAACTACACTGTTGTTCTCTTTTCTCAAGTCCCCTGCCCTTTTATGTTGCTGCTGACCTTGCCCTTCTATACACTAGCCTTAGATTACTTGAATCTGCTATTTTGGTTCCTACTCACATTCACTGAAATTCCTACTATAGGTTTATGTTTTATAATTCCCACTGTACCCTAACTGTAGTAAGGCAATTGTTTACATTTCCCTTATCTCTTCACCATCTTGCTCACCACAGATGGATAGTCCAAGCCTTTTCATCTCTCCTCAAACCTCCAACAGTTTGTCATCTTCCACCCTCTCAGTTGGAAGCTCAGACACATTATTTCACTGGAAAAAAAGTCATTTGCACAGAACTCCCTCTTATTGCCTCATCCTCCTCTCTCCCATAAAGCAAATGTTCTCAGCTACACTGTCATTCCTGTTTCTTGTGAATAGGGGGTCTGTTTCCCTTCCAAGGCAAACCATACTATCTGTGCAAGTGATCCCATTTCATTTTCCTTCTCCCAACAGATTATCTCTTCCATCATCCCTACTTTCTCCCTAATCCTCCATCTCTCCCCATTTACTAGTTGATTCCCTGTTGCCTACAGACAGGCCCGTGACTTCTTGATTCTTAAAATAAACCTCTCCATCCTTTTCTAGGCTATCTATGCAATGTGTCTCCACTTCCTCTCCTCAAACACTTTTTAAATCTTGATAGTCAAGTTTCTGACCTCGTCATTTAACCTAAACTGCTGCCTCCAAAGTTACTCATTTTCTCTCTTTTTTTTTTAAAAACCCTTATCTTTTTACCTTCTGTCTTAGAATTGATTGTAAGAATTAGTTCCAAGGCAGATGAGTGGTAAGGGTTAAGCAGTTGGGGTTATGACATGCCCAAGATCACACAGCCAGGAAGTGTCAGAAACAAAATTTGAATCCAGGACTTCTTGTCTCTATGCCTGGCTCTCACTTTGCCACCTCTTCAGTTTCTCTTAATTATGAAATCCAATGACTCTTTAACAATCTTCATGGTTTTTTTTGTCTCTTAAATCGTTTTTGTTTTGCTATTCTTCTCTTTAGGTTTTCAAGATACTGCTCTTTTTTCGTTCTTCTCCTACCTGCCTGACCAGTTCTTCTCTGTTTATTCTGCTGGATCATGATCCAGGTAATAATCATTAATCAAGGATTCCAACAAAGATCTATCCTAGGTCCTTTCCTCTGCTCTCTCATTTTACTTGGTTGCCACAGTTTCCATTACTATCTCTCTGCAGATGACTCATTTCTTTTTGATCACTCCTAACCTCTCCCTCAATCTCCAGTCTTACACTTTTCCACTTGTACTCTCTAAACATAAGCCTACTTTCCCTTAAACTCCATATTTATCTCTGCATAAACACACCCTGAGTTTGAGAGGAATGTTTGATGCCAACTATTCTTACTGTACTTAGTATATATTCATTTCTAAAAGCTAAATCTGGCTGGCTCATTGGTAGCAATGGATAAGCCCTGGAGGAAGCACACCAGAGAGGTCTCATAGGCATTAATAGTATTGATAGCAATCCTCAGAAACCTTCATATTTTCTCAGCTGCAGAAAGTCTGAAATATTTGCAGCCATTATTTTATAAGCTTTCCAAGGCAGTGGAACTGATGATCAGAACATAAATATCTTGAACAGTGTTCTCTACCACCTCCAGAATTTTTTTTAAATTTCTCATAAGAAACAAGACCAGGCGTAGGGGGAACCTTTCTTTGGTGCGTATCTTCAAATTTCATCACCAAGTTATGGTGCATGCAAAGACATTTGGAAATACTTATGTCCAGAACTTCTTTTGTTTTTAAATGAACACGAGTAACAGCTAAAGTGAAAACATACTTCTTGGCATAAAAAATAGTCAAGTTTAAAGAGCACTTCTCTTGCTTTTAAAATAAAAAAAGTACAAGATAGGATCATAAGTTTGCTTTCATCCTCATAAAAAGTGACATATATACATGTGTGTATATATACATATATATGTATATATTTACATGAAACCAATATTAATTTTCAGGTCTTTTGGAAGGTAACCCTGTCCTCTAGTGATCCGCATGAGAACAAGTGCCGGTGTTTGGCCATCCAAGAGCACAGGATAATAATAGCTAACATGATTTGCAAAGAACTTTACATATATTGTTTCACATTATTCTCAAATGACCCTGGGAAGTAGTTGTTATTAATATCTCAGTTTTATAAATGAGAAAACTGAGTCAGAGAGCAATTAAGTGACTTTTACAGGGTTCCAAAACTAGAATGTATCTGAATCAGAATTTGAACTCAAATCTTCTTAAGTCCAAGCCCAGCACTCTATCCATTAAACCATCTATAGAATATTAGAGAAATCCTTTAAAAATTGGAATAATACTCATACTTCTTACCTCACACAGCTAGTCATAAGAAAAGGTGTTTTAAAAGTTTACCTTAATAATACAGTAGTTTAATATAAAGTAAGCTTTTTACTATTGGTATTATTATTGTCATTGCTATTGATTTTATTACAGATTTTTTTATTCAATACTTCAATATCAATACTGGAAACTCTCAGGATGGAGTCTACCTCCACCAGTGAAGATCACCAGCTTGCCTTGAATTTCAGATTTTACACAGGCAGCCAAGAAACTGAAATCTTAAATAATGTGTCAGTGCAAATCAAAGGAGGGATATAAATTCAAGTCTTCATAATTGTAAAATTAGTTCTCCATCCTCTATGACCCAATGACTAGAATTAATATTATTATTAAAAAGATAAAGCATTTAACAAACATCACAAATTGACATAGTAACATGGTATAGAACTCAGAATTTATTTACTCAGACATTTGAAGTTTTCTCTATTCTAAAAGCAAAACAGGGGGCACCAGGGTGGCTCAGTGGATTGAGAGCCAGACCTAGAGAGAGAGGTTCAAACATGACCTCAGACACTTCCCAGCTGTGTGATCCTGGGCAAGTCACTTAACCTTCATTGCCCAGCCCTTACCACTCTGCTGCCTTGGACCCGATACACAGTATTGATTCTAAGATGGAAGGTAAGGGTTTAAAAAAAAAGAAAAGAAAAGAAAACAGTTTTGGCTTAACTTAATGATAGTTTCAGTTATCTTTAATGTTTTGGAAGGTGAAAGCACAAAGAGTGGGGTAGCAATTGCTACTCTGGTTTATATTTTTCCCAGCAATGAGGAATTGATTATTGAATTAAAATTATAGAACCTTGGAGGGCATGAGACTGTGCCATCTCAAAATTATTGACGAAAAAGAAGAAAGCCAGAAATATTTAAACATACCCTTTAAATCTGAGAGCATAATTGAATTAAGAAAAAGTTTAGACAGGATCCCATTGTTTAAAAATATCCTAATTTTAATGTAAATATATAAAGGATGAGGAGATCTTAAGAATGAAATAAAGATATAAACCATTGCAATGAGGAAAAGAAAGATGAGTTCTTTAACAATACAAAAAGGAGAGAAAAAAACCATCAATCAACCTGAATTTTCAAAAGATGTACAGAGAATAAAGGAAAATGGAAGTAACCAAAGAGAAATACAAGAACATAATGTCAGTAATACGGAAGGCTAAAATCTATCTGAGAAAAATGAAGAAAACAAAAGACAAAAGAATAATTTATTTTGACAAATAGGTAGCACTGTGGAAATTTTTGGACTTGAGGTCAGAAAGACATGACTTCTAAATTTGCCTCAGACACTTACTGTCTGTGACCCTAAGCAAATCACTTATCATCTCTCTGCCTCAGTTTCCTCATTTTGAAAATGGATATAAGAATATTTCTTCAGGATTTCTATAATGGTGAAATGAGATACTATGTGTAAAGGACTGTGCAAACCTTATGGTAATATGACAGTCCTACTTGTTATCATCATAAAGAGCTATAGAGAGATAAAAAGAAAGATAAACATGGGAAAAAAGTTATTTCTATGAAAGATGAGACAAGGAAAATAATCCTTGAAAAAGAGAGCAAGAGGGAGAGAGAAAAGGCATTTTTAGAAAGGGAAGATAAGCAGGAAGATACTAAAGGATCACCTCATCATTCTAAGTACATTTACATCTCTAGACAGAACAAATCTTCCTCTGAGTGCAAATGATTACTGAGTAAATCTTAATGATGCTTAAAAGGTCATGAAGAATGGGAAAGTCGTCAAAAGGCTCGAGACAAGTGTGGTTCCAAATTCTCAGAAAAGGATAGAGAATAGCATTGTAATCTATAGGTCACTGCAGTCAAAATTTAATTACTGGTAAAATTCAAAACTGTAAATTGAAAGAAATGACTAATGAAAATCTAGAAAATAATGTATTCATCCTAAAGAATAAACATGGCAAGAATAAGTCTAGATTGGTTAATGTCATTTCGTTTTATGGCAAGGATAAAAGAGGGATTCAGATCATATTGGATAGCAAGACCAAATGGTACTAATTGTTGCCCATGGGGCAAGAATGGGATTCTCCAGCAGAGCAACCTTATGGCCTACCTGTGACTTTGTAATGAGAGTATAACACATGACCAGATCACCTAAAATAGTAGCACTCATGAATGAAATGTTTGAAACCTGTTCTGAAGAAACAGAATTGGTACAGCCAAAGACATTCTGCTTTGGTCTACCAAGTGATTAGAAACAACATTTTTTTCTCTCTATTGGCTACATAGGACTGTCTAAGGTATTTTGCATTTAAGAGTATAAAACTCCTTCCCAATCATTTGGTGGAGCAATGGAAAATATCCACAGAGGCACCAATTCTCCTTTCTTCCAAGAGCAGGTCCCAAGATCACATTGGTGACATAGATTGTATAGGCATGTGCCCAACCCCTGTAACAGCTCTATGCCATTTTAATTTTTTTTGTTTCCTCAAAAACTAGAATTAATGCATAGATGTGTTTATGAAATTTGTAGATAGAACAAAATCAGGAGTAATAATTTACTTATTGCTCATCATGTTAGTATATAGGAAAGATCTTATAGTCCAGAATAAGGGACAAATATAGAAAGATGACAATTAATAAAGATAAATGTAAAATCCTAGATTAATAAAATCAACTTTATAAGTATAAGATAAAAAATGCACTGTTGGAGTTGTGAACTGATTCCAACAATTTGGAGGCCAATTTGGAGATATGCTTAAAGGACAATTAAACTGTGCAAATACTTTGACCTGTGAAGAGTGAATCAAACTCTCTTTGTCTATCAATCAGCAACTTTTAAGTTAATCAATCAAAAACTTAAGTACCCCTACTTAGTGTTAAGTAGGGGTGCTTTGAGTTCTTGCTTTGTTTAGCTAAAAATAGACAAGGGGAGAGTTAATCCTATTTTCACAGGTCCAACATTACAACCATCAGATTTGTATCCCAAAGAGATAAAAAAAAAGAAAAAGGACCAATATGAACATTTTATTGTTAATTTTTTTATAGCAGTTCTTTCCGTGGTGGCGGCAAAGAATTGGAAATTGAAGATTTGCTCAACAATTGGGGAATGGCTAAACAAGCTATGGAATATAATTGTGATGAATGTGCTGAAAGAAATGAGAGCAAAAATGGTGCACAGCCAGTAAAAATGCACAAAATCAGAAGATACAGTGTGAAAATAATAGCACGGAGGCCAGTCTAACAGGGTCACAGAGTGTGTGTGTGGGTATAAAAAGGCTGTAAGGCATAAAAAGACTGTAAAACTAGGAGTTCAAGTTATGAAGACCTGTGAATGCCAATCAGATGATTCTAAAATTTTATCCTGGAGGTGACAGGGAGCCACTAGAATTTACAGTTGAACTTGACATGATGCCATCAGTACTTTGGAAAATCAATTTCATAGTCAAATGAAGGATAGACTAGAGTAAGGAGATATTTGAATCAGGGAGACAACCATTAAGCTCTTGTAATATTCAAGGCATGAGATGTTAAGATCCTGAATCAGAGTGGTGGTAAGTGTCAGAGGAAAAAAGGTATATATACATATATATATACCTTTTTTATTATTTTATATTTTATTATATTATTTTATATTTATTATATTATATTATATTTATTATTTTATATTAGGCATATATACCTAATATAAAATAATAAAACAATAAATAATATAACATAAATCATAAATACAATAAATATTATAATAACATATAATAGAAAAGTTAGAAAGAGAAGAGTATTTACTCATAAGGGTCATGGATTCAGTTTTGGATATGTTGAATTTAAAATCTTTATATGGCATCTGATTTGAGATTTCTTGTAGGAATTTGGAGATGTGAGATTGGAGGTCAGCAGAAGGATTGGGGTTAAATAAATCTGTGAATTATAAGCATAGAAATAACATTTAACTACATGGGATCTGATGAGGTAAACAGTTTAACAGTGTAGAGAGGGAAGAGAAGAGATCCCACGACAGAAAGCTAGTAGACACCAAGAGTTATCTAGTCTGACTTGGACACAGAAGGCTGAGAAAAAGGTTGAGAAAGAGCAGTTAAATATGTAAGAGAACTAGAGGAAAAGAAGTTTCAGAGAAACCAAAGAGTGGAGAATATATCAATAAGAAGGTGACCAATAATGTCAAAAACCAGAGAGAGTTCAAGAAGCATCTTTGTCATCCATTATATAAATCTCATATAATCTTTTTACTTACCTGATGAATTGGCTGCAAAAAGTGATGTAGAAGATATGTATTATCAGAAAGGAAAGTGGACCATTTATGTGACAAGAGAAAATGCTAAAAAGATAGCTCCTGTGCTGCCTTTGAATATATAAGTGATATCAAGAAATATAGAGAGTAGACCTCTTATGTAGAATTTATAAGAAAATAAGAGCAAGACTTGCACAGAATGAGATGGTACAGGTGATCTCTGATCTAAAGTATTAGAAGGTATAGTTCATGAAGAGATTGCATACACATTAAATAGTGGAAGTTTTTGTAATAGTTTTCTCTAGGGATGTCACATCTCCCTACTAAATTTCAAGCTTACAAAGCAGAAGTCACATTAAAATTTGCATTTCTCCAAGTGAGTTGAATAGTGCTCTGTGCACAGTAGGCATTGTGTAAATCTTTATTAATGTAAGAATTTCGATTAGCATTTGTCACATGTTACAGTTCCAAATGTTTCAGAGGCCAAGAGTGATGAGGACAGAGAAAAGGTATTAGATTTGGCATTTAACAGATCATTGGTAACTTTGGATAAGGCAGTTTTCATTAACAGATAAATTCAGAAACCAAACTTTAGAGTTAAAGAGAGACAGGAAGAAAAGAAAGCAGAGGTTTATATTGTAAAGGTCCTTCTTAGAAAATTTAGTCCCAAGAGAGAAGAAAAATGTGGGACTGGCAGTAATGGATTGATTAAGTGAGATAGGTTTTTGTTTTTATTTCTTGGATGAAGGACACAGGGATGTATGTGCAGGCAGTAAGCAAGCATCTGAGAGACATGGAGAGACTGAAGATAAGAGAGATTGTGGGAGCGATAGAGGGGGAAAATGTTAGAAAATATAGGATGGAATAGGAGTGCTTGTGAATGAAGACAATTTTGCCATGGCAAGAAGAGCCATTTCTTCATCTGAGAGAGGAATGAAGAAGATGGTTATGAGGAAGAAGGAAGCAGAAGGTGCTTTTGATCAATATTTCATCATTTTTAATAAAACGAATAACAGAGTTCTCAACTGATAGACTAGGGTAAAGGAGAGCTTTGGGAGGTTTGAGAGGGATGTACAGTTTGGAAAAAATAAGTGTAGTGACAGTATTGGTGAGTCAATTGTGGAAATGTAAAAGGATTAGATTACCTTTCCACAAAGAAGGCCCAGTCAAGATTTCATAACATAAATTTGTAGTGGATATTAGTCATATTCATCATGCAGCAGAAGATGCAAGTAGTATGCTGTGATTTTTGTTGTTCTTGTTTTGAGTATGCAGTAGTGATTAATGTACTAAGTTCTACAGTAGAGAATATTCACCAACAATAAGTAATAAACAAAGAGCCACAAGGCCTTGGTCCCTAAACAGTTTGAAATCTAGAGTCCCTTTCAGCTTCTACCTACATATCAAAAATAGCCAATCAATTCAGTCAATTCATTTTTAAGTCACCTTTTTTTTGATGTCACGAGAAAAAAAAAACAACCGATTGAATTAATTATTTGCCCTTCAAATGGTTGTTTTGATACTGTGGAGACAGCCTTGAATTAAATATATAACTTTCATCTATGGTTCAAAAAAGCTTTTAAGTCCTATTATTAATTCCTTGGGATATTACAGACATCCTGGAGGCTCTCTTCCCTTAAAATATTTTAGGCAGAATGTAGACTATCCTTGATTGTAAGAATTGGATGCCTTTCAAGGAGATCAAGGCTTATTATAGTTATCAGTTTAATAATTCTCAAGGCATGATTGTGATATTAACTTTCTACTGTATAAAAAGAATAATTGAATATAATAGGTTAAATACTTCACCAAGGACACTAAAAATATTTCTCCATGAAGAAAACATATATAAGAAAAAATTTGCTCTGTGGAATTGTTTTTATTTTCCTTCCTAGTTGTATTTTTGTCTCTTCTTATCTGTGCAGTATACCAAATGAATATGCAGGGCTTTTCACATAATTTCCTAAGCTTCACCTTAGTTCTTCTCCCTTTTATGCCCTATATTTTGTGATGTCTGTATGTGCGAACTCATTTTAATTAATATTTACTAAGGAATTGTGAGAAAATGACCGTGTGTAAAGACTGAATCCATATCCCTCACAGACTCAGCAAAGATCTAAAAAATATACCCAAAAGAACAATGATGAAGAAAAACTCAGAGGAGCGCTTGTGACTTCCTCTATCCTGTCCAAAACTACAGAAAAGACCACCAGAATCCTGGTGAATCTCAGAGCAGAGAAAAGAAATAGGAGCTCAAAGAAAAAGCCTATTAACCATAGTAGATGACACCAAATCAACGCCAAGACAACTCTATATGTAAACAAACCACAATATGTTGAAATAAGTTGGAAATAATCAACAGAGGGAATGCACTAATGTTAAGCAGGATTGGGAAAGACTTCTTATAGAAAATGATATTTTAGCTTGCACTTAGAGGAAGTCAAGGAATCCAGGTGATTCTGATGAAGAGATAAGTTCATTCCCATGTAACACAAAGCCTAGGCAATACAACCCAAAACATAGCAGGAGACAGGACCAGAACATGAACAAATGAGCAGATAGAAAAGTTAAGCATCCCACAAGAAGTAGGGGAAGTGAAACATCCGTAAACTATATTACAATTCAGGTCTCCATTTCCACCCCAAAATACAACAGAAGAAAAGGCCAAAAGTGCTCTGGAAAGAGCCAGGAAACCCATTCCATAGCCACAAGAGAATCGACAGCAAAAGAAAATGCTAGAGAAGAAAATTGAGTCTTATAAAAGGCCTTCTACCAACATAATCAAGAGTAATGATTTTGATCTATTAAGCTTATAGCAAAATAGAAAGTTTGAGCAAAAGACCAGATTGGGTCCACAGCATATAAAAGCAAAAAAAAACATAATAACCTAGGATTTTATAAATTCTAAGATTTAGATAAATTAGATAGATAAATTCTAAGACTTAGAGCAGGAACTCAATATTGACAAAAACTGTTAGGGTAACTGGAAAACAATATGGCAGCTATTAATCAACACCTCATAAAATATTCCAAGATAAGTTCCAAAAGGATATAGCTTGGTTATAAAGGTTTACATAATGAAATTAAGATAGCAAGGGGAAAATAACCTTGGAAACAATGGATAGTAGGAGAGTTTATAAATAAACAAGTTATAGCAGGGATCATTGGATATAAAATTTTGAACAAGATCCATGACAAAATGCTGTGTTTTTTGTTTGTTTGTCTGTTTTGTTTTTTTGTTTTTTCCTGAAATGGTCAATACTGGAATTTCTTTCAATCCACTGGGCATAAATGTTACAAGTTTTTTTTAATTAATTTTTATTTGTTTTTTATTTTGTCATTGTTACTATTGTTTTATGCAGATTAAAGGAAAGGTAGGAAATGGAATGGATATAGGTAAAAGATAATAAAAAAAGAAAGGAACATTGTTGAGACAAAGGTATCATTAAAACATTTGTTTAATGTCCAGAGAACAGAAGAAAGATAAAAAAGTAACACAGACAAGCATGCCAGTTTTTAAAATTGCATTTAGAATTGATTCCATGTTTTAAAAGAAAAGCAGGGGACAACTGGGTAGCTCAAACGGATTAAAAGCCAGACCTAGAGATGGGAGGTCCTAGGTTCAAATCTGGCCTCAAACACTTGCTAGGTGTATGACCCTGGGCAAGTCATTGCCTAGCCCTTACTGCTCTTCTGTCTTGGAACCAAATGCACAGTATTGATTCTAAGACAGAAGATAAGGGTATTAAAAAAAAGAAAAAGGAAAAAGAAAAGCAAGATATATATGATGGAAATAAGCAACTTAATGTGCAATAGATTTTTTCTATTATACATAGAAATAGCTCTGCTATCTATAGAATCAGCAAAATTAAGGTATTTTCAAAATTATACAATAAGGGGAGAATAATGATGAGATGGGAAGTAGGAATAAAGGAGAGAAAAGAATACAACCCTATAATAGTACTATTCCAATAAGAGGCTAAGGGAGGAAGGGCTGGAAATTAATCAGTCAAAATGTTTTTTATGAGTTGACAACTATTTTTTTTCTGCACTTTACAAATGACCCTCTGAATTCCCTAAGTATGTTTTGTATTGATCATTCCTAATCCCTGGAATATTCTATCTTCTCATAGAGTGTCTTGTTCCCTTCAAGACTCAGTTTAAACATCATTCCCCCCAAAAATGTAAACTCCTTGAGAGCAGGGACTGTTTCATTTTTGATAGAACTATATATTTGATATGGAGTTTCAAAATATTTTCCACAGTAACTGGACCAAATCACAACTCTGCCAACAGTGCATTAATATGCAAGTCCTTCCCTTAAAATTTTGAACAAAATATTCAATTATGATTTATTTGATTTTAATATTCATGATAATATTTTAATTATATTCTATTAATTATGTTGTGGTCATATGTATCATATTTTATTATGTTATAATATTAATTATATTATATCAGATTATATCAGATTAGACCATATTACCTCATATTAAATGATATATGATTTTATATCATACAATAGAGATACAATATCATATTATATCATATCACATATATCATATTTATCACATTATACCACATCGCAACACAGCATATCATGTATTATCATGTCATAGCCTACCATATTACATCATGTCATATATTGTATTTTGTTATATTATGCCACATTATGTTTTGTCATATCATAATGTATTATGTCATATCACATCTCCCCATATATCATGTTGTATGTTATTATATTGTCATATTCATTATATTATACTGTTATATCACTTTATATTATGTTATATACCATGAGATCTAAGAGAAGTTTATATTTTCTAAAATAATATTCTTTGTTTATTATATTTGTTAATGATTATTATGCTTATAACTTTAAAATTTCAAAAAAAAGAGGAAATATACATTTTTTTGAATCCAGAATGCAGAAGTCTGAGAAATGAGTGGAAATTGTAGAGACTCAGATATCCAAGTATGGCATAAGAAAAATCTTGAAAACAATAAGTGATATCCATAGTAAACTTGATTGCCTTGGTGGGTAAGGATTTTATAAATTATGAAAAGCCTTATTGCCAATAATGTTATAGATATTGGACTGGACACCAACTAAGGTTTTATCCTATTGTATCTATGATTCTTTTAGCTCTAAAATGATATGATCCTATAATTCTTTGGAGCTGTGGGCCTGTGTAAAGAGCTGTTTCATTAACATCAAAAACCAGATCACCAAGGACAGATCACAAGGATTAAGAATCTTCAGTATTTCCAAGTATACTATTAGAAATATTGCATGAAATAAAAAGAGTAGAAAACATGATGTAAGAGAAAAAATGCACATATTATCTCCAGACCAAATCCCTAGGAAATTATTTAGTAGATTTTGTCTCAAGGCTTCAAGTTATACCAAACAATGAACTAGTTAGATCAAAAACAGTCAAACTAGTTGCTCAGTGACATATAAGCATAACAATCAGTTCATTGACTGAATTTTCAATTTTCAATCTATTGTTGAAAAGGAAATAGAGGCATATTTTCGATAAATATGATTTGGCCAGTGCACATTCTCTTTTTTTCCAATCACATATGTTGATGTTGTTTCTGTGAATTTAGGCACTAGATAGAGATCATTAGTCATTGTTGTATTTTTTCCACTAGTTACAAACGAGCTTTTATTGTCACTGAATCACTCCAGTAAATCATGAAGAAAAAAATACTTAAGGAACTCTTCTGGTTATGCTACTCATGTGAGACCCTTGAATATTCTAAACCTCTATTTCTCAACATTTAAAATGAGGGTATTGGCTATTGGCTTCAATGAATTCTAGGTTTTCCTCACAGCTCTAAAATGCCATGATTCTATAATTATATATATATATATATATATATATATATATATATATATATATACTTATATTTTAATCAATTGAAACCATGAATGAAAATAAACATTTATTAAATGATTTCTGGGTGCCAGACCACCTGGTATATAAGAAAATGTAAAAGGCATCCCCTCTCTCAAGGAACTTGAAATCTAATAGAAAAAAACAACAAAATGCAAACTGTGATCAACAAAGGGGTTTAGAAAAATAGGCAAACAGAAAAGATGTCCTGTAGAAAGAAGGATTTTAACTTGAGGCTTGAGAAAAGCCAGGGAAGCCAAGAATTAGAGATGAGAAGGAAAAAATTCAAGGAACAGGGAAAAAGCCAGTGAAGATGCCCAGTGATAGAAGAAATGTCTTCTTCAAAAATATCAAAGAGGCCAGTGAGACTATATGGAGAAGGAGGATATAAGGTGTAAGGATATTGGAGGAGGCCCATGTCATGAAGACTTTGGATGCCAAAAAGAGGATTTTATACTTGATTATGGTGGTGATAGAGAGAATTAGAGTTTATTAAGTAGGAGAGCAGACCTATCTATAAAATCATTTTGACAGCAAGAAGAGAGCCTATGATAGATCCTTATGGGTCACTGATGGATATCAGGCATGAGCTAGATGAAGATTTAACAAAGGAAACTGAGAAAGAGTACTCAAAGAGGTAGAAAGAGAACAAATAAGGTAATGGAACAAAATTTGGAGAAGACAGTATCAGTAGAAGGTGATTGGCAGTGTAAAACACAGCACAGAGGTCAAGGAAGGATGAGGAGTAAGAGAAAGCAATTAGATTTGGAAATTAAGAGAGAATTGTTCTTTTCATTAAATTATTAAGTCAGAAAGCAAACTCAAAAATTTAAAAAGCAGTGAAATCGCCTATTATAAATAGCCTTGAGGAATTTTAGCCACCAAAAGAAGGGAAGATATTGGACAATAAAGACAGATCAAGTGAGAAATATCAAAGACAATAGAGAGGTAGCCAATATTCAGGGAAAGATTGAAGATAATTGAGAGAATAGGGATGACAGGAGGTGCAATCTGACACAGAAAATGGAATGGAATGTGCTTCTGCATGTAGAGAGATTTGCCTTGGCAAGTATGAGTGCCATCTCTTCATGTGAAAGAAGAGCATAGGAGATGATTACAGAAGGCATCTAAGTGATATTTGATGAAGAGGGGAGGAAAAGATGCTTTTAGTGAATGGTCTCAATTTGGGCAAGATTCTCATCTGAGAGAGTGGAGGAGGGAAGGAGTGATGGAACATTTGAGAGGGATGAAAAAGTTTGTAAAAGCCACTGTGATGAGAGGGATAATTAATTAAGGATATGTAAAATTATTTCCTTGCAACAAATTAAGTTATGTAAAATGAATTTGCTTTGGACCAGAAACAAATAATGAGCTGTATTACTCTTGTAAAAGTAAAAATTTAACTGGTTTCCTTGTTTCTCCCTGAAACAAAGTTCTATTTTTTTTAATACAATTTTCTTATGGTGATTCTAGTTGGCAGTGACTCTTGAAAACCTAGAGATTACAAAGAATTAAAGTTGAATAGCACTCAAAGAGTGGTTTTGGGGTATATGTAGGCTGCAAAACATTAAAAATAAGGAACTTGTAGGAGAGATTTAAAAAGGATACTATCAGAGAAATATATGAGAAGAAATAAAAGTGGGCTATATATAGTGATATAAAGCAAAGGTATGTTGGAGACAGTTTTGGAGTCTAGCTACAAGAATTGAGTGAATGTCAAAATTTCAATATAAACACATATTTCAGAAATTGGCAAATGCTACATATCAAGGCTTGATTTATTATTTTGTTGTCTAGCATTAAGAAAGTTATGGAGATAATTTTAATACAGTTTAAACTTAAAAGTGCATTGGTTGTACATTTCACAGAGCTAAATTGTTAAACATTTACTAGCCCATCCCTGCATTAAGTGATAACTGATAGACACTTTTCTTGCTCCATTTGTCTCCATAAAATATTAAAAGAATATAAGAAAAGTACGTAGCATGTGATGGACCCACCATGCAAATGTATAGGAAGATATGGACAAATGTCACACAAGAAGTGTAAGCAGAGATGGGTTACTATCAGCATCATGGGAGGGAATGTCACATCAAGGAGATTTCAGATTCCCTGGAGTATGTGAGAAATGAAGTACATTTTTTTTTTGGTGTTGACATTGCCGTCTTAAAAGCTTAGAATAATAACAGAGATGAAAATCACAGAATTTACATAACAGCTAAAGGTCTAAATCCATTATAAACTATGAAGTATAATTTTCACTGGAAGAGCCACACTACTATTAAAGGGAGTATACTCTATATTTTTAAGATAATAGTTCCTATTGGCTGGGACAAATGCATTTTTACTCCTGTAATTTACCCAATAAACCTCAATGGCTCTTTCTGTTACTTAAAAATTGAACCTTCAGAAACCACTAGTCTCCAAAGTCATTTTAATTTTGTTTGAACCCTGGTCAACGCTTTATGTGCCGTATTAAGAAAGCCGTCCGTGTTTCATGCTCAGTTGTGAAAACGAGAGTACATAATGGAGACACTGATATGAGTCTAAGTAGGATGGCAAAACAGCTTTTATAATGAGCGCACATTAGAATGTTTTCAGCACGATCGGTAAATGTGAAACATCTAACATGCTACCCTAGCCATAAATGTGTAACAGTTATGGCTTTGTGAAATGAGTTGATACCTCCCACAGTCTAAAATATAGAACAATGCAGATGACTAATTTGAATCAACAAGGTTGCACGTGGCATGTCACAGTGGGAATCCTAATGATCTTCTACAAGGATTCTGTTTGTCTAAGACTCCCATTTTCTGTTCTGTGATGTGTGGATGTGAACTATGCTGAAAATAATATGAGGCTAATTACCAGCCGTGTCAATGGCAATTCTCATACAATGATAAACCATATTTCCTCTTAAGAAAATATTCCCCAGGATAATGACAATGAAACCAAAGAGGATTTCAGACTTGTTTCCTAGTTCCTTTGTTCCCAAGGGCATTTTCTTCTTCCCTGGATGTGTGGGGGATATGACAATTAGAAAATCAGGAATTAAAACTGAGGAATAAAAGGAACTTTGGGTGCAATGGAAAACAAGACTATTTTGAGAGGGTGAAGAATAACTCAGCTTGACTAATATTTTTAGGATTCATTAAATTAACTTAGAGTAGTGCAAAAGCTCTGATCAGTGCATGCTGAATTTTTTCATTTAAATATTTACTTGGATGTTGCCATGCATTTCCTCATATCACAATTTTAGCAGGCTTTGACAGGCAAATAGCAGGATAACTTGACAACCATAAGCTCTAAACCTTGAGATATTTCAGATAGCTAATGAAAATTCTCGAATGGAATTGGGAAGGACAACTGGAGGCAAGTTGAAGTCTGATTGATAAATTAACAGAAAATGCAACATCTTCCCACTGATTAAAATAATTCTCTCTGTTAGGCAACCTGTTCCACACACCCGATTTGGATTGCATTGCTTAATCCTGTTCTCAGCTTAGATGCCTTTAAGACTCTGACTTCCCTTTAACACGTAGCTCCAGTGGCACAGGACACCATCCTTAATATTTAAGGTCATTAAAAAGAGTCAAAGCCTTCCTGAGCCAATCAACTTTGTGTCTTCCAAGGCAGTTCATACGTTCATTTGGTTGATATTTTGGCAGAATGGGAATCAGTTACATGTATTTCTTTTAATAGCCCAACCTTAGATCAAAACTCTGTCTCATACGAAGTCTGACAGAATATCATGTCAGACTGCTTTTGGTGTGATGGAAGGTATTATACCTAAGTAGCTGTAGAACAAGCATTAGAAAATCTGCCTCCTTGATATGCTATTGAATTAAAGTCGCTTCTTCTATAGTCAATGCCTCTGTAGCATAAGTGAGTTTAGTGACAAAATAAAACAAGCGATGGAGCAATTGAAGCAGGTGGTCCATGAAACTCACGCTATGCAGAACACAAGGGCCTGGTGTACAGCTCATCAGTAAAACATGAGAATGTACTTGAGTAGGGAAAAAAAATCACAATCTGGTACCCACAGGCGATTGCCTGCATCTCATGTAAACTGATAAATTAAAGATGCTGCACCATTTTTCCTTGTCTTTCCTTTGTCAAATACAATCACTTAAACATGCATTTCTGGGCTACAAAACTTAAAAAAATTAAGGAGGAAAAACAGACACAGAGAGACTTATATAAACATATCTAGTTTTCAAAAGTGTGGCTTTCTTTTCACATTATCATTTTCTTATCACCCCCATGTACATTTTAAAAGTCTAGAATAATATTATTTATTTTGCCGTAGGGAATGGCAGTTATAAAAGCAAATTTCAAAGACACCCTCCCTTTGCAACCTCCCCCCTTCTCCTGGTGCCAGGGATATTTTTGATCAAAGATTCTGGATATTTCACAATCTATATATTGTCTCTATATATTGAAAATACAGACACACACACACACACACACACACACACACACACACACACATAAACACAAGCACTAGCTTTGCATTATGACCTTTCTAGATCTGTCCCTGCTAAAAAGTTTTTAAATTGTGCAGGTTTTAAATCCAGCTGCAGATAGTCAATGTAGCAAACACATATATTGTTATGCTACATAAACTAAAGGCTGTTCTGGAAGTCAGCATAATCCAATAAAAGCGGCAAATTGTCCCTAGACATTCTGATGGACTGGGAAACAATGGAGTGAGATTACAAGAATGTTCAGCATTGATGCCCAAACACAATTTACCATTTCTAAAAATTTGATTACACTTACATACTCAAAAATAAACCCCAGAATTGAGACATTTTTAGTGTTCCATCTTGACAGAGACCAATGGTAAACTAAAATCTTCACCGACATACCTTTATTTGTTAAATTGAATATTAAAGTATTAATAATAATTGAATTAAAAAGTCATAAACCATAAAATCATGCTTTATGAGTTGCATCTTTTTATAAAATAATATACATAATCAATGCCATATAAGATGAATTTTTCCGACCTGGGTCTCAATGTGTGGATTTTACATTTTGTGAAAATTCTTTATGAAAAGTTAATAAGCTTTCCCTCCCAATCTTTCACAATCTGATACTAAGTAGGACAAAATGCAAACAGAGCATTGCCTGTTAAAATTTTAATGCCACATCACAATTTTCTAATGGACCTATCAGAATTGCAAAGCAGTCTAACTCCACACAAACTTATAATAAATCAGGTGCTAAGCATACCACCTTCTACATCAAATGGATTCCAGCCCTGCAAGTAAAACTGGCTTTTTTTTCTGAGAAAGAACAACTTTTTCTTCCTTCTAAATATTATCAGAAAAAGAAAAGAATGAAATTTTATATTTAGGTGTATTAGGAAGCTCTGAAAAATGGATCTTTTTCTAATATTACTAGAAAAAAGAGTATATGGAAGTTGCCATGGTTGCATTACTTGTGGTACAAAATACAGTTATAATCAAAATAGTGTTAGAACTTTTTATGTGTTATGTGAATCAAATATTATACTTGGAGCCATTAATCAAACCAATAGACTTCTCTCAGATGTAATATGCCTACGTACATATCAATCTAGTGTTATTGGGTGGAGTTTGTTTGCATTGCAAATGTTCATCAAAATTAGGCATATTATCAGGAAATAAAGCTTTACTTTAGATAGTTCAACCTTTCAGGTATCACTCTTTGCCATGGTTTTCAAAGTAAGGATACTTTGGATTTTTAGAGTTATAGTTTAATGGGAACAAGGGAATCAGGAACCCTACATTTGAATGAAGCTCACAGAAGATCTGTGTTATCATGGGCAAATCAATAAATCTCCTTAATTCTTGAATTATGGAATCTGAGTTCAGAGGCACCCCAAAGAGTATTTAGTTCAACTTGTTCCTGAACAGCAATTATTTCTATGATATCCCTTACAAGTGGTCATCTAGCCCTGCCAAACATTTTGGGGAGCCAAAGACTTTCTTTTCTTCCCCTGAAACCAAGTCTTCTTGACTAGTTCATGCTGGGTGTTGGACATCCACTCTCAACTCTGTTGATTCTCACCACCAATAGAGGTAACTCAGAACCCTGCTTAACTCAGACTCTTGCACATGATTGATCATAGACCAACTGCCCTGACATTGTTTCCCTAAGATCTTTCAGGCCCTTTCCATCTGTCTAGCCAGAATCTGAAAACCACCTGACCATTCCACTATGATGAAACTGAACCCTCCTTTTAACGTTATTTCATTAAATTAGAATCTGATCTTGAGAGAAGTAACAGTCAATTTTTTTACTTGTATCTCTAGTGCTTAGCACACAGTGAACTTTTTAAAAAATCCCTCTCCATTTTCTTTTATTCTTTGATCACCTCCAGAAATGTGTAACTCTCCACTCCCAGAGGCAAACTATTAGGATATTTGATTTATTAAAGATTTTGTAAAACATGAACAAAGTACTCTGTTTTGAAGGAGAAATTTTTGCACATTCTGGATTATGAAAAACTTTCTCTTGGAAACATAAAATTTAATTGAAAGGGATACAAAGGCAAAAGATTATTAACATACGAGAATTTATCAGTTAATGAACAATGAAAAGTTTCAAAAAATGTTCCTACTCAAAGTATCATGCTTCATTTTCTTAGAAACAAATCTATGTTTAGCCTTTCACAGGATAACAAATTCATATTCTATTGATACTGAAATTCAGACTTTTATTAGAAATACATAGTGTCACTTTTTCTCCAGTTTACTATTTTTTTAAACATATTTATTTCCTTCTACTTGTGTAAATGTCTATTTTTATGGTTATAAAATGAAATTTTTTTCTTAAAAAGTTGATTTACTATTGCAAATCATGAAAAGATTTTCTCATCACAAATATGACAGGTAGAAGATAAAGTATGGATTATTTAATTTATTGATTTTTAAAATTATTAGTTCTTTCATATTAAAACCATTTAATGACGAAGAATTGTTGGTTCTGTCTTAAACCCATTATCTTTCTCTATGCTATCCAGTTTTCCAAACAATTTTTATTCAATTAATTTATTCCCCAGTAATTACTCTTTCATACACTTCTGCAGTCAGATGTTCCATATACTTAGTTTTAAAGCTTTTTTATAGAATATATCATATTTTTACTTTTCTCCACTCTATCCAATGTGACAAATTTTAATATTGTTATTTAATAGTATAATTAGAGATTCAGAATGTCATTCACATTTCTTTAATTTTTACTAGCTTTTTCCATTGTTTACCTTCAGATTCTTGACAATTTTAATCCATATAAATTTTAGTTTGCTTAATTTATAGTATAATGAATTGGTATTTTATCAAAACACTGAAGCTAGATAAAAGTTTGCATTGTTATTTTGATTCTCTTTGCAGACTGTGAAAAAGAATACTTTTTAAATTATTTGGTATATATGTATGCATATATATGTGCATTTGTAAATGCACATGTATGAAATTTATATTTACATAAATTCTATTTGGAAGGGTTGACTCTCAAATATTGCATGGATTTTGCTGTTAAAAATGCATTTTTCTATCATTATTTCATGACTTGCTACTACAAGCTACAAATTCAAATAGATTTGTGGGTTTATATTGTATGCTGCTACTTCCATTTACGAATTCAGTTTTATCATTAACTTTGGTATTCTGAATAATAATTTCTTGTCATATGCAAGAAAGAATAATTTTGCTACATCTTTGCTCATGTTTATTTTCTTATATCATTTTTCTCATCTTATTGTTCTAAATAACATATGCTTGTACCAGACTAAATAATTTTATGGTAGTAGAATTACATCACTTTCCATTATGGTGTGAAATTATCCTGAATTTTTCCATTTAAAAGTTCTCATTTGTCATATATAGAGAGAACTTAACCAAATTAATAAAAATAACAGCCACTCCTCAATTGAAAAATTGTCATAGTTTATGAACAGGCCGTGTTTAGAAGAAATCAAATTTATCATTAATCATAAAAATGGTAAATCATTAATAACTAGAGAAATGTCTTTTAAAACAACTCTGAGGTACTACTACCTTACATCTTGACTAACATGAAAGAAAAGGAAAATGGCAAATACTGGAGGGCATGTAGGAAAAAAATGAACTGATGCATTTTTGGTGGAGTTGTCAATTGTTCCAATTATTCTGAGAAACAATTTGTAAATCCTGACAATGGGCTACACAACTGCATATCATTTGACTAAACAATTTTCTAAGTGTTTATCCCAAAGAGATTTTTAGAAAAGGAAAAAGGTTGATATATACAAAAATAATAGTAACAGCCATTTTGGTTGTGGCAAAGAGTTAAAACTTTAGGGAATGCCCTTCAATTGGAGTATTGGTGAACAAATTATGGTATAGAATAGTGAAGGAATACTATTGTGCTATTAAAATGACAAAGGGGATAATTTCAGAAAAACTTGGGGAGAGATATGGAGTAATGTAAAATTAAGTGAGCAGAAACAGAAATTCTTTGAACATTGTAAGTGTGATATAACAAAAGTAAACTGAAAAATATTTAGCTGCTTTAATCAGTACAATGATCGACAATAATACCAAAGAACTCAAGATAAAAAAAAATGCTATTTGCCCCAGAGGAAAAAAAAACTGAAGAAATCTAAGTACAGATTGAAGCTTATGTTGCTATATTACTTATTTTGTTATTTATTTTTTATCTGATTCTATTTATTGCAATACAGCTAATATGAAAATGTTTTCTGTGACTTCAAATATATAATGAGTATCTTATTGTTAGCTTTTATAGTAAGTAGGCTGTGGGGAAGAAAAAATTTGAAACTGAAAATTTAAAAAAAATTAAAAATAATTTTCTGCTCCAAAAGGTACAAGTTTTTGATCAATACATGTCTGGAAAGAGTCTCACAGAACTATTTCCTTCTATTTGCATATCTATCTATTTAAATGTATTATTTATTTAAAGTTAACATTCCTTTCTTCTTAAGTTTGAGTTCCAAATTCTCCCCTTCCCCCTTTCCCATCCTATCCACTGAAAAGGCAAAGAATATAACAATTATATATATGAAATTAAGAAAAATAAATTTCCATATTAGCCACATTTTAAAAACATAAGCAAGAAAAATAAAGTGAGCAAATAATACTTCAATTCACACTCAGAATTCATCAGTTCTATCTCTGGAGGTGGACAGTATTTTTAATCTTGAGTCTTCTGGAATTTACTTGGATTATTGTATTGATCAGAGTAGCCAAATCTGTCATAGTTGAACATCATTACAACACTGCTGTTGCTGTACACAATGATTTCCCTATTCTCACATAATGAATTCGTTCTTTTAGGTGTACAATATTTTTCTGAAATCACCCTCTATAATTTCTTAGAGCACAATAGGACTCCATCGCAATCATATACAACACAATTTGTTCAGATATTCCCCCAATTGATGAACATCCTCTCAATTTTCAATTCTTTGCCACCTCAAAAAGAGCTGTTATGAATACTTTTGTATGTGTGAGTTCTTTTCTGTTTTTCTTTAATGCCTTTGTGCTTGAGACTTGGTAGTGTTAATGCTGGGTAGAGTGTGCATAGTTTTATAGCCCTTTGGACATATTTTCAAAATTGTTCTTCAGAATGGTTGGACAAGTTTACTATTTCACCAATAGTTCATTAATGTACCGGTTTTACCCTAATTCCCTCCTGTTGTTTCTGATAGCTGTGAAACAGTACTTCAATGTTGCTTTAATTTGCATTTTTCTAATTGATAGTAATTTAGAATTTTTTATACAACTATAAATTATCTTTCATTTCTTTTTAGGAAAGCATCATTTTTATATCTTTTGACTATCAATTAGAAAATAGCTTTTTTTAAAAAATAAATTTGATGCACTATACTCAGTATATGTTTGAGAAATGAAGTATTTATAAAAGATATTTGTGGTAAAATATTTTGGCATTCATTATCTATGGTATTTTTTTAGCAAAATGCAGTTTTCTTGACTATCTTTTAATTAGGTTTATTGCTGCTTTTGTTTTAACTGAAATAATAATTACTACCACTGCCTTTTTTTTTACTTCAGCTAAAACTTAAAAGATTCTGCTCCAGCCCCTATTTTCACTCCAGGTGTGGCTTTCTGTTTAAAATGTGTCTCCTTTAAGCAACATAGTATTGAATAATAATAATAATAACATAACTCAAAACCTATATTCTTTTTCTATGCAAAGCTTTTAATTTCCCTAATAAGGATAAGGTTAATAATAATAAGGATAATAAGAATATAAAATATTTAATCATATTAATTCACTTGTTATTTATCTTTCATTTGTATTTTGTCTTCCTTTTTTGAGACCTATTTTTTTTTTTGCTTTCAAAATTTCTCATATGCTCTGGTATTTTCAACAAGTATGCTTGGAAAACCTTTAATTAAATATCCCTTTTAAAAATTATTATATTAAGTTTCAAAAGGAAGGTTATTCTTACTTGAAATATCAAATCCTTTGTCTTCCAAAATATCAACATCTAAATAAATGTCTTTGCCCCTTTAAGGTGGAAGTGACTAGATCTTTTTTGATCCTAACTCTGACTCCATAATATTTAAATGTTTTCTTTCTTTTTGCTTGAAGTATTTTTTTTCCTTTGACCTGAGATCTTTGGAATTTAGCTAAAGTATTCCTGGGAGTTTTCATTTTGCAATCTATATCATGAGGTGAAAAATATTTTTTTTTACTATTTCTATTTATTATCTGTATCTCAGACACTGGGATAGTTTTCCTTTACAATTGCTTTAAACATGATATCAGCTCTCTTCCTTTAATCATGACTTTCAAGTAACCCATTATTTTAAAATAATTACTCCATAGTTTTTCTCCATCAGTTTTTTAGTTAGATATTTGACATTTTGTTTTATTATTTTCAAAATTTTTGCTTTCTTTCATTGTTTCTTAATGTTTTATGGAATCAAAGAGGGAAAGCTTTCCCTTCCCAAATTCTAATTTTTAAGAAAATTTTTTTCTCAATCAGACTTCCTACCTCTTTACCCATTTCACAAATTCTGCTTTTAGGTAGTTCTTTTCTTGATTGAATTTTTGAACTTTTGTTTCCTTTTGGCCAATTCTACTTTTTTAAGAATTTTTAGAAGAATTTTTATGTCTTTTTACCATTAGGCCAATTATCTTTTTAACATGTTTTCTTCAGTACTTTTCTGCCTGTTTTACCAAGCTATTCATCCTCTTTACATAATTTCAATGCATTACCTTATTTTTCCCTAATTTTTTCTCTACCAATCTACTCTTTAAAAAAAAAAACTCTTCCAAGAATTAATTATTGGCATTTGATCCATTTACCATTTTTCCCTTATGCTTTTTTTTGTAGTTGTTTTCATATTGTCATCTACTTCTAAATTTATTCCTTGATCTTCCCTACCAACAAAGCTACTTTTTATGGTCATTTCATTATTGTTGTATGCTTATTTTCCCAATCTATTTCTTGACATTGAACTTTATAATGAAATTAGGCTCTGCTCACTTGGGAGTGAGATGAGACTGTTCTGAGCTTCATGATTTTTTGAGTTGCTGTTTTCATAGCTTATTAGGAATAAAGTTTCTAATAAACTCTAGCTATATCCAGTGCCAGCAAAGGGTCACCTGTCATATGTTTCTGATCAGTTGTTAGGCCACCCCTAAAGATCTATGAGTTGAGAGTTCCCAAAGCTACTACTGTGGCTGTGCCACTATTGCTGCCACCACATGCATGCTGGACAGGTCTTTATTCCAGAATCAAATATATTTCCTATGTTTTCTTCTGCCAGAAAAAGGATCTCACTCTGAACTTCTGATACACAACTCTAAAAAGTTGTTCAGAGAAGATTGGTTAGAAATACAGCCTCTAATTTGCCATCTTGGTCCCATACTACCAGAATCATCTTCCAATATCTTCTAATTCATTCAATAAAAACATATTAAGCAAAAATAAAATAATAGCAACTTTTAGTTTTAAGTGGGTGATTTGATCATTATAATAATTTTCTTTATTGTTATTAAAATATTTTAATGTGAATATATTATATTTTGAAGTTGTTACTACATTTGTAGAAATATTGAGACATTTTGCTGGGCTAATAATTTTAAATACTTCATCAATTATTTTCCTAATATTGTCCCATTATTGCTTTCTAAAGTAATTGAAAACTGACCATAATAAATACTATATTTTTGATATCTTACTATATTCCATCTCCAGTATTTTACTTAAAACTCAACTAATAATATTATTTAGTGATATTGATATTGTTGTTATTAAGAATGAGGTGGACCAATATTAGAAGGGAGAATAGTATTTTAATAAAAGCCATGCTGATAGAGATAAAAATCATTAGATCACACGCCTGTAAGTCTTCAAACTGCCACCTCAACCATTTTTACCTTTCGTACCTTCGCGTACCCAGGTAGCTAAAAGAGGAAGTTCAAAGTCACTTCCCCCCTATTTAAAGCCGGCCCTCACCTTGAATATGTAATCCAAAACAGGAAACCCATTGGGGATCATGGGAAATTTAGTTCCAAGTATCCCAAGTGATTTTAAATAACACATGACCCCCCTGAGATCCATTGAAAAAGACTGGTCTTTTTCAGTGGATCTTAAAGCAAAAGAAAAGAGGACAAAAGCCGCGTTGACAAAAAGCCAATTTTGGGGCAGTCCCCCACTGGCATAAGAGTACTCACTCAAAATAAATGCATTCAATTCGTTCAACCCCCATAGTTCAAATCAACTGTGCCCCAAAGTTCAAATTTTGATCTTCATGATCCAGTGAAGGCTCTTCAAGAATCTTTTGGTGCCTCCACCAAACAGGTTCAGTCGTCTGGATTCTGGGGAGATGATACAATCCTTATCCTGAAATTACTCTCAAAGAATTTAAACTTTACATTATAAATTACAAAGCATACATTTTCTTCTGAGAATTATACATTACCCCCCTGAGATTACTCCTAAAGGAGTAAAAATTAACTTGCATTATAGATAATAATTCAGACATTATGATTATAAAAACTTAACACACACACCCCTGAGGAAGATTTTAAATAGCACATTACTCCCCTGAAAAGGTCAGCCAAGGATGCATGGCTGAGTGAGTCATGGGGGTGCATGAAATCAATTGGCAAAAGAAATAATAATAAGAAATAAAAAGAATAAAATTCAAAAAAGGAGAAAAAATTAATTTGTGAATGAAATATAAAATGTGCAAAAAATGTAAAGAAAATAAACTTATAGCAGGCCTTTGAATCAAGGCCTAATTAAAGTGATTTAAGCAGTTTGCAATTACCCATTCAGGGCTAGGACTACAGAAAAATTACCATTTTCTCTCTATATATAGAGGAATAAGGGAAATGCCTTTCTTTGATCTGATTTTTCCCTGCACCTTCTCAGGGAAATGAGCCATAAAATGATAGCCAATCTTAGGTGCTTCACTAGGAATTTAAGTTGAGAGGGACTGAGCCTCTAAGAGTTAGAAAAGCTGACTCCAAAACTCAAACCCCAGTTTCAAGCCCTTCAAGTATTGGCAGTATATAGTTCATTTTTTTAGATTTATAATTAATTGATTTGAATATCTATACTCTTTTTTGCTTGTTAAAAGACACTTTCTTAATAAAAATAATATGTATATATCCTGGAATTTTTGCAGGTTTGATGACATTTGCTTTGTTTCATCAACGTGTTATAGGTTTGGGTCTGTCCTAAAATGTTTTTAAAGGACAATTTTCATATATTTTTGGATTGATTCATTTTTTATAAAGACTTTGGATTATTTATTTTGGTAGTTGTTTGCTAATTTTCTTTTTTATAGATATCTACATGTTTCTTTCTAGTTGTTCCATTTTCTTAAACTGTAATATAATGTCTTAAATTTTGAACTATTTTTCCTCCATTCAGAGTGATGCCCGTCCTGTCCATTTTTGTCCCTCATTTTGGATAAAATTAATGGTTGATTAATTTTGTTCATATTTATAGGTATTTTGTGTTGGTGATATTATCAATTATTTAAGACATCAGCCAGAATTGAAGTGTAAGGGCTATTAACAATTTCTATTCAACTATTGATGAGAGTTGAGCTTTGACCGGCTCTATTTTCATCCTTGACTAATTCAGCATTTTTAGGTAAATTGGTGACCCTCTGATCTTGAGTCCTCCCCTGACTAATAGGAAACAGTGCTCATACCAATTCAGCATTGTCAGCTGTAGCTCAGAACTCCCAAGCTTAGGAGATCTTTCAGTCAAAGTATGGCTATTATGATTATTTCTACAGTTTTCATGAGTATGTCCAAATAAAAATCACTAATTCTGAAGCTGCAACAAATCCAGTTATAATAATTATAGACAGTCAAATGATAAGGCCACTCATCCTCCACTTCTAGTCCATTGCAACCTAGTAGACCTCATCTTTGTGAAATGGAATAGCACAGGAACAAACCATCATAAACAGAGAATTTGTAGAAAGTCACTAATGACCAAGGAAAATTTTCCTCAATTTAGATCCAATCTTCTGTCCATATAAGAAAACATCATTGAAGCAAAAGCATGAATCCTAGCTCTTCCTCTAGTCAACCCTACTCACCAAATGAGAATCAAACAGAGCACACAGGGGAAGAAGACAATGGAGGAGAGGGGGAAATTTTCCCAGCTCATCCCTGTCACAGCTGAGAACATTCAAAACCAGCTGTACTGTCTGGATCCCATCAAAGGTTTGCACATGTGGTTTCTTTGTAGCAGACAGTGGTAAAAGTATAACAAAAGAACTCAGGGCTTCTGGGCTCACTCATGTCTGTTGTTCTATTGTCTTAATTGACTCATGTTAGCTTGATTTGATGGTGACCGTCAGGTGATCGCCACATTAGATGCAGGATGCAAAGTTTACAGCCCCTTCAGTCACTTGATGAAAACCCTCAACGTTCTTGCCAAAATCTTCTCGGAAAAACCCAAAGACCTTTCACTTCAACAGCTCTTTTGGGAGATACATACCAGATGGAATCCACCTACATGGAAAATTGAATGGATTCTCTGCCAGGAAGTAGTAGCAAGTGACAGTGGGAAGGGCATTTTCCCCCTTTGATTAAATATATCCATAAATAGCATTCATTTCCTTCAAACTGGGTGTGTGTGTGGGGGTGATGCTTGAAAATGCATCAAAAACGAAATCCCTTAACTAAAAATAATTATTTCCTCCTAACTCCAGGGAGCATTTTTGAAATGATTGAACACATCTAGATCTCACATAGATCCATACTCACTATTTTTAAAGTATTAAATGGATTTATTGATGAGACAATTCTCATCATGGAGAAAAAGCAGCATATTTCACTAGATTCTGTTTTTTCCCCCCTTCATTATAGGACAATCATCTTCCTGGCTCTGACAGAAGCAATAGGATATTTTTACTTGAGCAAATAGAAGCAGAGATATTTCTGATGAATGATGTCTTCCAACCACCATTCCCTCTTAAATTACCTCAAGCACAGATCCAATTGGAAAAACTATCTTTTTCTCCAACTGCATGGAGTTCTCTCACAAACAAATCAGCAGATATGGTGAGTATAATTGAGAGTGATTTTTGACAATGATCTCTGGAGTCAGGTGAATGTAGGCTATGACTAGCATAGCTTAAATATATAAATATATATGTATATCTTTTTTGTATATACATATATATTTAGTATCAGTAGAATTTTGAACTGAGAAAGTGGGAGCTGCTTTCTTTCAGCTGCTACAAGACATATGGTAGAGGGTCATACTGAAATAAAGAAGAACTTTAGTTTTGGGGGGTATTTTTTCTTATATTGATTGATATTCAAAGAAAAGATTTGTCCACTCAATATTATTTCTCTTTAATATCTGGGCTTCCCACCCTGAAGTGACTGTCCTGAAAAGCTTATAATTTCTCCATGGAACAAAGTCAGTGACAAAAGAAAAGACTGAACTCTGATATATTCAAATTAATCTCTCTTCAGGTTAATCTGGCTCTTTTGACTTTCACATTCAACTCATTGTTCTCATAAGTTGTAGAAATTAATCTTTAATTTTTTTGCTAGTCCTGTACTAGCTAGGTCACCTTATCAGACATATATTATTTTATTTTCCTTTTTCTTTATTGATCTATAGCCTTGGTTTCCCTTCAGGTACTTTTATGTCGATTGCTGTTACGCTGTTGAATAATTTGGATATTGCGTTGCTAAACAGCAGTTGTAACCCACAGTAATATATGTAACATTCTTGAGACACTTCATTTCATTATTATTTGATGAGGTCTGAAAACTTTGGGACTTAACATTATTTTTAGGTAACCTAAACTAGAAGAATGAATTGGATATGTAAGGCAATAACCCAGCCCAGAATTCTGCCACTGTCCAGCTCTTCCTCTATTGTCACAGTCATTCATTTTGACAGTTCAATTTTATAACAATAAAATTTCATTTCTCAGTTGATCTATTTGGACTTGCTATAGGTGTTTCAACAAAACTAACACAACTTCCTGAACAAAACTTTTATTTGCCGTTTTTCAAACAAACAAACAAACAAAAAAAAAAACATGGGGAATACCATTCAATTCTTAGTTTTATAATAAGATAATAACAAGGAACAGAAGTTAAACTCAAACAAAAATTGGCATAATAACTTCTGTTTCTCTTATAAAGCCATCCCATTTCAATAAATAATTGGTGAATATAATTGGATCTTTTTTCTTGATCACATGAGAAATGAAGGTACAACATATTTTATGTTCAATTGAACAAAAACAATTTTCTCTTTTCCAGCTTTTAGCAAATAGTATATTAAGAGTTTTTAACCCTATACTACATTGTAAGAGGAAAGATTTCATCCTAAAAAAAGCATTTAAGCAGTCTATTCAAATCATACTCACTACCAAGTAAACATTTTCTCTATATGAAACTTTTGAAGAAATGTTTAAATTCTTAAAGGAAGTATCCTCCAACATTTCCTTCATGTTATTTTTTGGAGTTGAATGTTATGTTCCTAGCTGGAAGTGGTTTTCATGAACTCCAAAGCTACACAAAGACTTCAATAATATTTACCCTAAATCCACTACTTATCATTTTTAAAATGAGCAAACTGGGACCTGGAAAAGTAAAATGATAATATCCATATTGCAAAGAGCACAGCCAGGATTTGAATTTAGGATTTGAAAAAACTATATTTATACATTACTTAGGTAAAAGATAATTAGAAGATGTGTTGTTTATCACAGTAAATGACAAGCAGAGGGAGCTCAATAAAGTATAGGAAGAAAATATTAAATGAATTATTAATGGCAGGGCACTAAATGGTTAATAAGAGCATCTGAGATGTAACCTACTAAATTGATTTTAGAAAGGACAAGAAGACATTCTCACAACCCATTCCTTGGCAATGACCCCAGTGATTATTCTGAACAATTTGGTTGAGTTGTTTAATGTATTTAACCTACCAAAGGTACAAAGAGAAACATGAAGCAGATAGCTTCAAGGCCTTCACACTTCATGGAATGAAAAGGCAAGTACACAGATAGTTGATTCAAAATATTACAAAGTAAATTTGAAATAATTCCATGAGAAGCAGGATAGTCATAAATAGGTGGATCAGGAAAAGCAAAATTAAGAAGTCACTTGGTCTGAAACTTGAAAGGTGGTAGAGAGGCCTATATATAGACTTAAAAGATGGAATTCATTTTAGGCATGAAGAGAAGCTTTTCCAAAAGAAGGGTCTGTGAATGGACTGGAATGTATGGGACAGAGAACTTAGAACACTTTGATTAAAACTTATAGTACATGGTGGGAAGTAGCATTGGATGAGTCTGAAATGATAGACTGGAAGCAGATTGATAAAGGCTTTTAATACCAAACATAGGCATTTGTGTTTTGTCTTTAAAACAAAATTCTAAAATTTTTCATTTCGTGTTTAATAAAGTGACTTAGATTAGAGGGGGGAAATATTAAAGGCAGGGAGACCACCTAAGCATCCAGGTGAGAAGTAACTAACCTATTAGATCTGGGAATTGTAATAGTCTTAATAACATACCTAGATTTTATCATAATTATTTTACAAAGTCTACAGTGGTATCTATATAGATCAGATAGAGAAATGGAAGCTCGTTATATTTATGTGGAATCATAACCAGTTGAATGACTGAAACCAGAGTAATTATTAGTGGATCCATGTCAGGCTAGAAAAGAAACATTCATGCAGTTCTTCTATCTCAACTAATCACTTAAAACTCACACCTTGGGTGATACAGATAATACACTTATAAAATCTAACAATGATATCATGATTAAAAGGATAGGTGGCAATGGATAACAGAACTAGAATCTCAAAAAACTTGAGTATATCAACTATGGTCCAAATCTATGAAATTCAAGTAATTAATTCCACAAACATTGATACAGCACTTAGTATGTGCCTGACAATGTGCTAGGGTATGTGTACAAAAACAAAAAAAAATGAGACTCCCTTTCCTTCAGGGGCTTTCATTTCATTGAAGGAAAAATATACATATAGAGAAGTAAAAAAAAAAACACACACACACACATTTCCCAGGCGATGGCACTGGTAACTAGGGAAGATCTGAATAGACTTCCTGAAGGAAGTAACATACGAAGGAAGTTAAAAATTCTAAAAAATAGAAGTGAGGATGGGACACATTCTAAGCATGGGGAATAACCTGTGCGGAAACATAAAGATGGGAAATAGCATGTTGAAGAAAGAAGAAAATGAAGAAGCTTTTGTGATTTAAACATAGAATGTTTGAAGAAAAGAAGCATGCACTAAAGCTTGGAAGACAGTCAGGAGCCAGGTCATGAAAAGATTTAAAACCAAAACAGGAACACAGTTATAAAAAGAACACTGAAGTGTTATTGATCATCATATTTTAATAGCAATATTAAGAGAAAAACAAAGCAAAGCAACTCTAAAGATTTGCCTCTCATAACCCAAACTAAAAAAAAGAAAAACAAAAAGGGAAAGTCAATTTCGAAAGCATGTGGAAAGACAAGTTCACTAATATAAAGCTGGGGAAACTATCAGTTAGTTCATGAAACCAATTTAGAATTATCCTAATAAAGTGAATAAAATGTCCATATCTTTTGACCCAGAGATTTTAGTGATCAGCATATTCCACAAGGAGGTCAAATGTGAAAAATAAGGCTCAATACATACAATATTATTTATAGCAGAACTGTTTGTAGTATCACAGAATTAGAAACAAAGAAGTCCATCCAATTGGAAGTGAGAACAACAAAAAAAGAGAATATTATTGTAATGGAGTATTGTTGCTCTGTAAGAAATGATGAATATCAAGATTACAGCAATCCATGGGAACACATGAATTAGTAAAAAGTGAAGAAGGCATAAATGAGAAAATAGTATTTGCGAGTACAAAAAAAAAATAAAGAACTACAAAAATTAAAATGGTAAGATATTATAATTACTGTTTGTCTCCCCCACCAAAAAGAAATATAAAAATCACCCCACTCCTTTGTTGGCAGAGATGAAGAGCTAAGGATTCAAAACATTGCATAAATTGTTGAATTTGATTGATGTGTTAGTTCATTTCAGTGAACTACTTATCCCTTCCTCCTGTTTCATTTATTTATTCAGTCAGTCATTCATTCATTTTACATCAGATCTTCTGGTAGGTTTTGACTACAAGAAATTATTCTTCCCTCTGAATAAGCTTATTAACTGAAATCTCGCCATGCAAATAGAAATAGGTTTTAATACTCAATACCTTCTCAAATCCCATGGTTACCTACTCAGGTATAGTTTCAAAAAGATGATTTCTGAAATCTATTTCAAGTCTGAGATGCTATGTTTCATGATGGTCCTAGAATAACCAAGAGATTGATGCAACATAGCAATCCCTGTGTGCCTAGGTACTTTCTAGTTGCTTTCAAAGGCTCACATAAAATTATAATAAGACTATAAAGTGATACACTGATAAAGGAAAAAGATTATAACTCTAAGTGAGGTGTTTTTTTAAGCCAGAAGGAATCTCCAAAGCTCGCTAGTTATACTAAAACAATGTAAATCAAAAAAACAACAAAATAAGTCTATGTTAAATGCTAGGTAATGACGATAGGATTGCAGAAGTTGAATCACTGACTGCATCGATGTAGAGATCCTCTGGGTTTATGATTAATCTTTATGAGGAGTTTCCTGAGAAGGAATTCATAAAAGGATTGTTGGTAACCACATAAATATACATGCATATTAGCCTAAATCTTGTCCTTTGGTTTAAAAACACTTTAAGAAGAAAATGTGGGAAGAAGATGTTTTCCAAATTGTGAAATAAATATGACTAGAACTCCTACAGCTATGAAAGGAAGAATAGAATCAGATAATATTTAGTAAGTCATATGTCTTTAGGTTGCCATCAACAGAAAAACATGTTTTAATTGAACTTTAATGAAACAGCTTTCTGAGCAAGTCATTCAATCCCATCAATCCTCAGTTTCTTCTACCATGAAGGGAAAGGGTGAACTGTATGGTTTCTTGAGGTCCTTTCAAGCTCTAGATCTATGCTACTAGATTGCTAAAATAATTGTTAATGAAAATGTTAAAAGAATATAAGGCTAGATATTGACTGTCCCATCTCTCTGGTACAAGCACTATTTACCTCACTCCTGGACTGATGCAATTGCCTCCTGGTGGATCTGTCTTCCTTTAGACTCTTACTACTCCATTCTATACTCTATTCAGGCCCCAAAGTGATTTTCCAAAAGCATAAGTCTAAATATGTTATCATTCTACTCAATAAACTCCTTTGGAATCCAGGATCAAAGGCAAACTCCTCTCCTTGACTTTCAAAGTCCTTTAATACCTGTCCTCTACCTATCTTTCCATTCTTCTTCCAGCATACTGCCTGCCACATACTCTTTAATAAAGTGACCCTGGCTTCTTTGCTGTTCCATGAACACAACACTCCATCTCTTGGATCCAGACATTTCCTGTGGCTGTCCCCATACTAGGAATGCCCTCCCTCCTCATACCCATTTACTGTCTTCTCTGATTTCCTTAAGTCACAACTAAAACCTTATTGTCTCTAGGAATTCTTTCCTAATACCTCTTAATTCTACTGCTTTCTTTCTATTAATTGGTTTTACCCTATAAAAAAAGGATGTGTGTGTGTGTGGGGGTAGGCATATAATCTGTTGTCTCCTCTATTAAAGTAGGGGCTCCTTAAGGGCACAGACTGTCTTTTGCCCCTTTTTGTCTCTACAGTCCTTAGTCCAGTCCTGGCACTAGTGCTTAACAATTATTACTTACTGATTCACTGATTTACACTGATGAGTGATTTATTGATACTGATTTACTGACTCATACTGATGAGTGCTTACTGATTTATTAATAATTTTCAGTTTCCTCATCTGCAAAAGGAGGTGTAACATGAAACCCAGGCTATCTGCCAGTTCCTCAATCTCACGATTCTATTTTAAATCATAATTTTAAGAACATGCTAAAATATGGCAATCTATCTAAGATCTTCCCTAGCTTTTAAAGTTGTAACAAAATTCACATATGTCAAAGGACAAGAAACGAGCCATCCCTTGAGTGTTCAGGCTATAATTTAGTATACTGAGTGTACCAGAATATAGCTTCATAGGAAAGGTCTTGGTAGAAGTGCACCAAATCTGTCCAGATAACCAGGTGCCATCTTGAAAATCAGAGAGAAAAATACAAACCTCACACAAGCTATAATAAAATGAATCTGCTTCATTTGAGTTATGTCAAATACTTCAGTACAAATAAACAATTACATAAAATGTCAGCTGAGAAAATTATTCTCTGATGATCTACTTGAAGAAAGTAAATTTCAAAGAAAGTATAAAAGGAGAGATCAGTGGTGCTTATTGGATAGAAAAATAAGAATCTGATGCATAAAATTACTTAAAGCATTTTATCAGATGCATATGTGCATTTCTAAATGTCCTTTTTCTACACCATAAGCCATGTCCCTGAGAAGTTCCCAGGGCAGTAATATACTGCTACTACCTCACTCATAAAGAAAAGACCAAATATGCAACAGAAATATCCACTGTATTTAACCTTTTGCCATGGAATAATTTAACATTGCCCACTACAGAGCGCTTAGTTAAGAACTGTTCTATCATCAATGGATCTGAGGAGAAAGCTCCTATGTGTTATATTGATAGTCACTCTAAGGAAATATTTATACAGTCAGAGATTAGAGATTTAAAAAATGTCACTGCCCAATATACCCATGATAGTACATAGAGCAGACAGATGACAAAGCTCAGTTTGGGTTATAAAGGCTTGTGGAATACTTGAATCATATTTTGCAACCCTTGAAAGAATTCAAGTTGGAGATTAGCAGAAACCAGGCTCAGTACAGACAAATAATCCCCTTTATCTGTCTTCTAGGCAACAGAATGAAAACCTTAAAGCCAAACTTTGACAAACAGAGTGTGAAGGGTCTAATATTGCTCTCTAAAAAGGGAAGGGATGGGGGTGGGGAGGACAGAATAACTGCTGATGCATTGTAAGTGATCCTGTTACCAATTAGCATTGTTCCTTGCAGGAGCTGCATAATAAATATTTAAGAGGACTTTAAAAAAATTCTGTGTAGTTTGAGAAATCAAGTGCAGACACTTACTAAAAGACTCATAAGCTAAATTAGACAGATACCTTGTATAAAAAGAGGAGAAAAGAATTGAATAAATCTAGAGAACAAATAAGTAACCCAGAGGTACAAAATAAATCTATAATGTGGACCTTATATTTAGACTGATTAAGGTAATAAGATACTTCATAGTGAGGTGATATTATTATCTGATAAGGTGATGTTATTAAGATGATAAAACTTCTGGGAGAAGGCAACCTAAGGGAACAGGGATAATGCTTATTGGATACGAAGGATAAAAAATGCAAGAATACTTCATGCACCTCATACTGGCTGGAGAAAAGTGCATGGATGTGTATGTGGGCAATGCAATAGAGTGACAGAATGAATGGAGATGGGTTTGATTGGAGCAGAGAAAGTATGGAATAGGAGATGATCGTCAAGGTTTAGACAAGGGTGAAGAGGTATGAAGTGTCTTGAAGGCAAGGATAAATATAGTGTAAGTTTGATGTGAGAGGCAGAAGAAAGTAAAAAAAAAAAAAGAACTTGAGGAAAGAGTAAGGTGATCACAGTGACAGGAAGAACAAAAATGATGCACTGTGCTTTTTTTTTTCCTCCTGCAGAAATGGAGAAGGATGTTTCTGTCTCAGCTACTCAGAAGTCAACCACAGAGGACTGAGATGGCCATACTTAAATGGCCTGTCAAATGTGTCATTCATCAATCACATCCATGACACAGAATAATTCTTTTCTTTTTTTTTTGCGTAGTCTCTCATGATCTGTCTCTCCATTAATATGTCTCCCTGAACCTGACTGTGGCATTAATAAAATTTTAGATAACACAGTCATTTATACTGAGGAAATAATTGCATAATGCATACCTGGGCATACAATGATCTATCCACACTATTTCCATCCATGCTCCAATTAGACCCGAGATAGGAGAACAGGCTGATGTGGTTACAGTTAATGAACCAATTATTTTTTTCAGAAGATACCAGTTATGCAGAGCTGTTTCCTTTTTACTTAATTATGTTTAAAAATAATGAACATTCATTATGCCATTTATTGATGGTCACAGTCACACATAGTTAGTTACAAAGTTCTTATCAATATACTTCGAATGCATTTCTTATGGATCACTCAAAAAGACTTTTAAAAAGCCACCATCGAGAAAAGGCATCTTAATATAGCATCATATTCTTCTTTATTCCATCCCAGGGAAGAAACACAGTATGAGGTGAAAGGCAGCAACAACAACAACATGGCCTGTGAATTCAGAGACATACTGTGTGAGCATGAGCAAATCATCTGCCTGGATTCCTTATCTGCAAGTGAGGAATTCTGAATAGATCATTTTTTTAAAAAATGACTTGTTATAAATTTGTTGTATTGAAAAGCACTACATGTAATTTAAAATTCTTAACAACTATTTACATTTAAATAAGTGAATTTCAATGCATAAAAATCCTAATAATATCCACTATTTTTCCTTGAAAATTTTGTTTCATTATTCATTCTTATTCCCTTCCTCCAATAAAGGGTCCCAACTATTTTTACTCTGTTTGGCTCTGCCTTTCTTACTTGACATTATTTCATTAAGATGTTTCCAGATTTCTTTAGATTCATTATACTTCTCGCCCTTAATTGCATGATAATATTCCCACATATTTATGTACACAATGTAATCAACCTTTCCCATTCAATGTTGTTTTATATTAAAGATGCTTCCAGTTTTACTTTATATCCAATTGCAAATAATACTGTTGTGAATATCTTTAAGCATATATCTCTTTTTATTTATTTTGGATAACACTCTCAGACTCTCTTCTAAACAATGAGCTTATTGGGTCAGAAGATTTCTTAAGATTTGTTTCCACCCTAAGATTCCATGAGGGTCAATATTTCCAGCTGGAGAAAGACAGCAATAGGCAGCTCCAGGATCCTTATTAAGGAATGAGATATTGAAATGTGGCTTTTACTCTACAATGCCATGCAGGCTTTTAAAGCCAGTGCAGCAGTAAGTCCATCAGCATGAGATGCTGTCACCTTGGTAAGGAAAGTGAACATTCATAAAGTTATCTCTGATTCTCTGTATACATAGATTCATGGACGAGATCAGTGAGGAGAAGGACAGAAAGTAAAGAGACCATTTTTGCAGTTGTGAAGACAGAAAGTAAAACTGATGTGACTAGTTTTAGTTTATGTTTAACTTAGATGATATGAGCTAATTGAAATTCTGTTCATTCTGTGGACAAAAATCAACAGTGTTTATTGAAACGCCACACAAGGTACTGTCCCTAAATTACCAAAGTTTTTGAATTTCTCATTTATTTATTTATTTATTATTTATTTCTCAATCATTGAATGCATTTTTGAGATTATGTGTGTGCATCATTGGTCTAGGTCAGTGATTCCCAAAGTGGGTGCCACCGCCCCCTGGTGGGTGCTGCAGCGATCCAGGGAGGCGGTGATGGCCACAGGTGCATTTATCTTTCCTGTTAATTGCTATTAAATTTTTAAAAATTAATTTCCAGGGGGCTAAGTAATATTTTTTTTTCTGGAAAGGGGGCGGTAGCCCAAAAAAGTTTGGGAACCACTGGTCTAGGTACATGCTACAGGACTGCTGTTGTTCAGTCATGTCTGATTGTTCATGACCTAATTTGTATGCAGTTTTCTGGGCTAATACGGGAGTGGCTTGCCATTTTCTTCTCCAAGGGATTAAGATAAACAGAGGTTAATAGACTTCTCCAGGGTCAAACAGCCAGTAAGTATCTGAAGCCATATTTGAACTGACTCCAGGACCAGTGTTCAGTCCACAGAGCTACTTAGCTGACTCTGTAGGCCTGGACTCAGCAGTAAATCAAAGCTCTTTTCTATTTTTATAATGAGATTAGTGGTTCACTGGGACAAATTATATAAATATATAAAATTACAAGGAATTACAAAATAATGTAACAAATGCAGAACCAAAACAATGTAACATAAGAAGGGTTGGCAGAATTTAAAAATGGTAAATGCCCTCCTTGGGGGTAGCAAGTTATAATGGAAAATGAAAAATGTCCTCGATCTTTTAATTACTGGTAATATGACCAGGGTTGAGCCACTTAGCCTTCTTGAGACTAGTTTGCAGTATTTAACCACTATATAACTAGTAGTTTTATTCATGAGGGTCTTTTCTGCTGGTAATCTATGTAGTACAATTTTTAATACTTCTTTGCTTTCAAAATTTCTGAGAATATTTTAGTGGGGCTGGTATTCTTCTATACCTGAATACTCAGATTTTTAATTGTTCTTCTAAAAACCTTTACTTTGTCTCTTAGAATTGACAGTAGATATAAGCAGGGCAGAAAAGTGGCAAGGGCTATGCAATTGGGGTTGAGTGACTTGCCCAAGGTCGCACAATGAGGAAGTATCTAATGTCAGATCCAAACCCAGGACTTCCTGTCTCCAGGCCTGACTCTTTATTTAGCTTATTTAGCCACTTAGCTGGCCCAGGCTTTTTAACTCATTTAGTTTTGTTTGTTTTTTTTGTTTGTTTGTTTGTTCCTAGAAGACAAATGTTATTTAATTTTTCTCTCTGCTTTGAATCTTTAGGGTCAATTACTCTGGCTAATATTAAGTTTATATGTTCAATTTAATTCAATTTAATAAGCTCTTATTAAACACCTACTAACTGGAAAGAAAGTACAAACTAATCAATTAGGAATGCCTAAGCAGATTACGGGCACATGAACACAAGGGAATTGTATTGCGCTGTGGAAAAATAGAGAAAAATACAGACAAGAGAAGCATAACAAGATTTATATGAACCAAAGTATGGTAAAGTAAGGAGAACCAAGTTAATATAATAATAAAAGTGGAAAATAATAATGAAAAGAAAATTTTACAATCTGAAATTATAATGATCTAAGTGGGACCCAAATATACATCAAAAACTTCATCTCTTCCCCTTCTTTTTAGATGTAGTAGGTTATGAGTGTAGAGTATTGAATATACTAAATATAACTGATGTGTTGGTTAATTAAACTGACATTCTTTTCTTTTAAAAGAGTCATTGTTTAAAGATGTAGTCCAGTTTAAGGTATGTAGCTATTCTCCCAAATCAATTCAATTAGTAGACAAAACTCATCTATGTGGTATTGTTCAGTTGCTTTTCAATTTGGTCTAACTCTTTACTACCCCACTTGGGGTTTTGGGCAAGGACAATTCTGAAGGATTTATGACAAAGAATGCTATTCACCTCCAGAGGAAGAACTGTTGGAGTCAGAATGCTTATCAGAGCATATTGTTTTTCACTTTAGTTTATTTGTGTTTTTATTTTGGGATTTTGATTTTAAAAGTATTCTCTTACAATAAGGAACAATATGGAAATATGTTTTGCATAATAATATATCTATAACCCAGGTCAAATTGGTTACCTTTTTTGAGAAGGAGGACTGAAGGGATGGAGGGAGGCTATTTAGATCATATAACATCAGAAAGACTTATGTGAAATAGTATATGTAAATGGTTAAAAAAAAAGGAATGTATTTCTGCTGGGAAAACTGGAAGGGAGTTTGTCAGAAACTAGGTATAGACAAATATTTCACAGCCTATACCAAGGCAAGTTCAAAATGGCATATGGTTTAGACATAAAAATTGATGCCATAAGCAACTTTGTGAAGCATAGAATAGTTTACCTGCCAGATCTATAGATAAGGGGAAAAATATGACCAAATGAGAAAAGGTGAGAGAGAGAGAGAGAGAGAGAGAGAGAGAGAGAAAGAGAGAGAGAGAGAGAGAAGAGAGAGAGAGAGAGAGAGAGAGAAGAGAGAGAGAGAGAGAGACTGAGAGACAGACACAAAGACACAGAGAGCATTATAGGATACAAAATGGATAATTTTGATTATATTAAATAAAATAATGCACAAACAAAACCAATTCAATCAAGATTAGTAGGAAAACAAAAACTGGGGGCTCTGGAGGAAAATTCATGTTTCTCTAATAAAGGCTTCATTTCTCAAACAATTAGAAAATAGTAAACTTAATAAAAAATTATGAGATATTCCCCAATTAATAAAGGGCCAATGAATATGAATAGCCAGTTTTCAGATGAAGAAATCAAAGCTATCTATTGTGTAAGGGTAAAAATAGGGTTTTTGACAAAATAAGAGAGCAGCTTTTAATAATTTAACTTTTTAATCAGAATATAGCAGAGTTGTAAATTAATATTATCCCTTTAAGCTAGAGAAAAGAAAACTTCTAGCAGCTTTTAATAATTAACAATTTAGTTTAATTAAATTAGAGATAGTAAAAGAATATAGTAAAGGAGGGAAAGATAGAAAAGAAGAAAGAGAGATTACTAATCTTATACCCCATAAATATACCTAAAATTCCTAATTACTACCTCTGTTTGCTGAGGTTAGCTTCTTCTTGCCTGGCAAACACCAGGGCTATCTAATCTACACTATCTATAAATGATTCACTAACTACCTAACTCCCTAAAATAATAGACAACTACCATTCACTTCCTTCAATCAGTTTTCTATAGCAGCCCAAGCTGTCAGTAGCCAACTGACAGCAGATCCTTGCCTATGAGATGGACTTCCTGCTCTCTAGAGATCCCAGAGGCAAAAAGACCTCTCTAAAGGCTAAAACCAAAAGCCCTCTCAGTAAGCTCAGACTCACCTTTATATTTTAGCAACTAAATACCAACTACACCACCAGCAACCAGCCTCCAACAACCAACTCACATCCAGCAGCCAATTTCCTCACAACTGTCAGCAACTGACAACCTGCTACTGACCCTTGACTCAAAAAGGGGCTCCCCCATTTTTACTTCCTACCACTGTGGGCTGGTTAATCCCTACATATCTCTATGGTAAGAAGACCTCCAGGTTCCCCATCAAACTAAAAAAAAAAGGGATAAAGAATTCCTTTTTACAATAGTCATAGTTTTAAAATGCTTTAAATCATTATTGATAGGAGAAATGCAAATTAAAATAACTGACTTTCCACTTCACACAAATCAGATTGGTTAATGTAATAGAAAAGCAAAATGATCACCAAGTCTTACCCCAAGGTCACCAAAATTGATCCAAGTCACCAAGGCTACCAAGTCTAACACAAAAAACATTAAGTCTGATCTGAAGGAAGGCAAGGTCACCAAGTTAGACCCCAGGGTCATCAAGTCTGTTTCTAAGGTTATGAAATCCAGTGATTCCAAGGCTGCTAACTAAGCCTATGGAGTACACCAGTCCTAAGGCATCAAGCCAAAAGATGGGTCAAAAGCTTCTATTCTGTTAGATTAAAATTAAGCCCCAAGTTCTTATTTTCCATAAAGTTTATTAATAATTGCTTGAAATACAGAAAGCAGATAAGCATAGATTTAAAGTCTCTTTCTTACTCAAAGTCTGACCACATGTAGCTCATTTTGCAGGATTCTCCATCTGTTTCACCTGCTGGGAGTAGGGAAGTAGAGACAGGTGAGGTCCACCCCACACCATTTTATATATGTTCATGGATTCAGTGCTGGCATGCAAAAAATGGTATGAACTGGGTTGGCAATCCTGGAGGGGGAGGGGCTAAAACTCCCTCTACATAAGTCCTAAACCTTCAAAATACATGTTTCAGGAGGAAAGGATTTTTCTAAAACCTAAACCACTTTATTTTTTCTCAGTCAGGGTGTGTTACTCACTATTTTATATAAATAAAGGTATTGTGCTCCATAAAAAATATAATTGGGAAATGTTTAACAGAATGAACCAAAATATGATGCCACATAGATGATGTTAACTTGTCACTTTCTCACACAATTGCTTTATATTTTAACATAGTAGAATTTTATCCCTTTGTATAACCTGGAAAAATTTAGACTTTATGTCAAGAAATATTTTCTAACAATTCAAGCGGTGTGAAAGTAGAATGGATTTTCTAAGAAGGAAGTCAGTATCCTTTCATTAAAAGGATTCAAACAAAAATCAAATGACCATTTGTGGGACTTGATTGTAGAGAGGATGCTTTTTTGGGTATTGATGTAATTAGACGATCCTCTAAAAGGCCATCCTGGGAATTAGTCATTATAACTATGGTTATGTGATAGACAATAGTCAAAGTGATAAAAGCAAAGGAGAATTTCAAATTAACTTTTTGGGAAGAAAACATGTATTGACACAGGCATAGAAATAAAAGATTATTAGACTTAGAAAGGACTTCAGAGAAAGCTCTACATTACATTAGTAAATAGTTTATTAGTAAATAATTTGGTTGACATTTCAAACAAGCAGCTATACATTTCAGTGGAAGGTTCTTCACTACCACTCAATGACATGCTATTAACTTTTGAATAACTCTGTCAAGACACTTTTTTTATCTGGCTTAAGTCTGCCTCTTTTTAATTAATTATGACATAAAGTTCATAGTTCTGCTATGAAAGGGCATGAAAAGCAAGTCTTAATCCTTCTTTAATGACAATTGAAATTATTTGAATATAGCTATCATGTTTCCCTTTAAGCTTTTCTTCTCCAGGTGAAACAGGATTGACTTAAATGCACAGAAAATTCAAGATCCTATTGTGTTTATTATGTGTTGTCCATAAGAAAGAATTTGATTCAGTGGAGGAAAATGGTACTTTTCCAATGAGTCTTTGGGGCATATTTTCAAATCAATTACAATTGCTTGCAAAATGAAAAATAAAAGATATAAATGTTCAATAAATCTCTGATTAATGTTATCGAGTGATGTATAAACAAGAATACATACATTTACCAATGTGTTTGCCACTCTCATGGAGGACAGACAACATACCAGCCAAATGAACTGAGCTTCCCTGTACATGATGATGTCCTCTCCATGTCATCTTTAAAGATGATATTATACCAGATGTATCATGTCCCATTAGATGGCAAAAAAAATATCAACTATTACTTATAAAGAATTGAACTTACAAGGGAATTAAAAGGCAATGGAAAGATGCATCATTGCTGTATATTTCATATGCCAATGATAATTATATAAGGAACTAATCTTCCTCACAACAGAACACAGCATAAATGATATTATATGAGTAGACATAAATATGGGTTGCTGATGTAGAAAGATCAAGGGAAAACATATGCTCCTTTTGTATGTAAAAAAGTTAAGACATCTATGGGATGACTCACCAGTACCTTGAAGGTTTCCACCTGTAGAACATTTATAAAAATATTTGTATAAGAGTAACATAAAAAGACAAGTATTGGGAACTTCAGTTGATTTGGACTATTTGTTGTTCATCCTCCAAAACAGTGCCATATGGCTGAAAATAATTGTGAGCTAGAGACTTTAATTAAAAATTAAAAAAGACCAGAGGTCAGTGGACAAGAATATGGTGTTTGTGAGTAGTCTGCAGCAAATAACAAATTAAGAACTCTAAAAAAGAACTAAAAAAATAACTCAATACCAGGTGAGAGGCTTAACCAATGGAGAGTACTTAAAATCTATTGGTATGCTCACAATGTCCAAAGAAAGAGTAAAAAATCCCAAGTACACTTAGGAGACCTCATGTGGTGACTTTAATGTGAAGAAAGAACATAATTTCCCAGGATGGCCTGGCATGGATGGAGTGTGATCTGCTTCACTCTTAGGAATATGACCTTTAATGAATTATTGCCCTATTTTTAAGAGAGTCAGTTTAATTCCATTATGGTGCTGCTAGGTCTTTATCAATTCTCTGTAGTAGAATTGTTTAGAAGAAACTCTGACTGATTTTCAGTGAAGTTCAAGGGTAGAAGTCACTTCATATAGTTTCTCTCTAAATTACTCTATCATTATTGACTCTAATATGAACTTAAAAATTTTGATGGCATAGATATATGGAAGCTGAAAAGTCAGACAGCTATCTTGACCAGAATTCCTATATTTGGCTTTTTCATGCCATATATTTGAATAAATATTTTATAAGCAAATAATAAAACCTAGAATTAGTATCACACATGGATAGTGTTTGTAGTATGATTCCTCTAAGAATGTTCCCAATGATCAAATTATTTACTGTCTCAGAAAGGGGAAAGAAAGGTAGAGAGGAAGAGTATTGGGATCACAAAATGTCAGAAAACAAATGTTAAAAATTCTCTATTGTTATGTTGATCTTAACAGAGATGTTTGGGAAGCTTGAGAGATGGCCTGAAACTAGAAACCTGCAGGACTCACTCCTCCCCCCCCCACAGGCTAGAATGAGTAGAGAGGGGTAGGTACTCCTTACTCTCACCCCTCCCACCAAGCAGTTGGAAACCAGTTGGAAATGGAGGCAGGACTAATGTCTTCTGCCAAGGCTCAACAAGGCAAATCTCTAATGATGTTCACTTCCTCAACTTATATTCCCCACAGGTTTGACTGAGGGACAATAGGAGAAGCTTTATATCTTGTTATCAGGGACAGATGAATCTAACTTTTATGGGCCAGACAGCTGAAAAAAACAGAGCTGAAGTTGGATGTAAGTATTCCCAGAATAATAAACAGGCACTGCTCCCAAAAGATGAAGTTTTTACTGATAAAAGAGGAAGGGAAGGCAGGGAAGGGGTTTCAGGGATTTGGATAAGATCTGGGAAGCCCTGAACTGTTAGATAGAAACTGCCCCTCCCCCCATCCCACCCCCCAGGGAGTGGCAGACTTTTAGCTAGCTTGCCCTCAAGCCTATAATTATCACTTCTAATATCTAAAATAACTAAGCAAAGAACTGAGCAAAACCAAGATGGTTCTAGCCCCAGATGGCCTCCAAAGCAATCCCCAAACCTGGAACAGCAAGCAGTGACCTGCTCACTTCAACCCCCAGGAATCAACTGTTTAACTGCTTTCCAACTGTTCTCTCACCCAGAGTTCTC